>NC_134139.1:61644166-61960277 GCF_033958435.1 Carettochelys insculpta
TCTGAAGAAGTGGGTCTGTCCCACGAAAGCTCACCTAATAAACTATTTTGCTAGTCTTTAAAGTGCTACTTGACTGCTTTTTGTTTTCATAGAAGAGAGGTGTGTGGAGTTAATCTCTCCAAATGTCACTGGACATTGTACTCCCTATATTTCCTCTAAATGTCATTGGCTGCCTTTAGTCTATTCTGCCTTTTTTCATGAAAGTCTTAATTGAATCAATTGACTTGTTCAGATGCCTTCCCCCCAGTAAGCCATGGCTGCTTTGCGCTAATTGAGTGACGCAAAATGGCTGTAAATTCATTTTTAAAGGGTCTGGTTAAGCCACTTATATGGCTGCTGTGTGTTACTAGAGTGGAGCAATGCAGGCAAATAGACTGGTGATCCTTGCCCTAGATGGTTACAGTATGTTTTGTTTTTCTCTATCCTCAGAGCTCTGATCATTCCCTTGTGAAACCACATTTCTATTGACTATTCCTTATGCAGGCTTGCCGACAAGGCGGGGAGGGGCAAAGGGAGCAGTTGCCCCAGGGCCAGGCACTCTGGCAACTGCCAAAGTAGAAGCAGTGGTGGCCAGAGCCCTGGAGCCTATAAATAACTGCTGGAGTGCCATACCATGCACTCTGTGCAGCTCCAGGGGCTGGCAGGGGTGGGTGGGCATGCAACAGACTTTGTGCGGCTCTGAGGGCTGGGAGGGGGGCACACTGTGCTTTGGGAGGCACAGATGGCTGGCTGCCAGGGGCAGGCCCCTTCCACTTAAAGGTCTGCCCTCTTCCAGGAGCATGGAGATGCTTCCTTGCTTTACCCATGGGCCCACAGAGACTGCCAGCTCCCCATCCTTATGTTTTTCCTTCTCCTAGAGGAAGCCTGTTGTGCCTCAGCTAAGGAGATATGTCATAGTTTTGAAAACCTCTCTCTTCTTAGGCACAATTAAAACTGTGGAACCTAGAGATAGCTTCAGGTTTGTTAGTGGCATTTAATTTTATAAAACTTATCTACTTTTCATACCAAAGCATTCATGTGCAGAGGGAATAATAAAGTAAACAGTGAAAAAACAGGACTATATAATGAAAGTTACTGGATCCTGAAGCCAGAAACTCTCACTCAGTAGATAGTAAAAGCACCAACTATACATTACACTATGAAACAAAGAACAAGCTGCTCTGCAGAGAGCAAGAAAATAATTCTGCAACAGCTCACATAGCTGACAGGCAGAAAAGCACAGTCCCTGAAGATCTACAACATATGTCAGTCTACCCATTAAATACTGTTTTTTTCCGCACCCCCTACCTGGATTGGCTCTGTTCTGATAGAGTTCTTAATGTCTGCATAGCTTGACAGTAGAAGAGAATGAGTCTATTCAGGTGTCTTTTTCAGTCTCTTGGTTGTTGCTTGGCCCTCTTCACCCTGTTCCTCTAAGCCCACAACCTATCCACAGTCTCTCCTGAGAAGCCACTATCCTGTGCAAAAGTGGAGCCCTGTCCAGGCATGTCTTAACTGCTTCTCTGATGACTGTCCTGAAGAGCTGCTGAGCTATACTACAGTGAGGGCATTGGTTCAGCTGGCTTTAGGGTGATCCACAAGCCACGCAGCTTCTCCGCAAGCATTCATACAGTTACATTCATTTTCTCCAGGTTCCTTGGCTACAGGCAGGCTACTTGTCCACTGCTGATAAAGGTCCAGAATGGCCATACATGCTGCAAAAATTGAGGGTCATACAACAAGTTTTAAAGAGGAGAATTGTATTGTCTGTATCCATAATATGTCTTCCTACATCAATTAACTATTTAAATAGTTTTCTAGCGATGGTTTTGTTGTTCCCACCCTACACCAATGTTCAGATTCTTTACAAGGATACCTTGCAATTGAGCTTTTGGCCTACCCAGGAAATCTTTCCATAATATCTGCTTATTTAGCAATTTGGATTACCTTAGAAGTACCACAGGAAGCAGTATCTATTGTTAATGCAACTTTCCATGATAAAACTATTTTCAGTTTTTTATGAGTTTACCAAACTTATGGCCCTAGGCTGAAGTTTCCGATGATAGATATCTGCCTCAGTATGAATTTATTCGGGACATTTCAGCAAAAACAGCTCAATATTTCCAAGAATAGATTAGAGAATGCAGAATCTGTGGGATTTGCTTGTGTCACTTTTGGCTGGACAGAGGGGCTAGCAGAACAACTTTTGTGGAAGGCTCAGTTCGCCTTACTGAGGAGGAGACCCTAGTGTGGGCTGTACGTGGCCCTGTTTTATGCAAGTTGCCCAGGGTTGGTTTTCTCAGTGGTGCCCAGGAAACCCCCTAAATATTACACCATTCACTTGAAAATTTGCCCAGATTCGATCAATATTTGTTTTGGCAAATCTCTGTTCACACATACTCAGTAGAGACTTAGGCTGTGTCTGCACTAGTGAGTTTTTTAGGAAAAGCCAGGCCTTTTTTGAAAAAAACCATGCAGCATCGATGCACAAAATGCACACTTTAGATCTGAAGTCGAAAGAACAAGGCCCTTTTTCCAGTGGCCCTCTTCCTCTCCCAGATGAAGAGCGTTTTTTTCCAAATGTATCAGAGGTAGCCCTGTTAGTCTGTAGCTTCGAGAACAGAGGCTGGGAGTGGCTCGCAGCTTACAAAGGCAGTTTCTCTGCTCTGGGTGCTAATATCTCCCCATTAGACTCTGACAAAGGCTCGCATCCCCCTGTCTGATCTGACTTGTTTTTAACTCTTTTGATAAGTACTGTTGATACTGGGCCATTTCCACCTTGCTGAATAGACCTTGTCAGCTCTGAACCTCCCTCTTACTGGGATCCCACTCTTTAAACACCCCTCTGAAACCACCCCCCCAAGCATTTGATGAAGCACGTCTTTGCCCACGAAAGCATATGTTCTAAAATCTGTTAGTCTATAAGGTGCCACAAGACCTTGTTTTTCCAAATGATTCTTTCAAAAATAAGCATGGGTAGATGTTTCGTGGACCCATCTTTCGTAAGAGCAGTCCTCATGGCACTGGATATTTTGATCCTTGGCCCATTCTTTTGAAAGAGCAAGTGTGTGGGATGCTTTCTGTCGACAGAGCAGATTGATCTTTTGATCCACATTTTTGTGTGTGGGCGTGATCTTTCAAAAGAAGTTTTTTTTGGAAGATCTCTTCCGGAAGAACTTCTTTTGTACGATTGCTCTAGTGTACATGCAGCCTGAGAGTTTTGTTGTTATAATCCCCCCAAGAGTCTCTCTTCTGTTACTAATTACTATATGAGCCCAAGTGGCACAATTTTATGCTGTGGCTATTAAGGGTCTAACTCCTGGTGGGCAGCATGGGAGTTAATATGATGCCACATTATGGGATTTCTCTTTCATTCAGTTTGCTTTTTTAACAACCTACGAAACTACATGCTAAAACCACATTGATCAAATATTAAGGTTACAAGCCAAACAATCAAAAAGTAGGACATTTCAGGTTTAAAGTAGCTTCATTTGATCTTCTTACACATATGAATTATAACACAATCTGTAATTATATGGTCACATACTATGTTTCCACAAGACTTCTGAATCTTCTGATTCAGTACACAGTTGGAAGGGGGGAAGAAGAGGGCAGAATTAAGATTGCATGGGCAATCATAAATTTGACATTTTCCATTTTTCAAATTCTCAGCTTTGCATCTCCTTTAAAATGCACAGTGTAAGCTTTTTACATGGGTGAATGTACTGCTTTTCTTCTTTTCTATATGCCAATAAAATTTCCTTTACTTCAAGACAGTTGTAAGTGGATCTGGAAATCATATTTTGTACACACACTGCTTGCTCTCTGACATCAGATGTCATAGGTTGCTAAATTTTAAGGCCAGACAGAGCATGAGATCCTGTAGTCTGACTTCCCTGGTATAACAAAGACCATTACATTTCATCCTCTCCCTTGAGCCCAGTAACTTGTGCTTGAGTAAAGTATATTTTCCAGAACCACTTCTAGTCTTGAGTTAAAAGCATTAAAACACAAGTCCTGGAAAGAATGGTTCTGAGTGGTGGGCAGGAGGAAGAGATGCTGGAGCTGCAGCACCCATTGGTTTAAAGTGGTTTCCATTGTATACAGGATTTGCAGTTTGGTTCAACATCTCTCAGCATCCCTATTATAAAAATTGTCCCAGCACCTCTGCATCAAAAGAGGAAGAATATATTACTTTCCATGGTAATTTGTTAATTTCTCTCACTGTTAAAAAAAAATTGTGCCTAATTTCTAAGCTGAATTTGTCTGCCTCCATCTTGCAACTTTCTTAATAGACAGATGTTTACTAAAGAACCCTTTATTAGCTGGTATTTTGTACCCATGAAGGTACTTATACACAGCAATCAAGTCATCTATCAGTCTTCAGTTTTATAAATTAAATAGATTGAGTTCTTTCAGTCTTTCACTGTATGGTATTTTTCTCTAGCCATGAAATATTTTTGTGGTTCTGAGCTGTATCTGCTCCAATTTTTCAACATCCTTTTGAAAAGAGGGACAATAGAACTGAACAAACATTTTTGGCTAAATAATTTCAGTTTGGGAATACTGTACCTCTTTGTAAGTGCAGTTCATAAATCTCCTTTCTCTTCTGGGGACTGGGTTCCCCAGTCACACTACATCTTCCTTGACACATCATGACTGTGATGCACTATTGTTGCTCAGCAAGAAACAATTGTGCATTATGGGGAAATATAGCCTGGCCAAGGAGCTTTGTCCACAGGGAAGAATTGTAGCATGACAACCTGAACTACAGCTCTTATGAAGCAGCAGCGTGACATTTCCATATAAACATCTTTGGTTTTCCTTCAGCAGATTTTGACCAAACTTTGCTTTTTTCAGCCAGAATGTTTGGTTTTCAAAATTTGCACCAATGATTTGTGGAATAAAGGTTGAAGAAAAATTGTGAATATTCAGGAAAGTATTTCTCACACATGAAAATCTCTGTCAGTAACTGTTCATACACACTACTATAGCCTGGAGAAAATTAGCAAATCAAATCTGACTCCTCCAAATACAGCTCTGATCTGCTATTCTGTGTTTCTACATCAGTCACAGGTCAGACCAGACTGTTTACTGATAAAATGCAGCACTCAAACAAGCAGCCTTCATCTTAATTGTTTTTATTTCTGTCAGACACAAAGCCACTTCATGTCTATCAGATTTCATTCTTGAACGGCAGATATAATATTCACTCTCTGTGTAAGTGCAGTTAGAAATTCTTAAGATTTAAACAATGTAGATTAGACATAATGCAATACAATATGACCTGTCTTTACTGATTTATCCCTTCACTAGTGGATTTCAACAAACATTCAACTTTATTCTCCTAGCTGAAAATTGGATTCCTACAGAAAGCTCCACCCTGTTTGAAAGGGTTGCCTGGTAGTATGGGGACTCATAGTCTTGAACTTCTATGCAACCTAAATTAAAGTTAGTTGCTTTTCATTTAGTTGTTGAGAAAGTTGTGATTCTTCTTCAAAGCTGTTGGTGGGGTTTGCATGTGTTGCCTTTGATCTGAAAAGGACTGTGGATAAAATTGCTTCTGGTAATGAAAAGATTTGTTATCTTCTAGCAATACAACACAAGACAAGTGACTGAGCCACGGCTCGTAACTTTTCTGGTAGTTTGTCCGTTTTGGTACTAAAAACCCCATCACCCTCAAAAGGCAGGTCCTCAACTTTAAACCTGGTGTCCAAAGCCAAGAAAGAAAACCTCAGACATGTATATCTTCTTAAAAACAACAGTAAATACTAGTGTTCTGCCCACACATTAGACATTTCAAAAGAACACATTTTGCCACATTCTCACCCTCTGTAAGAAAAGCACTGGGGACATTTATCTTACTGTCCCTTAAGTGTGACCAAACAACCTTTTTCTCCCCGCCAATGAACAGGTCATTGCCAGGTGTCAGAACATTACCAAAGGGTAATTCAGTACTCTAAATAGTAATTCACTACTCTATTAGTGACAAAACTTTCTTCCAAATGGCATCCAATTTTTTTCCCTTTCTGTCAGCAGGTTTAGAATCAGGATGACCACTGCTAAACCTAGTATTCTCCTGCAATAACCAAAGGATTTGGAGAAGGATGAGTATGAAAGGCAAAGCTGATATGGTTTATCTCCCTTCTTAGAGATCGGTTGGCAGGAAGCAGGAGCAGCCCAAACAGTTTTAGCATTTTGCAAAATCCATCCAAAATGGGAAGAGACACCTTATTTCATAAAGACACTCTTAAAAATGTTGAATACTGGATGTGATATCTCTTCTAAAGCAATGGAAGGCTAAGGTTAAAGTAGCTCCCATTTGATAGATCATCTGTTTAATTGTAGTGTGTCATCTAAAGAAGATGAAGCAGACGTAAAGCCCATTTTTTCAAATCCAAGTCTTAATTCACTTGTTGTTCCATGTAATGGATCAATTTCTCTTTTTTCTTGGACAATGTGTTGGACAACTGAATCCAAAGAGTTCACTAGAACTGAATCCTTACCATCTGGAGGCTCACTAAGCCATGCATGCTTTGGATGTTACAGGAATTTTTGAGCAACAACCCAATAAAGTGATAGAATTGATCTTTTTTAATAGAGTCAGGAAATGCACCCATGAAGTGAGACAGTATAAACCATCCATAAAGTTGTGAGAAAGCCATGCTCGGGTGAAAATCTTCTGAATCTGTCCTGATCCTCTTGTAATTTTGGATCGAACCTCAGATTACTTGAGATAACAATGGTGCTAGAGAATGGAGAGAAATGAAAGGCAAGAATGATCTGCCTGGTGAGAGTCTGAAGGGGAGGAGGAGATGTAGCAGAGACTCCCCCCATGACCGAAATGGAGGATTTAGTAGTTACTTGCAGTTACTGTAGTCTCTCTCGTCCTATCCCAAAGAGATCTCTCACTATGATTAGAAGGATCATCTAATACAGCATAGGCAACTTCCGTCCCCACTGGAATAGTAGTCTTCAAATCAGACATCCAAGCTGGAGCTGATAAAGGCAGCAATGACGGTCTTGTAGGCTTAGCTATAACTAGATCCAGGCAAAGCCTAAAATCCATAATCCCAGACCTGGGATTGGAATGTGGAACAGACTTAAGTCTTGTAACCAGAGCCAAGGAAAACGGTTTCAAATTGGAAGGCTCTGATAAATCTCACCCATGAGATCCGACCCTGCAAACAGTGGTGGCTTTCTCCCTCGCCACTTTCTTCAGAATCAACAGTTAGAACCAATGGTCTTGATACACGGTCCTTTACTAGTGTGGAGACCAGCCAGTGCCTTCAAGCCCTTGGCAGCATTGACAGCAGGACTGAATGGATACTGGCTCCCGACCATGGGACCACAGCCAGAACTTACCAGCACCACAGACATCAGAGACTACTTAAGACATCTTAGCTTTATTTGACAAATGAAGCCCATTTTGACCTGGGCCTCTAAGCCTTTGGAGCTGAAGATCTCCCAGAACCATAAAGGTCTAGCAGCAAGAGCTTCCTTAAATACAAATGCCGGCAACATGTTTTGCCTGTAAGTGTGAATATGCAGTGTCATCTCAAAGAACTCCAGTTACAAATATGCAGCCTCCATTTAGTATCTGCTGCTTCTACAGGTGCAGATGTACTAAAAAGTGCATTGGTCCAGTTACCTATGGAAAGGGAGGGGAGAAGAAACAATCCTTGAGTTCAAAAATGGAAGATGTCTTTGTAGAAATCCATTTCTCAAACAGGAAGCATTTCCTTTACAGAAGTTACCATATTTAACTAAATATTGTTATGTTGCAAAGGGACGAACTGATCAAAACTGTTGGCAATTAGTGGGAGTCTTTTCATTGAGTGCAGTGGGCTTTTGATCAGGCCAAGGAGCTAGTCCTGCAAACTCAAAGGCTATGTCTACACTTACCAAAAACTTTGAAATGGCCGTGCTAATGGCCAGATTGAAAAATACTAATGAGGTGCTGAAATGCATATTCAGTGCCTCATTAGCATGCCACCAACTGCAGCACTTCACTCCTGTGCAGCTCATCTACATGGGGGTCCTTTTCTAAAGGACCCCACCAACATCAAAATCCTTTTATTCCCATGAGCTCATGGGAATAAGGGGATTTCAATGTTGGTGGGGTCTGTTCAAAAAGGATCCCCGTGTAGACAAGCCGCATGGGAGAAAGATACGGCAATTTTGAAGTGCTGCAGCTGGCAGCATGCTAATGAGGTGGTGAACATGCATTTCAGTGCCTCATTAGTATTCTTCAATTGGGCCATTAGCATGGCCATTTCAAAGTTTTTGGTAAGTGTAGACACACCTAAATACTATAGCAGTCGAAATTATTAAAAGAACCTAGGTAGAAGAATAGTTTAGAATAAATAGATTTAAATCAATGGTTCAGGAATAAACTTCAATACAGCTCTCTTGTTATCTCTTGACTGAGAAGCAGGGGGCCCTCCATTTCAGGGGACAAGTTATAAAGCAGCTGGAGGTCAACATAACCTTTATGAATGGAAGACGTCCACTAGCATAAGGCTTGCTCACAACTACCTGAAAGGACAAACCAGTAAGTATGGTTCATTAGTAGCAATTTACCTGATAATTAGAACTACATTTTCTTGTTTGTCTCAGTTCCAGAGATGATTTATTTATTCCTGTCATAGAAAAACAACAGACATTCATAATATGGTACTAATGGACTATGTGAGCTCCTTTTCTGAAAACATGGGAAATAACAAATTATAAATGGCAAGCATTCATTTAAACTCAATAGTAAATGACTAGCCAATAGAAATCATGGGGCTCACTGACCTACAGAAAAATCAGATGGGCGGGGGCACATAAGCAAGAGGCAACCCTCAAAAGCAAACAAAACTCCTTCACTCCTGGGACTCCAAAATCTGGACAATGGAAACAGCAGGGAATCTCTCCCATAAGTATTTTCCAGCTCCACATCGCCCCCGGTTGGCGGGGAAGATGAGCAGTAGTGCACAGTCCCATGCTTCTCCCCCACACGCTGCATCTGGCCCACAAGGCTCAGGGGCTCCTCACTCCTGCATGCAGGGCCATCCTTAGGGAAAATGGTGACCTGGGCAAATTTGCATTTTGGCACCCCTGCTTCCCTAACCCAGTGTGGTGCCTCCTCATTTCGCTTGGAAGCTGCTTCCTTGGCCAAGCCCTTCCTTTAAGAGCTACATGGGGAATAGATTATTTTAGCTTAAATCTGGGGTGGGGAACCTATGACCTAGGGCTGGATGTGGCCCCCAGCTTGTCTGGATGTGGCGCCCAAGGTTCAGGGTTTCCCCCAAACATTGAGAGGCCCATGCTGGTGCTCCAACCTCCTGCCATCCCCTCACCATAGGGCTGCAGTACACAAAATCTAGTAGCCTGGGCCCTCCAAGTAGTCCAGTATTTTATCTCCAAAATATCTGGTTATGAGCACTCTCAGAGAAAAGGTGAAGACCCATCTAGTGGATACAACAACCTGTGGTTAAGGTTTTTCATCTTACTCTATTTATTAGTGGCTGGTAGCTAGTATAACTGTGGATGTTCTTAGTTTGCATCTAAATCTATAATACTCTTTTTAAAAAATGCTAGTAAACTCTGTGCATTATGTTTTAATGATGCTATGAGTTTTTTGTTTGTCATTTACTAGAAGATTTCCCTACTGTTGCGTGGGTCCTTTACTCAATTTTTTTTTCCCCGGAAAATAGAATGAAAATGCACCTGCTTCATTTAAATCATTGCTCTAGGCTGAGGCTGTGGATGATGGATTCGGTATGCAAGCTGCCCTGGAAAGAGAGCACTACCTGAGCCTTCTCTCCCTGCAGCAACTTGGGGTCAGGTGAGAAGTGCCTCTTCATGGTCACTGCAGCTCCAGTGAGCACAGTTAGGTGAACGGTGCTTCATGTCTTCTAGCTGGGGTAGATCCAGGTTCATCTGCCCCTTGTCCTCGCCAGCCAGAGTGAGGAATGCAGCAAACTGCACATTCCCTTCATTCCCTGGTGAAGGGTAACAGCTAGTAATATCCTCCTGTGAAGTAGAAGGAGAGAATTTCAGCCCACCTCACCCTCCCTAAAGGGTGCCTGGCAGGTGGGAGACTCAAGGCTGGGGCAGTCCAGGGAGGGGCATCCTCAACCAGCCCTGGTGATTCTCTCTCTTTTCTGTATGGTTTTATGAAAAGTCATCCCATTTTTGTGGCACAACCAAACCCTTAATTTGATTAAAGTTATCATAAGAGGATGCCATATACCAAACTTGACAGTCCTAGCTCTTACTGTTTAGGAGGAGTTCTTAAACAAATAGACAGATTCACAGACCGACAAACTCCCTCAAATATATAGTGGTTTTACTAGTGTTGTACTTTGTCAATTGAATTATATCTGTACTTGTTTACTTATTAACATCAGAGCAAATAAGAATACTCCGTTTTATCTTCTACCTGTTACTTTTCTTTCCATGTTCTTTATCCCAAGGTATCAGAGTAGAGCCTAGAAGTCTTGTTAAAATCCAGAATTGAATACAAAACCAATAGATATTCTGCACATTGCTGCCTTTATCACATCAGTTCATATCCCCTCTAACATATCTTCTCTCTAAATTAACATTTCAGTTTCTGCCCATTAAGAGGCCTTTCCTTGGATCTTAAACAAAACAAAAAAAAAAAAAACTCTTATTTTTGCTGGGTTTTTTTTTTCCTCCAGATAGGATAACTTAAAAGTAACACAGTATTCCAGGGAAGGATACAAATCTATTTTTATATAGCTATCCCCATGGCAAAAAATACTAATAAAGTTGACAATAATTGTTTGTCTTTTTGGCAACCCAGTTGTCTGAGAAATCTTTAAACGGACCTGTTAGAGAGTTATACAAATAAAAACATTTTTGGTTTGTTGGAAATTCTGAGAGAGAAAAAAACCACACAAAACACCCTCTTTTCAAGTCATGCAAAATCATATTTTAAAAATTTTCATCAAATTGAAAAGATAAAAAAAATTATTTTGAGCCAAATCCAATATTTTGTCTCAGTTTTGGGTGTGTTTAATTTTTGTTATAATAAATTTAGAGAAAATATTGAAATAAATAATTTTGAAACAAAAAGTGTGGTGTGTTCTTTAAAAATAACTTGGGAGGGGAGAGGGGCTTAACACAATTTGGCAAACCAACAAGGAATTCAAAAAATTCCATATTTTTTCTGAAATAAAGCTTCTGGCAGAAACTTTCACCCAGACTGTAGCCCAGGGGTGGGAAACCTGCAGTCTGTTGGATGGATCTGGCTTGCTGTTTCTTTTCATTTCATGCCATTAGCCAGGACCTGCAGCCACTGGGAGTTGCGAGGATGGCACCTAGGAGTGCAGACCACAAATAAAGTGCAGAGTGGCTTTTCCACTAGGGGATAGACATGGCATCTGCTTCTGGGAGCAGGACAGAGCCATGCAACCCTGCTGTGCTGCTGACCAAGAGCAGCCTGAGGTAAGTGCTGCCAGACTGCAGTGCTTACATCCTGAACCCCCTCGTGCACTCTAACTTCATTTAGACCCTGCACTTCATCCCAACCCTGAGCCCCCTCCTGCACCCAAACTCTCTCCAGAAGCCCACACCCCAGGCTACCTGCTGCACCCAAACCCACCACTCAGCCCTGAGCCTACTTCCATATACCAAACTCCTTGACCCAAGCCTGGAGCCCCCTATTGCACCTCAAATCCCTCAAATCATTTCTAGCCCCACACGAGAGTCAAGGGGAAGCCACAGCCCTGTGAGTCCAGGCGTGTGCCCCTGAATAAATTTTTCTGTGGGTCAATGTCCTCTAATAGAAAAAAAAGGTTCCCCACACCTGCCCTAACCTAGAGTTGAGGCACATTAGTACAGTAGTGTAGAGAAGTTTTCACTTCTATTCCTCACTTTGGTGTTCCTGTTCAGTGGCTAAACCAGAGTCTTTCATCTTCTGAGGCCATTAATCTGGCACTTTTCAGAAGTATTTAATTAACATTAAAAATACCACCACCATCTGGGCACCTCAGAGTAAACCAAAGATTTTCCTTTGGACATGTGTAAGCAATCTGATTTCTTTTCTCCTTACACAATCTCTAAAATGGGATTTTTCCCTTGTAGGAAGTGTAACAATACAAGTTATTGGCAACCTTCATAGCGGAATTAGCCCATTTCCATAAATGGTAATTGGATTCAATATGAATTATTCACTTCTCAAGTTCTAAAGAACTGATGTTCAAAATTTGAATAGTGTGCCATGAATGTGCGTGTGTAAAATGTAGCATCTGGGTTAGGAGTTACTTTTTCTATTTCATGAGTCCAGCAGTGTCTCTAATATGAACACAAAGCTGATGTTCTGATTACTGCTGAGGAAAAGAGCATAAATTTTGATTTTATTTATTATTATAATCAGATCTAGAATTTTAAAAGTTTTGTTTTAGTTGAGTGCTTGTGAAATGTGCCTTATTGAC
Source organism: Carettochelys insculpta (assembly GCF_033958435.1). Lineage (NCBI taxonomy): Eukaryota > Metazoa > Chordata > Testudines > Carettochelyidae > Carettochelys > Carettochelys insculpta. The sequence continues at coordinate 61,656,595 of NC_134139.1, forward strand.
AACCCTCATATACTCACAGCCTATAAGGCCAGAAGGGACCATCATGATCATTTAGCCTAACCTTCCGCTAATCACAGATCAGGAAACCTCACCCCCCATACACCCGTACCAGGCACATAACTTCTGACTAACTTTGTGAATCCTGAAATCCATCATTTAAAGATATCATGTTACAAAACATACACCATTTACTCTAGCTTAAACCAACAGCCGATCCATCCTCCACGCTGCAGAAGAAGGCAAACTTCCCCATCCCCTCAAAAAGAAAACCAACCCGGTCCTGCCAACGTGACTTCTATAATGAATTTCTGTATTTATCACAAACCATGCAGCCGAAGCCTTTTAAGAAAGACGTATACCAAACCAGATGGAAGACCAGAAGGAACAATCAGAATAAAGAGACAAGAAGCATAAAGTCACTGGATAAGGGGAAGATGAAAATAAAGGTAGGTGGAATTGTTTGGCATTGAGAGAAACTAAAAATTGTAGGAATAAAAGGGCATGCATGGATGGAGCTCCTAAACTTTGTTATCTGCAGCGAGTGTTTTGCCTTGGACAGAGAGAAAGAGGACTAGACCAAAGAAGTCATATGAAGATCAATAACCCTAACCAGTAGTCAAGAAGTAAGTACTGAAAGGGGATCTTCAGAAAGAAAGCAAAGGGAATAATTATTACTCTTAAGGAATGTGGTTGGAAGCAAATATTTTATGGAAAAAGAAAACAAGGCAGTTTCCTTAGTGTCTCTACAGGTGAAGAAAAAAAGCGTACCACAGTAAGGGTGTCTGATAGTAGTAGTAGGCATCCTTCAGTCTGCACAGACTATGGATCGCGCCCTTTAAAGTTTCAATTTAAGACTTCATTTACAGCATCTATTGTGACTATAAAGACCCACACGAGAGTGACAGTCCTTGCTGCATCTCTTGCAGATGTAGTGGGTGTCTGGCAAGTCCTTATTGTGCTTTCTGTGCACTTGCTTCTCCTCTGCTAGCTGTCTGATCTTCAACTCGCCCTTCTGAAGGCCCTTGTGTAACCCTTGCCTCCATCTGCCGCGGTCGTCTGCTAGTTCTCCCCAGTTGTCCAGCTCGATGTCTACCTCTCTGAGGTCTCTCTTGCAGACATCTTTGAAACGCAACTGGGGGCGTCCGGGGGGTCTTTTGCCAGAGGCTAGCTCACCATACAGGATGTCTTTTGGAATCCTTCCATCGTTCATCCTGTGGACGTGGCCAAGCCAGCGGAGTCAATGCTGCCTGAGGAGGGTGTGCATGGTTGGGATTCCAGCTTGCTCGAGGACGGCGGTGTTGGTAACTCTGTCCTTCCATGATATTCTAAGGATGCGCCTGAGGCAGCGCAAGTGGAAGACGTTCAGCCTCTTTTCCTGGCAGGCATACAGGGTCCAAGTCTCGCTGTCATAAAGGAGGGTGCTGAGGATGCAGGCTTTGTAGACTTGCCTTTTGGTGTGAGAGTACAGCTTGTTGTTATTCCACACTCTCTTGCTGAGTCTGGACAGAGTTGTGGCCGCTTTTCTGATCCTCTTATTTAGCTCAGTGTCCAACAACAGGGTGTCAGTGATGGTGGACCCAAGGTAAACGTACTCGTGGATGACCTCTAACGTATAGTTGTCAATGCTGATTGATGGGGATTCAGCAACATCTTGATCAAGTACATTTGTCTTCTTTAGGCTGATGGTAAGCCCAAAGTCCTTGCACGCTTTGGAGAACCGATCCAGCAGTTTTTGAAGCTGGTCTTCTGTGTGAGACACTACAGCAGCATCGTCTGTGAACAGCATGTCTCTGATGAGGACTTCTCGCACCTTAGTCTGTCTGATATGCTGAAAAATAAAGAAGAATTTCCACTATTTATTGTTCAGTGAGCTATCTGACATTTTCTGTAGTGGAAAATAAAAGCATTTTTTCCAAACAGGTAAACAATCACATATAATTTTTGTTGCAATTTCCCACAGAAAATATTTTTGTGCTTTTTCACTTTTGTCTGAAATCACAGTCCTAATAAAAAGTGGTGCTGGTGACATGTACAGAAAGTAAACTGAAAAAGCTTTTTCACTCAGTAAGATGCCAGTGGAGGGCTTTGTCCTTCTCTTGACTGGAAGATGTCATCGCTAAGATTTAATGATGCAGGGAGCCACATTTCTTTCACTGCATTAGGTGTTTACAAGAACTTCAATAGTAATACGGAATCTTAGTAGCACCTACAACTCAGGTCTTGCCAAATTAGGAAAGACAGGACTGATTTTCCACTATTTTTAAAATGAATTTGGTACCTAGACACTAAAATGATTGGCTCCTTATGAGTGGCTAAATTCTACGCTGATAGAGCCTGGCCAAGCATTTCTTTGTCCCAAGTGAGTAAGTCTGCAGGAGTGGGCTGATATGTTATACAGTCATGTGATCTTCTAAGATTCCAAACTAGATTCATTTGCACTTTGAGTTTTTCCTTTAATTTTAGATAGGATCAAGCTCCAAATGAAAGCAAAACTAATGTGGCTAAGTTACAAACCAACCAACCAAAACAAAACAAACCCAAGGTAAGCTTACCCAAAAATAGGCCTGGTTTGTTTACACTGGGCTATGTCTACGCTGCACAGTTTTGTTGAGACAGCCTTTTCTCAGAAGAAATCTTCTAAAAAAATGTCTGTCGAAAGAGTGTGTCCAGATGCCAAAGTACATCAAAAGAGCAATCCACTCTCCCGACAGAGCAGCCGGACAGATGAAATGCTCTCTCAGCAAATAGGCCACTAGAACCACATCAGCCAGGGCTGCAGATCACCAGTTTCTTCTGAGCGCTGTTGCAGAGACAGACATTTAAAGGGACCCCTCTGGACAGCAATTCTCCTGCTCCAGGCTTGCCTACCTCTTTGAGGGACAGCAAAGCTCTCACAACAACCACTGTGGTTGCTCTGAGTTTGCCCTGGGTGCCATGCTGCCGGAGCTGCCCCTGGGCTTGTGATGGCCCCAAATGGACATGCTGCAGCTTGTGCTGCACTTTCTGACATCTGCCTTCTTGTTCCTCAGTGAGGTTGACCCCAAACTCATCTATGGGACCTTCTCCCTGGCTGTGGTAACTACACTCTGGAAACCACACCCCACAGTGGACAGGTAGTTCTGGAGGCACCACACAAGTTCAGAATAGTGGGACTGGCTGGTCACGGAGATGTGGGATTACCAGCAGTAGCCCCAAAACTTCTGCATATGGAAGACCACCTTCTTTGAGCTCTGTGCCTGGATCACTCCTGCCCTCCAGAGAGGCAACACCAATCTGCGGCTTGCCACCCCCATAGAGAAGTGGGTCACAATCACCATCTGGAAGCTCACCACCCCCAACAGTTACTGGTCAGTGGGCAACCAGTTTTGCATGGTGAAGTCCATGCCATGGACATCTAGGTCATGGAGGTAACACACTCTTGGGCTGCAGTTCTGGCACTGGGGGGGACATCCTGCTACAGGAGGTCCCTTGTGAAGTGAATTTGGGAGGAGTGAGGGGTGGAATGGGGAGTGAAGCCCTGTTGCCAGATGATTGTGCTGTTTTGGCCTCAGACATCGCTGCTGCTGTGGATGGGGGTGCTCATGAAGGGGACTCCTGGAGAGCTCGGAGTGAAGGGAAGGATAGGAAGCGGATTGGCACTTCCCAATGGCTCAGGCTCTCGCTCCCCCATTCCCTGTCATGTGTGTTTGTTTGCCTCCCTCTGCAGGTTGTGAGGGCCATCAACTCGATCCTGCTACAAAAGGTTGTCCATCTGGGAGACCTTGACCAGAATTTAGAAGGCCATGTCCTTCACTATGCAACTGTCAACCCTGCCAAACTTTTCTCATAACAGATGTCAATGTGGTTTTATACTACATTAGCACTCCTTTTCCTGTGTCATATGGGTGGAACAGTGTGAGAGACAAAGTGTTTCCTGGAAAAAGAAAAGACCATATAGTGGGAAGGCAGATATCCAATAAAACCTACCCTGGGGGCTACATCTACATGATGAAAAAGTCAAATTTATTGAAGTCAACTTTTTACCACTACATTTTATAAAGTCAAAGGTGTGTCCACTAATGTCCAGAGAATCGACAGTGTGTGTCTCCATTGCCTTAGCTAGATCCAACTGCTTCAGCAATACATTGTGGGTACTTACCCCACAGTGCCTGCAGCCCCATTGCATTCCAGGTTTTTGTGCCATTGTGTTATGGGACAAAAATGTGCTACAAATGCTGTGAGTATCTGAGGTCATCATCCCAGAGCACAGGCCAAGGAATTTTGTGCCATTTTGAGGCCATTTTCCCAAAGCCTGTCCCGGACTCACACCATTGCACAGCGCTAGCATGGACCCTGAACAGCTTAGAGCCATTGCACAGTGTGTTATGGCCACTTCCCGAAGCTCGTGAGGTATTTTATTAGACAAAGCCAGCGGGAGGATGAGGTGGATGTAGACCTTGATTCAGATGACATTGCAGGACTGGAGACCAAGAATGCACAGCCGCTGACTGCCCTGGATGCATTGCATGCAGTGGAGCCCCAGTTCTGGAGATGTGAAACCAGCACACACTGGTGTGACCGCATTGTTTTGGAGGTCTGGGACAACCAGCAGTTTCCTGCTCCTGTCAGAGGCGCCAGCCACTCCTGTCAAAGGCAGCAGTTGCGAGTCGGGCTGCAGTCCCTGACAGGAGTCGGGGAAAACCACTCCAGTCAGGGATGGCAGCCTGACTTGCAGCTGCTGCCCCTGACAGAAGCAGTTTCCTGTCAGGGGCAACAGCTGAGTCACAAGTCAGGCTGCCATCCCTGACAGACAGCTGCTTGCAGCACTAGTTCTACCAGCTGGGAGAACTGGCGCCGTAAGCAGCTGACTGCACACTCAACTCTCTAGCTAGGGAGCCCAGCATGCAGACAGAGCCAAGAAACCGTGCTGCAGGCCTCTGTCTATGCTCTGGGCTCCCCAGCTGAGGAGCCTGGCGTGCAGACATCTGCTTGCAGCACCAGTTCACCAAGCTGGGAGAACCGGCACCGCAAGCAGCTGTCTGTGCCCTGGGGTCTCCAGCTGGGGAACCCAGCAGGTACATAGCTGCTTGTGGCATGGTTTCTCAGAAACCACACTGCAACCAGCTGTGTGACCCCCAACTGGGTGAAGCTGGGGGCCATGTGGCTGCCCCCACACTTCCCCAAGCTGCTTGCTCCCCCATCCACTCCCCAATTTATGCAAAATTCGATTTACATGGAGGTTGCCCAAACACAACCTCCACTTAAATCGAGGGATTACTCTATTCTCATACTCTGGGAGCACAGGGCTGGAAAATTTGCCAGAATGCTGTGTGGCGCCATGATGCCAGATTATTTACTTGTGACTTGGCATGGCAAGGTGTGTTATCATGGAAGCTGGAATAAATTAGGCCTCACCAAAAACTTCATGTGAAAAATAGAAGAGTACCTGGATGAGACCTTTATGGAGACCTCCAAAAAGGGAAAGTGCTCCATCCCCAGAAATATTAACAAGCTGTTCTATGGGCCCTGGGCTGTGGATGCACAGATCCACCTCATCCAACCTGCAACCCGCTTGTAGCAGTTTCAAAATATGCTCAACAGAAGTAAACCTATACTCCAACCCAGCCACAACCTGGCAGTTCTAAAAATATACTCACCAGAAGAGCCCTCTCCAACACTGATGGACTCTGGAGTATCCAGTGTTGATGACGGGATTGGCTCCGGGGTGAGGAAGAGCTCCGGGCTGGCAGGATTAGTGTCCAGGGGCTTTTGCTGACTGCTGGTGTCTTCCTCATCAACCTCTGTCTCCTCTTCAACCTTGCTGCTCTCAATGGTGAGCCGAACTTGGTCTCCTGAGGAGTCCACGCAATTCCTGGCAACCATAGTTGGGTCCTTACCAAGAATCACATTCAGCTGCTCGTAAAAGTGGCACACTTTGGGAGATGTCCCAGATTGCCCATTGGCTTCTTTCACCTTCTGATTATTCTGCCTGAGATCCTAGATTTTGACCTGGCGTTGCTGAGTGTCCTGGATGTACTCTTTCTCCATCATGCCCTGGGAAATCTTCCCATAACTGTCCGCATTTCTTTTGCTGGCTCACAGTTTGCTCAGCACAGATTCATTACCCCACACAGAAATGAGATCCTGGATCTCCTGATGGCTCCATGCTGGGTCTGTTTTGCAACCACGAGAACGCTGATCAGAACTAGAACCCTGAGGACTCATGATGGTTAGATGCAAATGCTCCTGAGGTGTGCTATCCACGGTGGTCAGAAAGAATTTGATTTCAAATTCCCGGACTTCCCATTATGTACTTCCTGTGCACCTGGTGAACAACAGTGGTGAAAATGGCCAGAATGGACACATGTGGGATACCTCTGGAGAACTGATTTAAAATTAATGCTCTTTCCACACTAGCATTAATTCGACCTTTTGAATTTGAACTTCATGTTACTCCACTTGGGAGGGACAGTGTGAGAAAGTCGACCTTTGCACCTCTTAAAATTGACCTAATGGTATATGCAGTGAAGACAGTCACATTGTAAAATCAGACAAAGTGCCTTAAAATCAACTTTATGCTCTAGTGTAGACAAAGCATTAGGGTATATGTACACTATGAAATAAAGTTGAATTTATCAAAGGAGAATTTGTAACACTGGATTTTGTAAAGTTGAAGTTGAGTGTCTGCACCTGCCCAAAAGTTAACTTCGTTCATCCCCACTAATCACCAAAGTTTGACTGCTGCAGCAGTGCATTGTGGGACCCTATCCTGCAGCTTCCTGAGCCCCATTGCATTCTGGGCTTTTTTGCTGCTGCATTATAGGAATAAATTTCCCAGAAGTGGTTGTGGGAGAGTGAGGTCATCATCCCACACTGCATTGCTGTGAAAACAAATGGCCATTTTTCAAAAGTCTTTTTCCCCCACTGAGCTATTGAGTCACCTGAGTCACAGACCTTTTAACCAAATGTGACATGATAGCACCCACTTACATCTTGCCAGACTACATTGTCCTCATTCCCCGCCCTTTGAAGCCAAACAGCCAGTTTTCAGAAGGTAACTAGTAAAAGTTGGTATCCACCAGTTAGCATCAGTCAGAAGAAGAAGAGAAGGAAAGACAGAAAGCCTCACTTTCTAGCGGTTAGTCTTTCTTTCTCCATGGAAAATCAGTGGTCACCTGGGGAAAGAACACCTAGAGAAATGTGTACAGCAGCCAAGAGGATTGGCAAAGGTGCTCAGGCTACAATTATCTCTGAGCACAATCCAACATCGTCCAGTGCTGGCCACCTCAATCCTCTCGAGCCAGGGGATCGTGCGTCTCCTGTTAGCATGAAGTCAGCACCATGCTCTAGGGGAGCCAGCCCACAATTCAGCATTGGCCAGGGCCCCCCAGTGTCAGTCAGCCAGGGAGACTTCCTCTCAGCGACAGCCAGCCCCCTAATCTTGCCTGCCTTTGAAGCCTTCACCATGCACAAGCTAGGACATGCTGCTGTCTGGAAGCATGGACCACACAGTGCAGCAGGCACATGTTTTTATTGGGTGGGGGCTTAGCCACATGGTGCGGTTGGGCAGGGGATAGACCCCCGACTGCATGGCACATGCAAGGGAGGGGGGCTGCCCCCATACAAATGTGACCTGCAGAAAAGAAGTTTCTTGGCCTCTCATATAAGCATGACTGCCCCTACATACAAGCATGGCCCCGACAGCCAACCCTCTATGTGTTGCACTGGGGTGGGGGTTAGCCCACAAAATGAAATGAGTCCCTGGGTCTCCTGATGGCGCCATGCTGGAGCTCTGTAAAGTAGCTACATTCAATTGCCACACTGATGATAAACAAATGAATTCTAAATACTGGGCTTACCGTTTCCTACTTCCTGCACACCAGGAGCAAGGTCAGGAAAGGACACCCTGAGGTGCTTTGTGGGACAGTTTCTGAGGCTAATAAAATCAATTTTAACCCTGGTTAATCTATATCATTTTAGCTCGACATTGCAAATTTGATTTTTTCGAGTGACTTGGTTGGGAAGTCAGAAGTACAGAAGCTGGCATTACTGCCGCTTGGAATCAATTTACTGACAACTGGCGCACAGACAGAAAGTTCATAAAATCAACCATAGAGCCTTAAATTCAACTTTATCTTCAAGTGTAGACCAGGCCTCAGAGACCTCTTCTGAAGATAGATGACCTGCCATGCGGGTCTACTTGCACAGGCCACAGAACACGCCAGCTCTCTGGTGTGCAAACCTTTGAAAGGCCACCTCTTACAAGAAATCAATTTTGCTAACTCCCACGAGTGGTCACCCTTGGCAGGTTTTACTTCTGTTTGATCTAGTAACAGTACAGCACAACCAGGAAGATAGTCAAAATGTGGCGTGTGTCATTGGAAGTGGAGCTTCTGAGGAGCATGTTGCAAAATATCCTGGCACATCAGCTGCTAAACTTATGTAGTACATACACCTTTCAAAGGGTGATTATACAGAGTAATTCCAAGAAGAAATGGCATGATAGAGCCCTAACGTCACTATACAGTCTGAAACCTGTCATTTAAAAGATTTATTTTCTGCAGGAACATACAATATCTTCTCATTGTAATAGAAAGAAAATTGGCTTAAAATAAGATTACATTGATTTTTCTGCCTACTGTTAGATACAAAAGCATTGATTCTGGTCTCTTGGTACTCATTTAACTCCCATTACATACAATCAGTGTTACAAACCAGCTTAAGGGAGAATAAAGTTGCCTGTACATACCTTTTGCTAGTGACGAGGTCTGTTCTGTTCCATTGTACAGCTTGTAATTTCACAGACAGCAGTCTATTCTATGCAGAAATTGTTCTTCTTGTGAAAGACTTCTTTTACGAAGCCCCAGTTATAGAAGAATAGTCCCCCGTTCTCTTGTATCTTCACAGCTGAACAGCAACATAATGCATTGTTAATCAAAAGTTAAGGTCGATACCACACACATAAACAAAACCCAAGTCATTCTCAGTCCAGGTGCTCACCTCAGCCTTAACCATGCTTCTCTGAGCCATTGCCCACATTAAACGTACAGTCTGAGAACCTAACTGTGCTCACCATCTACACACGGGAAGAAAATTGTTCCCCTACGCCACATGAGATGAACAAATAGAGACAAGCAATGATGATGATTTGTATGGAACCACACTATTCAGGGCACTATACAACCACAGAGCTAAAAGATAGATTGTAAATGCCTTGGGGCAGAAACTATTTAAGGATGACACAGCAGAGAACAAATGTCCAGACAGATCGATGGGGGAATACAAAGCAATCATGAGACATTATTGGTCAGCAGGAGAGCCAATGATCTCTGAACACTATCTGCCTAACTATTGTCAAGTTTTTCTTTTTTGTCAGAATCTGGACCAATGAGAGTTTGGAGGTGAGATAAGGAGAATAATTAGGTACACCTGCTTGTGTTTACCAAGAATTTGAGAGTGCAGAAATAGGGCCAATAGCCACTGCTGGCCCTTGGGGCAAAGTAGGAGAAGGGCACAACTCTGTGCCCTCAGAAGGGGCGGAGTCAAGTCCAATTGTCCTTAACACTGCCGGAACCATGTTGCTGGGCTCCCCACAACTGCGTGGAGCCATGGAGCTCTGCTACCAGCACTTCAAAGGGGCTTGGAGCTCCAGCCACCGCTGCTACCCAAACAGCAGTGGTGGCAGCAACTGGCACTCCAGGCACCCTTGAAAGGTTGGGCCCTAGGGCACCTGTCCCTTTCCTCCCACGGTTGGCTGGCCTGCACAGGAGAAAATATGAAAGTCCATGTTTGATAATTCAGTAAGTGGGAGATGGAGGCTGACAGCATGGGCTGATCAGAAGTAAGCATCAACAGCTTGATAGCAAAAACAAAACAAAAATACCCAGATGATAACTAGAGTGGGCACTCACCGTGGACAGTTCTGAAAGTGAAGACAAGCAGCTTACAATTCATGAGATGAAAAAGGGGAGAGAGTGGAGGAATTTGAAGAGTGGGGTGCCATGGTCAAAGGTATACATGAGGAAAATTTTCCAGTAGCAGCATTCAGAGTGAATATGTATGGAGCAAAATTGCATTTGTCAAGCCCAGAGAAGATGTTGCAGTAGTCAAGATGGTGAGAGCTGGAACAAGAGTTTAGCAGTATGGATGGACAAGGTCTTTAAAATGTTATGCAAAAAAAAAAAAAGATGTGGGAAAATTTGCATATGGTCTAGATGTAAGGAGCTAGAGAGTGATCCATGCTGAAGATAATGTCCACATTACAGGTCTGAGTGACAGGCAAAATAACGGTGCTGTTCACTACGATCAAGAAAGGCAGTGATGCAGAGGCCTTACAAAGGATTGATATGGCTCTGTTTCAGCCATATTGAACTTGAGCTGATAGCTATGAGGTGATGTTTGAGAGAGAGAGAGGCTGAGATTTTAATTTGGGCAGAGGGAGCCAGGTCTGAAGTACAGACAGATAAATTTGTGAAGTTAGTTGTGAATTTGTGTTTGCGAGAAAAAAAATCAACTAGGGGCAAAGCACAGAGGGAGAAGAGAAGGGGATCAAGAATAGAACCCTGTGGAGCCCCCAAAGAAAGTTGGAGGGCAGAGGAAGAGAACCTTCCAAAGGACATTGAGTAAGTGATTAGGGAGGCAGGAGGAGAACCAGTAGCAAGTCATGGAAGCCAAGATTGGACAAGATTTCAATAAGAAGTGCATAACTGACTGTGTTGAAAGGAGATGAGAGGTCACGAATGATAGAGTATTGATTCTAAGCTTTAGTTAGGAACATGTCACAAGAGGCTTTGGCAAGAGTGGTTTCAAAGGATAGAAGCTGGATTGGAGAGGATCTAGAATGGGATGGAAGGAGAGGACATCCAGACAGTGATTGTAGATGGTGCTAAGAGCTTAGAGATGAAAGAGAGATGGGGTAGTAAATGGAGGGGCAAGTAGACAGTAAGGCAAGGTTATTATTTTGTAAAGATAGGAGAGACTGCAATACTCTTGAAATTGAGTGAGGAAGAGAGCCAGAGAAAAGCGAGAGGCTTAGGAGAAAAGTCAGAGAAGTGATAAGAGTGGTCACAAGGGAAATCAGGAGACAGGGCAGGGTTACTGAGGCAAGTGGAGACCATAAATGAGAACAGATGAGACTGTGACTGGGAGAAGGAGGCAAGATGTGTAGGAGGGTGTGGGAGCATGAGCACCTGGTGGACGGGCCTCACTCGCAAGGCAGAATGACCATACACTCCATCCTGGAACGCTACCATATAACGGTGGGGTGGTCTGAAACCAGGCCAGGAAAAAGAAATCGGAAAGTTGACAAGTAGTTGGAGAGTCCCAAAGAAAAACATCCTGACAAGTAGATAGAAAGTCCCCAAAGAGAACATCTGGGACAAGTAGCTGGAAGCCCCCCAAAGATAACATCCTGGTTGTGTGATAGCAGAAGGTCCCGGGGGGGAGGTTCGGAACTTACCAAGGACAGAGGAAATCTTATTACATGTTCTGACAGGCTGGGAGGATAGAAAGTCCAAATTGGGTAACAAACGCTTTAATTGGCCAGGTATTGACCCCCAAGTAAGAAACAGTATAAAAGGTGATGTAGCAGGGACAAGGGGGTGGGCTCCTGGACACCAGGCGGAGGCTAGCAACTTCCAGTCCAGACAGCAGACCCCAGCCTGATCACCTGGACATCACCGTCACGAAAGGTCCCAACCAAGCCGTATCTTTGACTTGAAGGGCCACTGTAACGTAATTGTTGGTAAGATGTGGGAGCATTGGATGTTTTTGGTAAGTCACATGTAATTGTATATAGCTATATGTAACCTAGTGTTCAGCCTATGCTAAATAAATAAATATATTTAAGACAAGTGTTAAGTAGCTGTAGTTACGAATAGATGAATCAGTCATTATTGGTAAATACCACCACCTGGACTAGCTGGGGCTGTATAGATAATTATTGGGACTTAGAACAGCCACAGGGCATTATGGTGCATTGTGGTGTTCACAATCGGAATGTTATTGTTCCTGTGGAAACCCAGGTTGTAAAGTAGATACACTGTAGCACATATTGCTGCTATCCTATATAAGGCTGCCAAAGAGGTGGGGTGGTCGGTCCCAGGCCATCCACCCCCTGCTGTATCAATCCCCACGCACACCCACGGGATCCGAAATAGGTCGGCACATCGTCAGAGGGGAATGTTTACATTGTATTTTGTCAGTCTTCTCTTGGAATAAATGCTTCTGGTGCTTGCACTTTCTAATACAGTCAAGACTGAAAGCTGTGTCAGAACTGAATTAATATTTTTTAACTCAGAGATGTTTGCACAAGAAGATGCAGTGGAAAAAGTTAATGGCTAAATGTCCTTGTACACATTATTCTTATTACCAGTAAGAAACCCCATCAAAAGAAGAAATCAACATAACATAAAAGTAGATATATGCTCCTAATGTTGGGAAGTATTTTCTCAGAAACCTTCTGAAAATCAACATCAACAACATGCACTGAGGCAGAAATGTTAATAGAGAAGATTTCATAGGTAAATTCCCAATGGACAGACATTTAAGGCTATATTTGGTGGTATTTAGGAGCCCATAGAAGTAGATATGTGCTTAGTGGAAGCACTTAGCTACATAATTGCTATTGCAGTCAACAAAATTTAGGCACCTACATGTTTTTGAAAATTCTATTTGCCTTACGTGGTCTTCAGGCACCTAAATCTGACCCCTGTAGCTCAGTTGTGCAATTAGGGTGTAGCCATGAGCAAGGAGCAATAGGGAGCTGAACTCTGGGAAAACCCCAGGAGGCACAAGAGCCACCAGAGTTGCTTAGCATGTAATGAAAGTTTATATCAGGGATGATGCAACAAGCAATGTGCTGCCTCCTTCATTGCTGACTGCAGTGGGACTGACAGCCACTGCAGGCCCCAGGGCAAGGTGGCAGAAGGGCCTGGCTCTGCACCCTGCAAGGGGTGGGGCCAAGAGCAGAAGGGACAGGGTTTAGGACAATCAGCCCTTAGCTCTGCTCAGACCACGGTGCTTGCCCTCCTGTCCGCAGAGCCACGTGGAGAGGCGGAGCAGGACTGCCATGGTAGTTCAAAGGGGCCTAGAGCTCCTGCCACTGCTGCTGCTGAAGTAGCAGCAGTGGTGGCTGGAGCTCTGGGCCCCTTTGCAACTGCCCCCCTCCACTTGTCCTCTTCTTTCTGCAGGGTTGGCTGGCTGCTGCCAGTTCTGCTGGCTGGTGTAGAAAGATGGGAGTGGTTAGCACCTCCAGTGTTGGCTAAGAGGTTAATACAAGGGCAAGAAGGATACTTGTGCTCTCCATCTTATGTTTCCATGAAAGAGCAAGTCAAAAATCTCTCTCAATATGAACATCTCAAGTAGATATTTTTAACAACAATAAAAATGAATGGTTTTTTGTTTTTTTTTCAGGTGTTTCTCTTGTTCCAGTGCTGGTCACTTTTCCAAAACTCTACTGATAATATTAGCCTCTCTGAAGGAGTTGTTCCATGGATATTGGCACTGCAGAGCAGGATGAGATCACAGCCCACAGAGACAGTGAACACTTTTGTCATAACCCTTATTAATGATGTTTCATCATTGCCTCAAGGTAATGGGGACCCCAACTCTTCTAGGAGATCAGTTGTTGGGATGGGAGACTGGCATGCTGCTGACATAGAAAACATAGGCTTGCAGCTACTGGAAGGAAGAACTCCTTCAACTATTAGAACAGGTCATCTTCAAATGCTCTTTATAACAACAGTAGCCAAAGGCTATGCCTACACTAGAAGCATCTGTCGACAGAACCTCTGTCAACAGATTGCATCTATAGGTTGGGTCCACACTGCAGAGTTCTGTCGACAGAAGGGGCCTTCTATCCACATAACTCAGGGAGCATCTACACACTTAAAGTCTTTTGTCAACAAAGTCACAACAGAACTTTGCATTTGCCTCAACAGTATTATCCCTCAAAAATTTAAGGCATAATCATCTCTGGACAGAATACGGTCAACAAAAGTGAAGTGTAGACACTTCTGTTGACAGAGTTGGCTTCCGGTTGCTGGGCAGCCCTCTTTGAAGAGCTGCAATTCCACTTTCTGGCACCAGAGGGCAGTTGCACGTAGATGCAAGCCATCAACAGAGTACTTTCGAGATCTGCATGTCGACAGTAACGTCTGTCGACAGGATAGATGCTTCTAGCGTACACGTAGCCTGGCACACAACTTACTCTGTCGACAGAGAACTGCCAGACTGCACTGCCCACTGATGCCAGAAAGTGGAATGGCAGTTCTGCAAAGAGGGTTGCCCGACAACCAGAAGTCCTCTATGTCGACAGAAGTGTCTACACTGCGCTTCTGTTGACAGTACTCTGTGAACAGATTATTATGCCTCAAATTTTTGAGGGATAATACTGTTGAGGCAAATGTAGAGTTCTGTTGAGACTTTGTCAACAGAAGGCTTTTGTGTGTAGGTGCTCCCTGAGTTATGCTGACAGAACTCTCTAGTGCAGACCCAGCTGAAATGTTTGGTTTTGGAGTACCTTTGCTTTATGTATTATGGTTTATTATTTATATTACCATAGCACATAAGAAACAGGTCTCCAGTGCTAGATGCTGAACAAAACACAGAACAAAAAAGGTAGCCCCTGCCCCAAGAAACTTACAATCTACTTGTAAGACAAGAGACAAAGATGGGGATATAGACAAAGGAATGAGTACAAGGCAACAGAGACAGTATTTGTCAGCACAGTAGGTGTGGTCTCTGCACATCAGTGGTCTAACTGTTGCCAAGCATCTTGCAGGCATCCTGGCACAGAAGAGTTTTAAGGAGGGATTTGAAGGAGGACCTGCTTATAAGGTTAATGAGACTTGCAGGAACTTCATGCCTCGGAGAAAAACCAGGCCCCTTCTCTGTGTGCCTAAGCGTATTGTCTTTTGTTCACTCTTGTAACAAGGGCTGCTAATATTAAAACCAATTTCTGAGCTCAGTGCAGCTACAGCAGTTCCTTGCACACTTTCAGTTGCTTAACCTGAATCTGTTTTCAGAGCCTATTACAAATGCACAATGCTGATATTCTGCCTAGTTGCATGACAATATGTTAGCATGTTTAACAGAGATGGGAAAATAGTTCCTCTGGCATACAGGACAAGCAGGTCGCCCAAACCCTGATAAAGCTGAACTTTGAAATGAAAAACCTGCTTCATTCTCAAAGGACTATTTGTATTGCAATGATAATTGTTTATCTTTTCTGAAAACTGCAGATATCTAAATATTGCTTCACATCCTCAGATTGCATAAGTGCCTTTAATTCTAATTTTTGTTTTTCCAGGCTCTGATCATCACCCTGGTTGGTTCCTTCCCCGTTCCCATAATAACTATCCATAGCTATTCACTGTGTCATCATTCCCCGTGTTACTGACAGAACAATATTTCCTTAAGAAGCTAAACATTGAATGAAGTTTTTCCTTCTCTTTTTGGAAGAATGGTTAGAAATAATTTTTAGAAAAGTTTTGAGATACATAACAAATTCCATGGAGGCACATGACCAGTGTCCTAAAAAGGTTAGACGTACTAATAAAACCAATGTACATTTAGGGTTAAATTCTGGCTTCTGGGGCCTATTAAATGTGGATGGAGAGATGCATGCAGATCTATAGTTCTGAGCCATGGTGTTCTGAATATCTCTCCCTCTGCAAGCTAGACTTAGATGAAAAGCCTCAGGGGACTGATATATTTGTTTAGAGCAACTCCTTACGCCCACTGCAGAGTATCGATAGGTATGTCTGACTGTGCCTGCTTCCCAGCACAGGCAGGAGAGCAGGACTGTACATGAGTGCTGTTCCCCAGTGTGAAAGAAGGTGTCATTTTGGGAGCACAGAGCAGCTCTGAACACACCAACTAGCCCTTTAGTCTTACGGCAGTGATTATGTTCTACTTATGTCTGCATGGGTAAAACAGGGAGGTTCAAAGGCTGGAGTTCCTCTTCCCCTGTCCAACGTGCTTGTGCACAGCACCACATAATATGCTGGCTACTTAAACTCTGCTGAAGATATGTCCCATGAACCTTATCAAACCAGCACAGCCTCTTTCAAGGCTTTTATCTCCTCGTTCATTTGGGCTGCGTCTACACGTGCACGCTACTTCGAAGTAGCGGCAGTAACTTCGAAATAGCGCCCGTCACGTCTACACGTGTTGGGCGCTATTTCGAAGTTGAAATCGACGTTAGGCGGCGAGACGTCGAAGTCGCTAACCCCATGAGCGGATGGGAATAGCGCCCTACTTCGACGTTCAACATCGAAGTAGGGACGTGTAGACGATCCGCGTCCCGCAACATCGAAATAGCGGGGTCCTCCATGGCGGCCATCAGCTGGGGGGTTGAGAGATACTCTCTCTCCAGCCCTTGCGGGGCTCTGTGGTCACCGTGGGCAGCAGCCCTTAGCCCAGGGCTTCTGGCTGCTGCTGCTGCAGCTGGGGGTCCGTGCTGCATATACAGGGTCTGCAACTAGTTGTTGGCTCTGTGTATCTTGCACTGTTTAATGAAAGTGTGTCTGGGAGGGGCCCTTTAAGGGAGCGACTTGCTGTTGAGTCCGCCCCGTGACCCTGTCTGCAGCTGTGCCTGGCTCCCTTATTTCGATGTGTGCTACTTTGGCGTGTAGACGTTCCCTCGCTGTGCCTATTTCGATGTTGGGCTGAGCAACGTCGAAGTTGAACATCGACGTTGCCAGCCCTGGAGGACGTGTAGACGTTATTCATCGAAATAGCCTATTTCGATGTCGCAACATCGAAATAAGCTATTTCGAAGTTGGGTGCACGTGTAGACGTAGCCTTGAAGATTTTCAAAATCATTTATTAATATTTTCTTCCCTGGTCTCTGCTTTAGGCAGAGGCTGGACTAAGGCCTCTTCCAGCTCTAGGATTCTGTAGTCTGGTACCTTATCTATTCTGGAATCACTCTGTTTTTGAACCATCATACAATTCACCCATTGCAGCGTAATTTACTCTGCTTCTAATTATAGCACCTAATTATAAACATCCACACCACGCAAACCTGTTTCTAACCAAAATCTAAACTAGGATTTCAGAGTACCAGATTTATTAACCCAGCTAAAGGGAAAACAAAAGCATCAGTGCCAAGCTTTTCATTACAGATTCAGACCTGCTGTTTTGGTGCATAAAGTCAAAAAGATGATGTAAACCAGACTGGGAAAGAGAGGATGACAGAGCTTTTGAAATATTGGAACAATGTGAGCCTAGCAAAAGAACACTGTTGTGGTACAACACTAACTGGAGCCTCCTCTGTAGCTTAATACAAGGTACCATATGGCATGGGGCTGGATGGTACAAATACTTAGTGTGTTGCCAGCCAGAGTACAAAGGTACAGTGCACTAGTGTGACACCGCTCCCGAGCACTTGATGTTCTGTGCACCAGTATTTCAAAGCATTACAGAACTTCTAGTATATGCAGGCACATGTGCAGGAATGTCTCTTTAGGGGGTGGTATTTTTTGTTTGGTTTTTTTTTTTTTTTTTTTTTGTAAATGCAGACCTCAATTTTTTAAAATATAAAGGAGTTTGGAACAGTCATGCAAAGAGTGTGCATAGGAGAGGTTAATGAAAAGATTGAGTGGAAACTGATTGGTAAAATTATTTTGTTATAACATACTAAACATACATAACAGTAACAAAGGTTTATATAGAAATTACCTTCTGGGATCTTACAACAATATCTTAAGTAAAAAACAATATTCCATCATCCCCCCTCCCTTTTCTGTTGTTAGAATCCAAGGGCACACTGGGAAATGTAGTCTCTTCCCTGCTCCAGGGCCAGCTCTCTAGGCAGGGAGCTAGGCAAGGAACTACAGCTCCCAAGGTGCTTTGCATTCCCCCATCATGCCCTGCAGGCTCCCCCCCTGCACAGCACAGCAGGGAGAAAGGGAGAGAAACTGGACACGGGGAAGGTGTGCTTGCATCCTTTGTACCCCTGAGTATGGGCCGGATATGCGAGCAGGGTCCATGCAGCAACTTAGTGTGTCACAACCTAATATGCTTCAGATATATATTCCAGCTTATCACACACTAACTAACCCATAGTTAGACAAGCCCATAGAAAGTAGTTTGCAAAGTGTTCATGCATCAATGTTTAAATATACTAAAGTGGATGTTTACTTTTAAAAGCATTAAATAAAGATCACCCAGTTGCTAGAGCAAATTAGCAATCATTTCCCCTCTTGGCTACTAAGCACTTCATAGTAGAAAGAGAGGCTAAATTGACAAAGTGTGACTATCATATAACTGAAAATGAAAGGACATATCAGCTTCTTGCCTACTTTACTTACCTTTGAAATTGTGGATATCACCATATTCAAAATTGTTATTCTAGGACATACCAGCGCTGACAGCATTTTTTCTTACAGAACATCACATCAGACTTGTCTCTTCAAATTACTGCCCTTCAAACAAAGTGATCCTTGAAACGTTTACCAAATGTGGCAGGCTCCCACAAGTAATAGTTAGTATTTTGTGGAGGTTGAAAATTCTGTTTTGTGAAGGCTTTTTGAGATTTCGAAATATGACTTTGCTCCAAATCAGAGCAAAACCTCAAATTTGTAAAGTTCTTTATGAAGGAAAATTCAGAATAAACATTGTTTGGCTTCTATGAGGGAGAGGAAAACAGAGGGCCTGGTATCCCAGGGGTTAAAGAAACCCTGTGGGTCCAGCTGTTCTCCTCCTGCTTTGCCTGCAACAATGCCAGGCCTGGAGGGAGGAGAAAAGGAAGGAGCCTGGCTCAGTCTGGGGCTAACTAGCAGAGAGGCAGGAGCCTGATTCAGCAGTCTCAACATGTGAGCTACAACCTGCCTGCTCAGCAGCCAGAGGAGCGAGTAAGCCCCACCCCTACCCCTCTGAGAAAAGGAAAAAATCTACTAAGAAGCTCCAATGAAGGGGAATCTAGATTCTTGGGGTCATGTCCCAAACTTAAGGGCTTGACTATGGACTGGTTTGGAATTCCTGGGCCAGGAGCAGAGGGGCCAGTACCTCCTTTTTCTACCTACTTACTCAGAGACCTAGCCACTTAGGCTACTTAGCTGCCAGGGACCCAGCCACAAGGTCATTTGAGACATTTATTTCAGTGTAATTTAGACTTTGGGTGTAAAGATGGTATTGCACTATACAACTTCCAATACAAGGGATCCATGCCAAAAGCTCACTTGTGGCATTAAAGCCAGAAACTTGTCCTATTCATTACCTTCTACTGGTGGACTTAAATTAGGCCCCATCATATTGTATGTACAGCTGGAGTTATTTTTTCCCAATGTGCATTACTTTACATTTATCCACATTAAATAGCATTTGCCATTTTGTTGCCCAATCACTCAGTTTTGTGAGATCCTTTTGAAGTTCTTCACAGTCTGCTTTGGTCTTAATTATCTTGAGCAGTTTAGTATTGTCTGCAAACTTTGCCATCTCGCATTTTACCCCTTTCTCCAGATCATTTATGAATTAGTAGAATAGGGTTGGTCCTAGGACTGACCCTTGGGGAATGCCACTAGTCACCCCTCTCCTTTATAAAAATTTACCTAGCTTTTGAGAACTGGTTAAAAGACAGGAAACAATCCATGAAAGGATATTCCCTCTTATAGCATGACAACTCAATTTACATAAGAGCCTTTGGTGAGGGACCTTGTCAAAGTCTTTCTGGATAGCTAAGTACGCTACATTTACTGGATCCCCCCCATCCACATGGTTGTCGACCCCTTCAAAGAACGTTAATAAATTAGTGCCTTGCATGTTGACAAGTATCAGAGATGTAGCCGTGTTAGTCTGTAGCTTTGAGAACAACAAGAAGTCCTGGGGCACCTTATAGACTAACGGATATTTTGGAGCATAAGCTTTTGTGGGCAAAGCTTTGTGTGCCCACAAAAGCTTATGCTCCAAAATATCCGTTAGTCTATAAGGTGCCCCAGGACTTGTTGTTGTGTTTAATAAATTAGTAAGACATGAATTCTCTTTACAGAAACTATACTGACTTTTGCCCAACACATTGTGCTCTTTTTTGTGTCTGCCAATTTTACTCTTTACTATGGTTTCAGCAAGTTTGCCTGGTACTAACATTAGACTTACTGGTCTGTAATTGCCAGGATCACCACTAGAACCCTTTTTAAATATTGGTGTTACATTAGCTATCTTCCACTCATTGGGTACAGAAGCTGATTTAAAGGATAGGTTACAAACTATAGTTAATAGTTCTGCCATTTCACATTTGAGTTCTTTCAGAACTCTTGGGTGAATGCCATCTGGTCTCGGTGACTTGTTACTGTTAAGCTTGTCAATTAGTTCCAACACCTTCTCTAACAACACCTCAATCTTGGACAATTCCTCAGATTTGTCACCTACAAAGGACACCTCAGGTCTGGAAATCTCCCTAACATCCTCAGCCATAAGGACTGAAGCAAAGAATACATTTAGTTTCTCTGCAATGACTTTATTGTCTTTGAGTACTCCTTTTACATCTCAAGTGTATAGAGGGCCCACTGGTTGTTTAGCAGTCTTCCTGCTTCTGATGTACTTCAAAAAAACATTTTTGGCTTTTACTATATTTTTACACTTAATTTGGCAGTCTTTATGCTCCTTTCTATTTTTGTCACTAGGGGCTTGTCTACACTTGCCCCCAACTTGGAAGAGGGCATGTTAGTCAGGGAAACAGGAGATTACTAATGAAGTGCTGCAGTGAATATGCAGCACTTCATTAGGCTACTGCTCCCCCGCGGCAACTTCGAAGCATCAAAAGTTGAAGTGCCAGTATTCCCGTGCTACTTTGAAGTCTCTTTACTCCTCAAAATTTTGGGGACTAAAGGGACTTTGAAACTGCTCGACAACTTTTTTAATGTTAAGTGCCAGAAGTCTGATTCCACTTTGGTTTAGGTGGAATCCATCCTTCTTGTATAGGCTCCCCTTATCCAAATAGCTTCCCCAGTTCCTAATAAATCTAACCCCCTCCTCCCCACACCATCGTCTCATCCACGCATTGACACTCTGAATTGCTGCCTGCCCATATGGTCCTGCACGTGGAACTGGAAGCATTTCTGAGAATGCCACAATAGATGTTCTTGATTACAGTCTCTTTCCTAGCAACCTAAATTTGGCCTCCAGGACATCTCTCCTACCCTTCCCTATGTCATTGTTACCAACATGTACCACGCCCACCAGCTCCTCCCCAGCACTACACATAAGTCTATATAGACGCCTTGAGAGATCCTCAACCTTCACATCTGGCAGGCAAATCATCATATGGTTTTCTTGGTCATTACAAACCCAGCTGTGTTTCTAATGATCAAATCTCCCATTACTAACACCTGCCTTTTCCTACTGACTGGAGATCCCTCCCCTGGAGAGGCATCTTCAGTGTGAGAGAATACCACATCATCATCTGGAAGAAGGGTCCCAACTATGGGTTGGTTTCCCTAGGCTTCCATTGACTGCTCTCCTTCCCTGAGCTGTTTCATCCTCCTTAGCAGCACAGGGGCTGTATGACTGGAGATGGGCCAATTCTACAGTGTCCCAGAACGCCTCATTGACATATCTTTTTGCCTCCCTTATCCCTCCAGTTCAGCCACCCTGGCCTCCAAAGCCTGCACTCTGTCTCCAAGGGCCAGAGCTCCTTGCATCAAATGCTCACCTATGATTACCTACCCCACGGTCAGGTGGCATATATGTTACACTTGATACAATAAACAGGATTGTCCCTCTGCTGCTGGGCTTCTGCCTGCATTTTCTATGGATACGTAGGTTATATATGAGACTATTATTTCAAAGCAGTAGTTTGAGATATAGCATAGTATAAAAGTTTCAAGGCATGGCAGAACTAACTAGCTCCCACTCAACTCTCCTCTCAAAACTCCTCCTGTTTGCAATCACCCTGTTCGCAAGCTCTCTGGTTGCTTACTATCAGGCTTTATATAGCTCTGGCCTGCCTGATCAGTAGCCCCACCCCAACTACATATTGACCAATGAGCAGAGAGTTCTAGATTTCAAATCCTAACTGCCAGCCTCATCACACAGTCTTTCAAACAAACAGCTCAGCATACAGCCTTTCAAATACACAGAGACAAACACAAGCCTAGTATCCAGTAACCCCCAAACACAAACACACACACACTCCAGACAGACAGACAAAGACACGTACCCCAAGGTCCTGTGAATTGCCCCTCCTTCACCTGGAGGTCCTGATCCAGACAAGCTGTGGTCCGGATCTGGACCATGGGCCAGAGGTTCCCCACTCCTCTGTTACAATAACACAGGGAAAGAGGCGATAAAGATTCAAGATATTCAAGCTAGAGTATCCTTGCTCTGGATTGTTACCTAATGCTTAGACAAATCTGTATGTACATCAATGCAAATCTAAGTAATCATATTTCAGTTTCTGTTCTTTATCCTTTACTATCTGCCTTCAAAAGAGATTCAAGGACTATTCTTTTGTAAGGTGCTAATATAAATCAATATACCTTTATTTTGACCCAGGCACTCTGACTCAATATTCCACATACCTTCTACAGCAAATTTTTCAACCTTCATAAAATATGCCAATGCCAAAAGGAATGAAACAGTCTAGTCAGACAGCATTCATCACTCGAGATCACTAAAGTAATAATTTACTGGCTTTGAGTGAGTAATTTCAGCAAGGGATAGTATGGCCAGAGGCAACATTCTGGAACCCAGAGGCTTCTTACATACTTTGCACCCATGGTTTATGGAAGATTTATTATCGGTAAATCTTTGCAGAAACTGTCTGGGGTGAGACGATATTAGAATAAGATGTACTTCCTGTTCTAACACACTAATATCTTATATGCTAGATTGTAATATGTTTAAATAAATATGCCAAACAGATTCCTTTAAAATGTTCATAATCAGGTACTAATAGGAACACCACCACCAGATTTATTTTCACAATGCATTAGATAATGCAAAATCAGACTGAATTTACCTCATTTGCAATTTGTGTACTATCTTTGAAAGATGAAACCTGTTACCATAGAGATACCTCTGCTCACAGACTTCTGCCCCACATCTGGCATTTACAAATGCCAAGCACAGTAAAAATGTGTTGCAGAAGGGTAAATTCAGTTTTAAATCTCAGTTTATTTTATACAAAATGCTGTTTTCATCCCCAGTGTGAGCATGACTATATTTTCTCTTCCATAGAATATTTACATTTTACATTCATATAGCCTAATGGAGTATTAATACGATTGCATTTTGATTGCAATGAGATGTGCCAATAGCTAATACAGAAGTAGATCCAGTATTATATAGCAGCACAAATGCTGGTACTGATGTGCTATAGAATTTCTGGGGCAGAGATTATACTTGCTGATGCCAATGCTGAAATGTGAGTTACATTGAAATTTAAGGGCAAAAATACCAGCATAAAATGTAGACCTGAGATGAGATACAGAAGGTGGTTAGCAGCAACTAATTTTCACGTAAAAAGAACAGCTGAGCATCAGCATATTTTTTATTATTTTTCACAAACCTGATATTTTATTTTTAATTTTTGAGGAACAATATCTGTATGGTCTGTGATTTTTCTCTTGCATACTCTCAAAGAAACAAAGCAGAACTATGCCTTAAAAAAGCAGAATGAGTTTTTTGAGATGCTATATTTTATCTATTTTAATTTAGATTAATTTTGAAAGTATCGTTTAGCTCCAGATCTCTGACAGCAAGTCCAAAATACATTAATACCCGCAACTCATACAAATTACACCAATATTCAAAAGTAAGAAACTTCCAACGTATTCCTCTGCACATCTCTTAACTCAGACTTTTTCCTATCAGGAGAACAGACACTTTCCAGTGTCTGGAATATCCTTAAATCCCAGGGTCAGGGCTGTGGGAAAGAAAGTACATATAAAAAGCAAGGAAACTACTAAGAATTCCTTCCCTGATGTTCCTTACACTTAAATGAGTGTCTTGTGTTCCTCAGCTGATTGAAAATTCTGCAGTATCATACAGACAACATATACACGATATAGGAACATCTTAACCATCATCTGGAAATCAACTGGAAGCCAGTACAGAACACTATGGGAAAATACGTCACAGCTGAGAAAACAAATTCTACATTAGCTGTGACAGAGAACTGCCAGACTGCACTGCCCACGGGTGCCAGAAAGCAGAATGGCAGGTCTTCAAAGAGGGCTGCCCAGCAACCAGAAGTCCTCTCTGTCGACAGGTGTCTACACTGCACTTCTACTGACAGTACTCTGTTGACAGATTGTTTTGCCTCAAATAGTGGGGGATAATATTGTTGGGGCAAATGCAGAGTTCTGTTGAGACTTTGTCCAGAGAATGCTTTAAGTGTGTAGATGCTCCTTGAGTTATGTTGACAGAAGGCCCTTTCTGTTGACAAACTCTCTAGTGTAGACACAGCTGTTACGTTGTCAGCAATTTTATTCCTTTCAGTGGCGTGAGCACTGGCCTTGTACACCCAGGGTTGTGAGTTCAGTCCTTGTAGAGCCATTTAGCAGTCTGGGACAAATGGATTGAAAAAAACCAAATCTGTCAGGGATGGGGTAGGGGACAGGACTTGGTGACCTCTTGAGGTCCCTTCCAGTTTTATAATATATATCACATGCTTCAGATATAATGATTTAGAAAACAATGATTTGATAAATCAGGTATTTTATACACTATTTTTCCTTTGGCTGATTTAACAATAGCTAGAC
This sequence comes from Carettochelys insculpta, assembly GCF_033958435.1. Taxonomy (NCBI): domain Eukaryota; kingdom Metazoa; phylum Chordata; order Testudines; family Carettochelyidae; genus Carettochelys; species Carettochelys insculpta. The sequence continues at coordinate 61,681,281 of NC_134139.1, forward strand.
AACAAATGATTGTGAATGCCATGCGAGCCAAGATATGGACTGTGGAAAATAAGAGCTAATGTCATCAACTGTATGTAGCTTCTTGCTGACAAATAGGACATTTGCTCAGGCTAACAAGACATGTCACAGTTTGATCTTCCTAAAAATCACAGTGTTTAATAACTGAAGCACATTTGCTTTTGCCAGTTAGGCCTGCCAAGACAGGTTAGAGTCTCAATCACCAAAAATAAGTTCATGAAATGTATTTTGTGCTTAAATTGTAGAGGTTAGAGCTTGCAAACCTCACTGAAGCAAATTGTTCTTTTTCCACACAAACAAGAGATACTGTAGCAGAACCCAGATCTGCATTAATTGTGCTAACAGATTACATTAATAATAGGAACGGGATAAAGGAATGCACTGTTTTCCTTTTAGAATGTTCCCAAATTTTAAATAAGAAATTACAGGCTACAGTGTCAATCCATAAAATTAGTGACAATAAAATTACTTACAACAGAACCCAAGGAACGTAAGAATACACTTTATAGAGCATGAAACTGATTGAGAAAACAAGCTAAGGCAGGTTATTTTTGGAAAATTAACACAAACACCTCAAACATTACAACCCTCACCCTTTCAACCACCGAGTGTACAAATTAATGGGACATACCAGTGTTTCTCAACCAGGGGTATGTGTCCCATTGGGGGTACACCAAGGTCATCCAGCAGGTACATCAACCTACCTAGATATTTGCCCAGTTTTACAACAGACTACATAAAAAGCACTGGTAAAGTGAATCCAATCTAAAAGTACATTCAGACAATGACTTGTTTCTACTGCTTCAGATGCCTTATGATGAAATGTAAGTACATTTGTATTCCAATTCATTTATTTGATAATAAGATGGTAGAAAGTCAGCAAGTTTTCAGTAGCAGTCTTCTGTGATATTTTTGCATTTTTTTTATAAGTAAGCAGTTTTTAAGTGAGATGTAACTTGGTGATAGGCAAAACCAGTGCCCTTTTTTATAAAGAGGAGCCAGTATTCAGCTAGCTCCCAGCCCTTCCTTCCACAGTCAATCCCACGTCTGGGGTTGCCAAGGTGCCAGTACTGCCAGAAAAAAAAAGCACTGTGAAAAACAAATCTGATTCCTGAAAAGGCTGAATGGCACTTGTTTCAAGACCTCAGATTATCTTAGGACCATGTTTCCCAACTGGTGGTATGCGTACCCTTTGGGGTACACGAGAAGTCTGTGGGTTAAAGTTTTTTTTAAAAGGGGTACTTTGTAAAACAAGTTACATAGTCCAGTGTTTCTTCATGTATGCTCTATTGTTTTATTTTTTGTCTTCCATCTCTTCATTTTCTACAAAACTTTATTTTAATAAGACTGCAGTCCAACTGTGCATTTTAAAATAATTTGTCTTCAAAAACAGTCTGGTTCCCACCATCCCATTATGAAAAGAAAATGTATAAGGTGACACATGGTGGTTTTTCTCTTTGTTTTTGCTTTAAATTCTCTACTCCTCGTGGAGTAGAGCAGGTAAAAGGACAGCAGATTTTCTTACTGATTGCTTAAAGGGAAATACAGATTTGGCAGTGTCATATGGGCAAAGTACGCGTATAAATGATAGACTATAATTTAAGGAGAGCTCCCATCAGCAAAATGAATGAGAAAAAAAATGAAGTACGGAATGGTAGACAAGATAAGATTAATTCTTTAGCAGCGTAATCCATATAGGGCCCACTCTTTCATGCTTTTCACATCCATGAATCATGCTGACAACAATGAATACAGGTTTGGACTTGTATTGGTTGATAGACTAGATTAGACTTTAGTAAGGCATTTGACACAGTCTCGCATGATCTTCCTATCAATAAACTAAGCAAATACAACTTAGATGAGGCCACTCTGAAGTGGGCGCATAACTGGCTGGATAACCATTCTCAGGGAGTAGTTATTAATGGTTCGCAGTCATGCGGGAAGGGCATAAAAAGTGGGGTTCTGCAAGGATTTGTTTTGGGACCAGTTCTATTCAATAACTTCTTCAATGATTTACGTATTGGCATAGAGAGTATGCTTTTTAAGTTTGTAGATGATACCAAGCTGGAAGGAGTTGCAACTGCTTTGAAGGATTGGCGCATAATTCAGAATGATCTGGACAAACTGGATAAATGGTCTGAGGTAAACAGGATGAAGTTTAATAAGGACAAATGCAAAGTACTCCACTTAGGAAGAAACAATCAGCTTCATACATACAGAATGGGAAGCAACTGTCTAGAAAGGAGTACTGCAGAAAGCAGTCTAGGGGTGATAGTGGACAACCAGCTAAATGTAAGTCAACAGTGTGATGCTGTTGCCAAAAAAGCAAACATGATTTTGGGATGTATTAATAGGAGTGTCATGAGCAAGACATGAGAAGTCATTCTTCCACTCTACTCAGTGCTCATTAGGCCTCAGTTGGAGTATTATGTCCAATTCTGGGCACCAGATTTCAAGAAAGATGTGAAGAAATTGGAAAAGGTCCACAGAAGAGCAACAAGAATGATTAAAAGTCTAGAGAACATGAGCTATGAAGGAAGACTGAAAGAACTGGGCTTGTTTAGTTTAAGGAAGAGAAGACTTAGAGGGGACATGATAATGGTTTTCAAGTACCTCAGACAGAGGAGAGAGAAAAATTGTTCTCCTTGGCCTCTGAGATAGGAGAAGCAGCAACGGGCTCAAACTGCGGCAAGGGAGGTTTAGATTAGACATTAAGAAAAAATGTCCTAACTGTCAGGGTGGTTAAACACTGACATAAGTTACCTAGGGAGGTTGTGGAATCTCCATCACTGGAGATATTTAAGAGCAGGTTAGACAGACACCCAACTGGGATGATCTTGATGGTGTTTGGTCCTGCCAAGAGGGCAGAGAACTGGACTCAATTGCCTCTTGAGGTCCCTTCCAGTTCTAGTGTTCTGTGCTTCTATAGTTTCTACCTCATTTTGGGCTCCATCCTATTAGTTGAGAGGGCTCCTCCTTGGAAATGCCAAGTATTTTGAAGGGCTTTTTATAACCAGTTTGAACATTTTGGGGTGAAATCTTGACTTCAATGGAAGTCCTTAATTAGGCCAGGATTTCATCCTTGGAATTTTTATATTCCACTAGAAAAATATACAGGCTAATTTCTGCCTGTTGCCATATAAATGTGTTTGAAGACCAGAAGGTGTGAGAACACATCACCATGCAGGACAAGAGGAAAGACCAGAGCTTAGAGAGAATTCTAATCTAGTGCACAAATGGGAATAACCACTGATTTGGAAATGAATGAAAGCACAGATCAGAGAAAATGCGGTGTAGTGAGAAGGAAACCTGCACCTGAACCCTGCATGCACAAATGCAGCTAGCCAACAGAAGCACAGCAAAAATAGCAGTGAGCTATTCCTGGGAAATGCAACAGCAACTGGCTCTCTGCATTCCATCAGGACACCCAGTTATGCCATTTTGTCATGTGCTGGCAAGATTGCTTTTGGGAGGATGCATCTACTCTACAGTGACCAGACGTCCCGACTGGGACCGTCCTAATATTTAACCCTTTCTCCTGTCTCCCAATTGTTACAGGATTGGGACATCATTTGTCCCAATATTCAGGTGAAATGGAAGGGGAGCGAGGACAGACACAGCAAGGCAGCAGCAGGCACAGAGCAAGGTGCTAAGTTCCCATCAAGCCGCATAGCACTTCCCTGCTGGGGCTGGTGGAGGGGGGCCTCTCTCCCCCAGCTGGGGGCAGCTCTGTGCTGAGGCCAGTGGGGAAGTGGCAAGCACAGCAGGTCCAGCTCCTAGGAGGTGGGGAAGGGGTACCATGGGACTCCATGCACCATGGAGCCTCATGCCCACCCTCCAGGAGCCAGACCTCCTGGTTGTTCCAGCATTCAGCATGGTACCCCAGATTGGCCCACCTCGGTCATGGCAGAGCCAGGGGAAGGCAGTGCCCAGGATGCAGAGCCTGCTGCTGAAGCTCTGCACCTTCTATTTATGTCTAGGGCAGGCTGGGGCTAAGTGTTGTTAAGCTGCTGCCTGGGTCACTTACCTACACTGGCAAGCAGGCTCTGCATCTGGGAGGTGTGCGCCTGACTCAGCACAGTGCAAGTACCTTGCGCATGGCAGCCTCACTCTCAGCCATTCCCAAAGACACACAAATCATGTGGCCTCAGCACCTCCAGTGGAGGTCCAGATGCTGCCTCTTCGTGCACACACAGCTGCTCTAAAGGGAGCCAGAGCCTTCAGAAATCAGTCCCCTCCCCAGAAGTATTCTACCACAAGAGGAGACTCTGGGATCCCTCCTGACAACTAACTCCTGTTTCCTTCGGAATGCTGCATTCCGGACAGAGAGCTCCAAGTTGTTCCAGTTACCACCCAGACCTCAGATGAGTCATTCTGGATTTGAACTGCTGTTAATAAGGGCAGAATCTGAAGCTTTAGGGTGAATGCTGCTCAGCCTCTAGTTGATTCTCCAGCTCAGGCAGAGTGTGAGAGAGTTTACTGTGGCATGCTCAAATCCATGTAGAGCTCAAGGACAACAGGAGGGGACATGGCTATTCTGCTGCAAAGATCAAATGAAATTAATGTGACTAATTTTTTGCTGCTCATTGTTATTCAGAAAAATACTACTGTCAGACTCTCTTATACATGTATGCATGTTACATTATGTAGACACCCACTGAAATCATTTTCTTTATATAACAAAAAGTTTCCGGTTTATATAATGAAAGTTTTCCAGTTCATATTCTGTCACAGAGCTCACCATTTTCATAATGGCTGAGCATAAATCACATCTGTTATGCTCCCATCTCACTTCCCCAGCTTTTCTCTCACCCAGCATATTAGGAATGTTCCTTGTCTACAGTTCTAAGGATACTAGGCTAAAATGATGGGATCAACATTATATGAAATGTTTAAATAATATTTTATGCTGAAGATCAGTCCTGTTGATTTTCTCAGAATGACCTCCTCAGCCCTCATTGACTGCCTTTTTTTTTTTATTTAAAGTCATTCTGCCTGATTTTCGACTGTACTTGTCAATTGGTTATTTTTTGTTAAGTCCCCTCCCATTCCCAACTCTGAAAAGCCTACCTCAGGTTTTCTCAGCCGGAAATTGCCATGGCTTCAAAATGTAGAGTAAGCAACAAATTCATAAATCAGTATAACTAGAGAGAACATTCTGCAAATATCAGTATTAATAAAACAAAAGTAATGTACTTAGTATTGTTGTGGTTCCCAAGAGAGTTTATCCGTTATTTATTTCCAACTGCATTTAGAATTTAAGACAAGAGGGAATAGCAATGTTTCTCTCTTGAATCTGCTAGATGCTTTTTTCATCTGTATGGACATTAATGACAAAAGAAATGTTATGCAATATGTTGATGGTACCTGCTGGCAGTTTTTCATGTACAAGGTATTTCTTCTATTACAAGTATTATAATTAACGCATACAACAGCTTCATATGGAAAAAAGTGATTTAAATTCCAACAGAATATATAACACCTCTATGAAGAAAAATTTTAAGCTGAAAGTCACAATTCAGAAGTTTCTCCTCCCTCCTTCCAAAGCCATTGTTTTTTAAATTAACAGTACTTCTGCCCACTGGGTCAGCTTAAGAACGGACTATATTAAGCTTGACAAAGGGCAGAAACAAGTAGAATATGAAATGTTATAAACAAGTTAGAACAAAGACTGGAGCTTTGTTCAACAATTCAAGGTGAATTGCATGCACACAATTTTTGAACCACATTTTCTCTCTCAGAAATTAGACAAACTACTCTGTACTGATGTGATTCATCAGTTCAGCATCATGTCTTTAAAGTAGCGTGAAAACTATTTGCAGAATCCCACTTGGCTTAATTAGCATCCAGGCATGATGCCCTTTTTACCTTCTGATTGACTAATCCTGTTCTCCCTGCTTACCTTCCTGGTGATGCACTATGACTGCCCTGTTCCAGTATCTTATGTTCTCTCCTACTCTCTTGTCCACATAGCTAATGTACCAAGTACATTAAGAATTTCCTTCCAAAATGCAGCATCTTTCTTTTGCCTCATCAGTCTGGAGAACTGATTCCTGAAACAGCTGTCATTGCCACAACAGTCAGATGTTTTACAGGCACATTGATACTAACAGGCGTTAGCTTATATTGTAAGATCATGAGGGCTGCACAGAGCCAGGGAGACCTTTGGAGACATTATGCATGAGACAGCATAAAGAGTGTATGAGAACAATTTAGGCTGCAAAGGAAATATACCTGCTGTCATCTCAATTGAAGTCTATAGCCTTGTCTGCTCCCCATTCCTTCTCCTGTCCAATGGGATGGCTATGGGATACTATAGTGGATGCAAAGGGCTCTCAGTATGCCTAGCCACTTCAAAGAGATGCAAGACAGAGTCCTGTTTGGGATGATTTATTTGGGGTGATTGGCTTGCTTTGGGTAGGAGGTTGAACTAGATGACCTCCTGAGGTTTCTTCCAACCATCATCATCTATGACTCCAAGAGAGAGGAACAAGAAATATTTCTATAGTATCTGTGTGCCTCACAATTTTTAAGGGACTTATTTTCCCAAAGCCTCAGTGAGGTAGGAAAGTATTATCCCCATTTTACAGTGGGGGGAACTGAGGCACAGTGACGAAGTGTTTTATGAAACACCATGAACAAAAGTCTATGCTGGAGGTGTGAAATAAATCCCAAGACTCAGGTTGGCACCTTACCCTCTCCGACATTACCCCTTGCACACTTGGAAAAAGGGCCAGGCATAACCTGACCACAGCCTGTTATAGTGTGTCTACTTTGCAGTTAAACGCTGGGCCAATGTCAGCTGACTCAAGCTCATGGGACTGTTTAAGTGTGGTATGGACATTCAGACTCATGCCAGAGCCTGCGTTTCACTTAAAGTTGATGATACTTGAACTCCTAAATCCATTAGACACTTCTGAATCTCTCTCCCCTGGAAAGGCACAACTTTTTTGTTTTATAATCTGCAAAATATCCTGTTTCATTATTCTGTCTGTTATGAAAAACATCAAGAAAGATGATAGGAATATATTTTCCATTAGGTATTGTACATGTTTTGTTCTCGTCTTTGAATCCTCTATCCTAACTTAGAGAAACTTGATAATACACCTTATAAACTTGTTCATATATTATTCTTTATTCCCTTCATCAAATTTCCTAATGAAAGTAAAGTTAGTCTCTAGAGCAGGCGTGTCCAACCTGCGGCCTGCAGGCCACATGCGGCCCTGGACAGCTAGTAATGCGGCCCCACAAGATCGTAAACTTTTAACATTATTATGTGATTTATATACATTAACTATATTATATATTTTGCACGCGGCTCAAGACTATCTTCACTCAATGCGGCCCAGGCAAGCCAAAAGGTTGGACACCCATGCTCTGGAGTGCATGAAACTCAAGACCCCCATATCATCCTTGAGGCAGGGAGCCTCATTTTTATGGCACTCTAGCCAGAAGGTATAGGATTGAAGCTTACTAGACAACTGATGTGAACTCAATTAAAAAGTCACAGTATTACTTGGCAAAAATCCTACACTATAACAAAGATTGCAGTACCTGCAAAATTATATATGATGCACTATGAAAGTAGAGGTCATTGGCTGGTTCAGCAATAGAATAGACAGACAGCATATAATAAGAAAAGTTTTGCTGTTTCTCAAGGTAGAAAACAAAAACAAAATCTTGAGGTAAAGCCTATAATCAATAGACAGGAGTTCTTTCAGTCAGATCTTCTGCTTGTGAACTGCCAAAGCAACTTACTATTCTTATTAAATTTCCTCTACCCTGTTTTGTAATTTACCGCTGTCTCTCAGGTGTCATCCGTGCAGGAGTTAACGCCTTGTTTGCTGCAAGTCAGGTTTGGGCTTCTGCTCCATCACAATGTTGTATTCAAATAACCTTGTCCAGCTTGCCTAAAAGCTCAGTTTGAGAAAGATATATTGGATGTTTAATTAAAACAATGCGCTGGGACAATTTCTGCTCTCAGTTACTCTAGCGTAAATATAGAGTGCAGCCAATGAACTCAGCGGAGTGGCGTTCTTCCAGATTTATGTTGATATTATAGAGAGCAGAATTTGACCTAATATTGCTCTGCACATTTCCATGCACAAAGAGCTAAATACACTACCTGTTTATAATGATTTTAGATTAAGTGAATTAACAAGCAATTAAACATAGAAACGCAAGGCCTGGTGTGCTAGTCTTGTTGGCAGCACGAGCTCTGATAACAAAATGGCCAATGTATCAGTATGACAAACATGTTTTTTTCTATAACCATATGGAGAGGCCTAGAGCTCCTCTGCAGCCAGCATAAAGAGCAGCAGCCACTATTAACTATAGCAGTCACATACTCACATTCCACATTACAATAGCATCACACCAGGCTGTTTAGAGGGAGATTGCATCTTAATGACACCCACTGTCACCAAATAAAAGAAAGGAGATCTCAAGATGTGTAAAGAAAGTTTAGTTAACAGTATTTCGTCTGGCAAGAAACTACTTATCAATAGCTGAGTTTGTGGAATCCTCATTCTATGATTGTCTTCACTTTTCTACTGTTTTCTTTATGCTCTCTGCCTGGGTTTGTAATTGTTTCTCTCTGATGTATAATTAATTTTACTAGGTGTAGATCAGTGAAGGTGGTGGGGTATGATTAGTTAGGTAATTCTGTTACAGTAGTTATGATTGTTAGTAAAATTATACTAAAATAATTGGTCAAGGTATAGCTAAGCAGGACTCAAGTTTCATTACTTAAACTGGAGTCCAAGAAGGAAAACTGGAAGGAGGAAAGGAAAAAACAGCAAGAAAAGGGAAAACCTGGGAGGACTCACTGCCAACAGCAGAACTGCCAGACCCTGAGGTCCAACAACCACCATCCAAACACTGACTTTGTCTCTCCCAACACGGGAAGTCTGCCTGCCTGAATCAAGATTGGTGAGCATGATACTGAGTACTTAGCACGAATACTGCTTTCTTGATCATTGTAAATAAATAGAGAATAAGAATATTACTGTGTAAGGCTTTTTTTCAGTGGTACATACCCTGCATACTCACAGGGAATTATGCCCTGAGCCCTAGGAATTGGGTGAGGGTATGTGCATCCCTGAAGTGTAGAAGGGATAAAAGAAATTTGTGCGGGTAATACCTGGTCTCTGCATGAAGACAGAGTTCTCAGAAATTTTACAGGTGTAATATACAGTAAACAAAACCATTGTATTTTCAAGATGCATACAGCAGAAATAACTTTTACCCACTTGTACAGAACTCACATTAAAGTCAGCAGCATGGGCATAATGTGCCTCGTTCTTGCACACATTTTTATACATTTGGGAAGCCTACCACATTTTATTTACACAAGATCACTCTCTCTCCCCCCAACACATGCAACGTTAAAGAAAAAAATTAAATCATCATAACTACCTAAATAGTAAGGGTTATAGAATTTGATAGCATCAATTTGCACAAATAAATAAAGGCTGTTTTGTCGTCTCTCTTGACACATTAGGCACTTGAACTGATTTTTTTCCCCCTTAGGTTTTTCCATAATGAATTGTTTCCTTAGGAAACACCCAGGGCCAGATACTAAATACGTTTGTCCATATGCATGCTTTATGCACATGGACCTTCGCTATCAGGCCACCAGCATTCCTCATGTATATATAAATTTAAGTATGTGCCTAAGTGTTTGCTGGATTGAGGCTTAAGATTGTAACTAAGAGACTCTTTGAAAATGTGGCCCTGTTCTCATTGTGTTTGCATTTTTGGCAGTGTATCCCTATTTAATTTGGCACAGATTAAAAAAAATAATACCAAGGTGCACCTATGCAGGCAAATCAAGTGGTGACGTGCTAATGGCAAAAATTCATTAAAGGAGCTACATATGTGTTATGAAGTAAGTGATATGAGGGCCAGATGTCTTTCCTCAGAAAAGGAGCATGCAGTCAGTGGTCTGTGATCAATGACTGATGACAACTGATCAAAATTTTAGAGGAATCATTTTAACAAAAGAAGCATGGTGCGTGTGTTGTGCAGTAGTGAAATCTTCAGAGAGTACAGTTCATTCCAGTATGTTTCAAACCCATGTTTTTGTTTTCATCAAAATATCACAACAATCTATATGGCTTATTGTTCACATATGGTTAATCGGTTTATTGCTGATGCTTTTCAGTACTTACCTGAAAGCACCATTATTTTCCCCTTGGCTAAGAAAGAAAGAGAGCCCATAATTACTCACAACATAGCACTTACTCATAAGAAAACAAGGAAAAAAATCCATTTCTATCTTGTGTGTGTAGCTGGGGAAGGATTATTAAACAATGAACGTGGGAAACTATTCTTTGTACCTTGACGGGGGTAAATACAAGTATGAAATAAGTAGTAACAGAGACAGCATACAATAAATATAACAACAATCCTGGTAGTCCATAATCTGAAGCTAAAAAGCTGTAGTTAAATGTTGAATAGGGACGTAAATGTTTAAAAACAGCAACCATGTAACCAATTAACATTTTACTGGTTGCATGGTTAAATGTTTAGCTGGATAAGTAAGTGTGCAGGAGCGTTTCAGGACCCCCACGTTTTATGTGGAGTTCCACTGCCACCCCTGCACTTAGGGACCCCCACTGCTCCTCCCTGTGCCAGCATCCCAACATGCCTGGAATGCTGGCTACTGGTGTAGTAAGGGAGTGCCACACATGGGGCTCTGCTGCCACTTGGCATCTCAGTACACCCAGGGGAAAATCCCCAGCCAAGGGATCAGCAGCTCAATGGGACCCTGGGTGCATTGGGATTCTGAGCCACAGCTGTGAGGGACCTTGGCCACGGGGCTGGCAGCTGAGACCCTGGCACCGGGGTGGCAACCAGTACCCTAGACAGAATTAAAGTTATCAGAGATGGATAAGCATCAAACTTATCAGTTAAGCAAGGTTAACCACTTACATCTCTAGTGTTGAACACTCTCCCATGTCTAGTAGTCAAGGCAAAGTGAAGTGTGAAGTTACACACATCAGTTTTTTCCCCCACATAGTTTCTGGTCCAGAGAATCCCCAGTCATTCATTTCTACTAACACCAGGTGTGTGTGGGCGGGGAGTACAACAGAAAACAAATTTGCCCTTGCTTGGCCTCTTTTGTGAGGGCAAATAAAGATGAGCTGAAATTGTTAGTGTTAAAAACTACACATTTTTTTCACTTTGTTTTCATTTGTACGCAGTCTGGCTCACTGTGAGCTGACAGCCAGTTGCTCTTCTTGTCTCTTTTACTAACACAACAACATCATCCCTCACATATATGGTTTTGGATGGAATCCTGTGCATGTGCCTCTCCAGTTACTGGAACAGAGCATTTGCAGCTTGCATGGCAGCAGAGCTCCTTCTGTTTCTAAGATCAGCGCCAAGAGGCTCTCTTTTTGTCAGCATCTCTTCACAGAATTGGGGGATCAGCAGCAGCCAGCAGGATGCAATCAAGGGAACACACTGCATCCCACTCCCAAGCCCTGCCCAGAAGCAACAGGAGTGTAGGGTTTAGGGGAAACTCATACTTCATTTCCTAGCCTCTCGAGCAGAGATGACGACGGCTTTCTGAGTTTGCAGGGGTGCTTAACTCACACTGCTCCAGGCCCCATTTCCACTCCGTCCTACCTCCAAGATGTTACCCTCTTCTTGACCTTCCTCTGCCTGCTCCATCTGCCACCTTCCTTACCTATGATCCTCTCCCAGCCACCCCCAGTGCCTCCTACATGCTGCTGAACAGCTGATTGCTGGCAAGCAAGGGGTGCTGGCCTGGAGCACCCACAGATCCAAGTGAGGTTTGAGGCACAGACCTCTGTGCACAGCTGAGAAGCCTAGGGTGGGGCAAGGAGTGCGCTATCATTCCTCTTTGGAGGTCAATGGCAGCTTTGGGGAAGGGAAGGTGTTGGGTCCCAGAGTTAAACAGCATGTGATCTTGAAACTACAGACTATCATAAAGTGCATGCAAAAAATCAAATTAAGGTTGCAGAGGAAATCTAAATTCTGGCATTTCCTATCTTTTGAGTACTTGACTTTACAGTTTCATGTTCTTTTAATGTAGTTTTTGAATATAATATCTTACAATAGTTAGATTTTTGACTTGTAGATTGCAAGACTCCATACAAAGTCAGTCAAGTATAACTGCCTCCATTCTAAAGTCACTGAGGCACAGCAAGGTACAGTGACCGGCTTAATGTTACATAAAAGAGCAGTTGGCAAGCTAGGAAGAGAACCAGTGGCTCCTGAGTCTGGTGTCCAGCAACTAGATCTTGCTGCCATCTCAGAAGTTTCTATTATAAAGCTAGGAAGTGCACTTCCATATTTCCTAGTGCCTTCCCTTTCTTTCAAAAAGATTACATACATGTAGAGACACAAAGAAGTCCTGTAATACCTTATAGACTAACAGGTATTCTGGAGCATAAACTTTTGTGGACAAAGGCCTGCTTCATCAGATGTATCTGATGAAGTGGGTCTTTGCCCACGAAAGCTTATGCTCCAAAATATCTGTCAGTCTATAAGGTTGCGCAGGACTTCTTGTTGTTTTTGAAGATACAGACTAACTCGGCTACCTCTCTGAAACATGTAGAGGGCTTCCACCGCTTGACAAGGGAGCTGAATTAACTAATTCTATTGCCAATGTTGAAGTACACAGATTGATAAATTTCATTTAGTTTTTCTGGCAGCTTTTCTTTTGTAATTTAATACTTGGGACTGAGTTCTGTCTGTGTTGATTTTTCTGAAAAATAAAAGCTTCAGAACATGGAGTTCCAGTTAGCAGCCTGCCTGTGCTACATGCTTACACACCTTAATCTAAGCAGGATATAGTCCCTAACAGAGAGAGTAATGTTATTGTAACATATTTAGGGTATATCCATACTACAATAAAACATCTGCTGCTGGCCTGTGCCAGCTGATTCAGGCTTTTAGATGTTGACAACAAAGCGCGCAAGAGCCGGCCCCACGTACCGAGCTCCACCTCCCGAGTCCCGTTACCTCATGGGCCCCTCGAGAGGCTAAGATACCGGCGCTAATAACGACTCGGTAATCTGTGCCGCTGCTGCATACAGTGCCCCTTTTGGTGAAATCTTTTTAGTAAAAACAAATGTATGGCCAATTAGGACAAATGACAGGTGGGTGTGTGGTTAAGAAAAAAAACGAATACTATGCCAAATTTAGAGGTATACGCAGATGCTTGCTGTTGCACAGGTAAAATACCAGAGAGGGTGTCAGGTGGACTCTACAACTCACTATACTTACAATGTGTCTGAAGACAAATGACGACTGCCCAGACAAGCCAGTTAAAATTAACTGTGTAGTTTATTTTCCTTATTATTTAAATCCTATAGCCCTTGAGTTTGTTGTGCATGCATTAACAAAGTTACACTAACTGACATACAATTACATTAAGTTACAACTGACACTTACATAAGACAAGACTTGAGGTGCTGGCATGCTGCCAGTTATTGTGTCAAAGTAACAATGTTTAAAACCAGACTTTACTTGATAGCTGACCCTTAGAGTAACTAACCCCCAAGTATCAGAGGGGTAGCCATGTTAGTCTGGATCTGTAACAGCAACGAAGGGTCCTGTGGCACTTTATAGACTAACAGAAAAGTTTTGAGCATGAGCTTTCGTGAGCACAGACTCACTTCTTCAGATGCTGGTCTTGGAAATCTGCAGGGCCAGGTAGAAATAAGCCAGAGCAAGGGTGGGGATAACAAGGTTAGCTCAGTCAGCAAGGGTGAGGCTTAATACCAGCAGTTGATCTGGAGGTGTGAACACCAAGGGAGGGGAAGCTGCTTCTGTATTTAGCCAGCCATTCACAGTCTTTGTTTAAGCCAGAGCTGAGGACATCGAATTTGCAGATGAATTGTAGCTCAGAAATTTCTCTTTGGAGTCTGGTCCTGAAATTTCTTTGCTGTAGGGTAGCTACTTTTAAGTCTGCTACTGTGTGGCCTGGGAGATTGAAGTGCTCTCCTACGGGTTTTTGTATATTGCCATTTCTGATGTCTGATTTGTGTGCATTTATTCTTTTATGTAGAGACTGTCCAGTTTGTCCGATGTATATAGCAGAGGGGCATTGCTGGCACATGATGACATAAATTATATTGGTAGATGTGCAGCTGAATGAACCCACGATGGTGTGGCTGATCTGGGTAGGTCCTGTAACGGTGTTGCTGGTGTAGATATGTGGGCAGAGCTGGCAATGAGGTTTGTTGCATGGATGGGTCCCTGAGTTAGAGTGACTGTGGTGCGGTGTATAGTTGCTGGTTAGGATTTGCTTCAGGTTGGCAGGTTGTCTGTGGGCAAGGACTGATCTGCCTCCCAAGGCCTGTGAAAGTTGGGGATCATTGTCCAGGATGGGTTGTAAATCCCTGATGATGTGCTGTAAAGGTTCTAGCTGAGGACTGTAGGTGATGGCTCGTGGTGTTCTGTTGGTTTCTCTCTTGGGCTTGTCCTGTAGTAAGAGGCTTCGTGGCACACGTCTGGCTCTGTTGATCTGTTTTTTCACTTCCTCAGGTGGGTATTGCAGTTTCAAGAATGCTTGGTAGAGATCCTGTAGGTGTTTGTCTCTGTCGGAGGGGTCGGAGCAAATGAGGTTATATCTTAGTGCTTGGCTGTAGACAATGGATCGTGTGGTGTGTCTGGGATGGAAGCTGGAGGCATGAAGGTAGGCGTAGCGGTCAGTAGGTTTACGGTACAGGGTGGTATTGATGTGGCCATCATGTATTAGCCCCGTGGTGTCCAGGACGTGGATCTCCTGTGTGGACTGTTCCAGGCTGAGGTTGATGTTGGGGTGAAAGTTGTTGAAGTCCCAGTGGAATTCCTCCAGAGTCTCCTTCCCATGGGTCCAGCGGATGAAGATGTCATCACTGTAGCGTAAGTAGAGACGGGGTGTTAGTGGATGAGAGCTAAGGAAGCGCTGTTCTAGGTCAGCCATGAAAATATTGGCATATTGAGGGGCCATGCGGGTACCCATAGCTGTGCCTCTGATTTGAAGGTATGTATCGTCGCCAAATCTGAAATAGTTGTGTGAGAGGATAAAGTAACCCCTAAGGATGCTAAATTGGTTCAGGGCCCTACTACCTACTGAACCTTTTGATTATTGAAGGGTACAGCCTGCTTAGGAAGGATAGACAGGGAAGAAAGTGGGGAGGTGTTGCCTTATATATTAAAAAATTTATACACTTGGACTGATGTGGAGATGGACGTGTTGAGAGTCTCTGGGTTAGACTAAGAAGGGTAAAAAACAAGGGTGATGTCCTGATAGGCATCTACTACAGGCTGCCTAGGCCAGGTGGAAGAGGTGGATGAGACTTTTTTCAAACAACTAACAAAGTCAAGCAGGGCCCCAGATTTGGTGGTGATGGGGGACTTCAACTGTCCAGATATATGTTGCGAAACTAATACAGTGGGCACAGGCTATCCAGTAAGTTCTTGGATTGTATTGGAGACAATTTTTTATTCCAAAAGGTTGAAAAAGCTACGGGGGGTAAACTGTTTTAGATTTGATTTTAACAAATAGGGAGGAATTGGTAGAGAACTTGAAGGTGGAAGGCAGCTTGGGTGAAAGTGATCACGAAATCATAGAGTTCACAATCCTAAGGAAGGGTAGAACAGAAAACAGCAAAACAGAGATAATGGATTTCAGGAGGGCAGATTTTGGTAAACTCAGAGAGCTGGTAGGTAAGGTCCCAAGGGAAGCAAAGCTGAGGGGAAAAACAGCTGAGGAGAGTTGGCAGTTTTTCAAAGGGGCATTAGTAAGGGCCCAAAAGCAAGCTATCCCGCCTTGTAGGAAAGATAGAAAATATGGAAGAAGACCGCCTTGGCTTAACCAGGAGATTGTGCATGATCTCAAAATAAAAAAGGAATTGTATAAAAAATAGAAACAAGGAAAAATTACACAGGATGAATATAGGCAAACAACACAAGAATGCAGGAGAAAGATTAGAAAGGCTAAGGCACAAAATGAGCTCAAACTAGTTACAGGCATAAAGGGAAACAAGAAGGCTTTTTATAAATATATTAGAAACAAGAGGAAGACCAGGGACAGGGTAGGGCCATTGCTCAGTGAGGAGGGAGAAACATCAACAGGGAACTTGGAAATGGCAGAGATGCTCAATGACTTCTTTGTTTCGGTCTTCACTGAGAAGTCTGATGAAAGAGTGCCCAACATAGTGAATGCTAGTGGGAAAGGGGTAGGGTTAGAAGTTGAAATAAAAAAAGAACAAGTTAAAAATCACTTAGGAAAATTAGATGTCTGCAAGTCACCAGGGCCTGATGAAATGCACCCTAGAATACTCAAGGAGCTGATAGAGGAGGTATCTGAGCCATTAGTTATCATCTTTGGAAAATCATGGGAGACAGGAGAGATTCCAGAAGACTGGAAAAGAGCAAATATAGTGCCCATCTATAAAAAGGGAAATAAGAATAACCCAAGAAACTACGTGCCAGTCAGCTTAATTTCAGTGCCAGGAAAGATAATGGAGCAGGTAATTAAAGAAATCATCTGCAAGTACTTGGAAGGTGGTAAGGTAATAGGAAACAGCCAGCATGGGTTTGTAAAGAATAAATCTTGTCAAACTAATCTGATAGATTTCTTTGACAGGATAACGAGCCTTGTGGATAGGGGAGAAGTGGTAGATGTGGTCTACCTAGACTTTAGTAAAGCATTTGATATGGTGTCTCATGATATTCTTATAAAAAAACTAGGCAAATACAATTTAGATGAGATTACTATAAGGTGGTGCATAACTGGCTGGATAACCATACCCAGAAAGTAGTTCTTAATGGTTCTCAATCCTGCTGGAAAAGTATAAAAAGTGGGGTTCCGCAGGGGTCTGCATTAGGACCGGTTCTGTTCAATGTCTTCATCAATGATTTAGATATTGGCATAGAGAGTACGCTTATTAAGTGTGCAGATGATACCAAGTTGGGTGGGGTTGCAACTACTTTGGAGGATAGGGTCATAATTCAAAATGATCTGGATAAATTGGAGAAATGGTCTGAGGTAAACAGGATGAAGTTTAATAAGGACAAATGCAAAGTGCTCCACTTAGGAAGGAACAATCAGTTTCACACATACAGAATGGGGAGAGACTGTCTAGGAATGACTACAGCAGAAAGGGATCTAGGGATTATAGTGGACCACAAGCTAAATATGAGTCAACAGGGTGATGCTGTTGCAAAAAAAGCAAACATGATTCTGGGATGCATTAACAGGTGTGTTGTGAACAAGACATGAGAAGTCATTCTTCCGCTCTACTCTACGCTGGTTAGGCCTCAGCTGGAGTATTGTGTCCAGTTCTGGGTACCACACTTCAAAAAAGATGTGGAGAAACTAGAGAGGGTCCAGAAAAGAGCAACAAGAATGATTAAAGGTCTAGAGAATGTGACCTATGAAAAAAGGTTGAAAGAATTGGGCTTGTTTAGTTTGGAAAAGAGAAGATTGAGGGGAGACATGATAGCGGTTTTCAGGTATCTAAAAGGGAGTCATAAGGAGGAAGGAGAAAACTTGTTCTTCTTGGCCTCTGAGGATAGAAAAAGAGGCAACAGGCTTAAACTGCAGCAAGGGAGGTTTAGGTTGGACATTAGGAAAAGTTCCTAACTGTCAGGGCGGTCAAACAGTGGAATAAATTGCCAATGGAGGTTGTGGAATCTCCATTGCTGGAGATATTTAAGAACAGGTTAGATAGACATCTATCAGGGATGGTTTAGATAGTACTTGGTCCTGCCATTGGGGCAGGGGACTGGACTCGATGGCCTCTCGAGGTCCCTTCCAGTCCTAGTGTTCTATGATTCTATGATTAAGTGATTAGAACAAGTGGGGCGCTACTTCCACTTGATACTATTCAAATAATTAGTTTGAGGGGGTGCTACTCCCTCCCAAAACTATTAAGTTATATAATTTTAGTTTGGGTACAATAAAACATTGAATTATCCTAACTTATGCCTAACAATACTAAAAGATTTATCTTATCCCTAACGATACTAATTATTCTATACTTATACCTAACAATACTAAATATCCTGTACTTATCTCCCTTTATACTAACACTATTAACAGAAATTTTCTTTAAGTTAAGGAATTATCAAGTCTTTGTAAAGTATTGAAAATAATAATTGGACACAAATTGGTAGTAAAGGATATGAGGGAAACTGGGCGGCAATTCTTTTGCTGCAGGACCAGTTCCCTTGACGGAAACAAGGGGGCTCCACCACCTCCCACGCTAACTAGGGTGCAGTACCTCCCTGAAGGGAGGCCAGTTCAACCACTAGTCAGCGGGGGGCAGGAGCCACCCACTGCAAATCATGTCCGGTTACTTGATGTCCTTTTCAGTGATTTAAAAATGGCGGGCGGAGACAAAGCTCGACACCGCATACCAAATGTCAGCTCTCTGAATGGTGGGCAGAGACAAAGCTCGACGCCGTATGCCAAGTGATTTTCAGCTGGCAAGCAGAAGCAAAGCTCAGCACTGCCAAGTGATTTCAGTTCCTTTCTCTTCTCCCCTCTTCTTCTTTCTTCTCTTGTCTCCAACTCCACTCCTCAACTGCAACTGCAACTCCAACTGCCCTGACCCTTGTATTGACCTCTTTTATAGGGCTTTCTTATTAATATTCATGAAGCCCAAAGTTCTAAGTGGACCTGGTTGAGGACTCCAGTCCTGTGGTCCTCTGGACTTCTGAATGTTCCAGGTATATTTACATAGGTATGAGTTCATCCATGATTTCACAGGTAAGTTCATACCGTAATGGCATTAATACTCAGGCATGATTGAATTATAAGTGACCGTTGGAGGCTCCAACGGTCATTCCCTCAATGTAAGTGAATGGACATGTGGTGGTTTGAAAAGTAAACCCATTTCTAACAACATTTTTGAGGGAAAAACGTCATGATTTGCCTGTGATAAGCGCAGCCACACATAGGAGGTGACCCTGCAATTCACCCGAGGGCGGGGATGTCAAAAAACCCTACCGAGAGATTTTTAACACTAGAGATCATGATCCAGGATTATAAAACTTCAGTACAGATGTTTCAGTTGAGACTGGAGTCCAGGCTCAGAGACCCTTTCCCTTCACATGGTTCCACATAGAATCACAGAAATGTTAGGCAGGAAGGGACATTGAGAAGCCCAGCCCCATGCACTATAGCAGGGCCAAGTAAATCTAAATCATCCATGAGAGGTACTTGTCCAACCTGGTTTTAAAATCTTCCAGTGATAGGGTGACCACCACCTCCCTTCAAAGCTTATTGGCACCTGAACTTTAGAGCTTGAAATTTGTTATTAATATTTAATCAAACTCTCCCTTGATGCAGAGTAAATCTATTTCTTCTTATCTTACTTTCAGTGGACTTGGAGAACAATTGATCACATTTCTCCTTATAACAATGCTTAACACAGGTTGAACCTCTCTCATCTGGCACCCTTGGGGACCTGACCAGTGCTAGATGAGAGAATTTACCAGCTCACAGGAGTTCAATATTTTCTCACACATTAACACTTTCACTGCTTAGTTAAATAATAGTACAGAACACTGAGAGCCAGGACTGGTGGCTGTAAACAAATTTTATGGGACAACAGGAAACTTGACCACACCCATGATAAGTGGTTGTCCAGCTAACTAAAATCATGCTGGAGTATGGATGTTGCTGTTTCAGCAGTACTATCCCCTAGTCAGTTATCCCCCATTTTGTATTTGTGCATTTGATTTTTCCTTCCTAAGTAAAGCACTTCGCAATTGTCTTTACCGAATGTTCTCGTTGAAATCACACCAATTCTCCGATCTCTTCCAAAGTCATATTAAAATTCTAATCCTGTCCTCCGAAGTAGTTGTAACATGCTCCCCTGCCAGCTTGATGCAGGTTTAAAAAGCATACTCTCTGGTGTATTATTCAGCTCACTAAAGAAATTTTGAATAGCACTTGGCCAACTTCTGACTCCCATGGAATTACACTATATATATATATCCATTTTGACAATGGGACATCAATAACTCTTATGCTTTTGAGTGTATCATATGGTACTGTGTCAAAAGTCTTATGAAAATCAAAATAGATCACATCTGCTGTTCCCTACCATCGAGTAAACCAGTAACTGTCAAAGAGGGAAGTTAGGGTAGCCTTTGTCCTTCACAATGGATGCTGGCTATTCTGTGTAACTACTGTCCTCTGGCTGCTTATAAATTGATTATTTGGTCATTTGTTCTAATAACTTTCCAGGGTATCAAAGTTAGGCTGACTCACATGTAACTCCTCAGGTCCCCTTTGTTCCCCTTTTTAAAAATAAGTAGTATGTTTGATCTTCTCGGACCTCAGCTATCGTTCAAGTGCCCTCAAAAGATAATCACTAAAGATTCCTAAAGTGCTTCAGCTAGTTTAAATACCCTAGGATAAATTTCACTAGGCCCTGACTATTTGAATACAGCTAACTTATTCGCTCTCTGTTTTGGCTTGTGCTCTCCATCCCATATGAAGTTGACAGATAATGCAGATCTTCAACACAAATGCGAAGAGTGTGCTCTTGTATGGATGTGAAACCTGGCCTACTAAAAAGTCTTCAAATCACAAGTGACAGACATTCATAAACAGATGCTTGAGGTACATCCTTCACAGAAAATGGCAAGACTTCATCACAAATGAGGAGCTTTGGAATAGAGCAGGACAAGGGCCAATCGACATTGAAATCAATAGAATAAAGTGGGGATGGCTAGGCCACACACACTCAGAAAACTATCATCCAGCATTATCTGTCAAGCTCTCACAGGGAACCCGCAAGGAAAACACAAAAGAGGAAGACCTTGGACAACACAGAGGTCTACTGAGATTGAAGGACAGCAACTGGGGTACTCCTGGAGCCAGCTAGAAGTTTTGTTCCAAGACAGAGTGAAGTGGAGGAGACTTGTAGATGACCAGTGCTCCACTTAGAGTACAAGAGTTAAGTAGCAGTAGTCCTTCCCCCTTGTTGTTAATATGAAATGCATCGAGCTTCTAATCACCATTAACCCTTTTACTGATGACTGAAGCAAAAGGGGTGCTAACACCTCAGCTTTCTTGATATCTTCAGTCATCAGCTCTCCTTTCTCACTAAGCAGATAAGATTCTCATTCTTTTCTTTTATTTCGTTGCTTATATATTTTAAAAAAACTTATTAGTTTTAATTTCCTTTGCTAGGTGTAACTCATTGGGAATAAATATATCAGAATATTTATATCTTTCTGTGCTGAAGTAGTACAGTCCAATGGCTGGAAGTTGAAGCTAGAAAAATCAGACTGGAAATAAGGCATTTAATTTTAAACAGACAGAGAGAGTGGCTGACCATCAGAACAAATTACCAAGGGATGTAGTGGATTCTCCATCACTCACAATTTTAAAATCAAGACTGAGTATTTTTCTAAGAGAACATTGAGATTTTTCACACAATGGCATAAGAAGGGACAAAAGCAAAATTGAGGCACCATAAGGTCAAAATTGGCACAGTGGAGCAATCCCTAAACTGTTAATGTAATATATTAAGTTAAAAGGGAAAAAAAGACAAAGCACAGTTGGAAAATAAACCCGGTATAATTCTAACTGAGTCCCTTAGGTCACATTAAGGATCAAAGATGTAACCCATTCTCTTTTGTTCCCATTTGAAGACTGAATTTTTCTTTAGAACCTGGAATTGCTATTGAAGCTTCTTTTTACCAGATGCTTAATAAAACAAATGGAGGTGGCAATCACAAGAGAAGAGTGTGGGAGACAGCCAAAGTAAAAAGGAAGTGTAGGAACAAAGCAGTGCACAAGACATGTCTTATTCATGTGCAAAGCTGATTTTACCCTGTTTGCCCATCCAAAATCCCTTATGACTTCAGTGGGAGTCTTTGTTGTAATACAGGATCAGACCCAAATATAAGAAACATTTTACATACTGAACTAAGATTTTTTTAAAAAAATAATAGAACACTAAGGTTGCATCTACACTTGTGAATGTATATGTGCATTGCTGTTCCATAACAACCCTACCCTTGTCCATGGGAAAGCAGAGTCTAGAAGGAGAGGGCAAAGCAAGAATATTAGTATGCAAGAACGCTATGGGGAGGTTTGGAAAAGGCCAGTGTGTGGAAAGGCCCAGACGCTCATCGACATGTGGTCAGAGTATATCATCCTCCAAAATGGCAGGAATATACACTTCTAGTGGGAGAAGTCATGGAGGCTGGAGTTCAATGGATTCCGAGGTTGAAGGACTAAACAATTGCTACAGGTCAGAAACCCACACTTGCCCAGGCTATGATAACCTGGACTGGATGCTCTCCAGGGCTGTGAGTATGGAGTCTGAAATAACTCACTGCCCCTCCCCAACCCCACCAATCTTGTCATACGATGAGATGCTGACGTGGGAAAAGGTGAGGAGTTAGTGGGGACATCCGAGAGAGATCAAGGAGACCTGGATGAAAAGGCTCATGTAATTCTGCATCTCTTCCTGGTGGACCCAGTTGAGGAACCTCCCCCTCCCCGCTTCCCCAAGGAGCTTGAAAAAGACCCAGAGTTGCTATAAGAATCAGTACCTGCATCCAGTACATTTTACAATGGATTCCACCCACAAATACCTCCTTTTGTTCCAGTGCCACATGTTTTGGCCCAACACCTCCCCACCCCATCATCTCCCATCCCCACTCCACCCAGACAAGGTCCTGGAGCAGTAGATGGCTGAAAACCAATGTTATTATTCAAATTGCACAAAGCACTGTTACACACGTGAAAGAAAACTACAACAAAGATTGCTACTGAACAGACACTGTGCCCCTGCCCATGTGCATTTCTTGGACAGCAATTCGGCCCACAGAATCCCTAGGCCAGACAGACAGGGAAGAAGGGGACAGGTGTGGAAAAGGCCCATGTGAGGAGATAAAAGTTTTATGACATTTATGTTTGTTCAAAGATTTGCTCTCACTGCCCTATCTTTTCTTCCACTTAGAAACAGAAGCCATGGGGAAGGTGTTGGTGCTCTTTGTGGCTTGGGTGTTGGTCCTCTGACTTAGGTCTGTCAGAGGGATTTAAAAGTGGTCCTTTCTCTGTGTCAATTTCAAATACTTTGTACTATTCTCAGTCCCCGGGAGATGGACTCTGCTGTGCACTGAGCTACTCTGCGGAAGCTGAGAGAAGTGGAGGTAGATGAAGGATCCACTCCAATGGCTGTGCAAACACAGTGTCATGTCCCTTGACAGTGGAGAAGTAACTGACTTGCAGTGTTAACTGGAAAGTTCAGGGAAGAAAAACACACTTGGGATAAGTCTGTTTCCTCAATCTTTTCACTGCTGCTCATGGGACAAAAGGACTGGACTGTCTGGCAATACAGAAGGAGCTGGGAGTGGGAGGGTGTTCTATGTCATTCTCCGTTTCTCTTCCATAGGAACTCCATCGGCAAGTTTGGCATATGGTCAGTTTCCTCCCCAGCTGCCACCCAGTGCTGTAAGCATAAATCGTCAAATGTTCAATGTAGTAGAAACTCAAGCTTCCTCCACCCTCATAGCTCACCAAACTGTACCTTGAAACAATGCAGAGTACCATCAGAAATCCTTCTGTGGGTTAAGTGACTCGATCTCCTCTGCAATGCTGAAAACACCTCTTTTCCAGGCTGGTACCTGGAAAACTACTACTATGTTCTCAAACTGATGGCCCTTATAGAACCAGTAGGTAACTGGTAACATACCTTCTGAAAGCAACTGAATCCCACTCCAATCAACCATTTCATGAATTGGAAATATTACAACATTTCAGCAGTACTGAAGGGCTCTTACCGTTGCTCTCCAATTCCTTCCTCACAGGCTACAAAAGTTGCTTAAAGGAAGGAGACTGACAGCAGCTTTCCTGAGGTGCTGAAAAGTATTACCATTGTGGCCTTTTGTAGCAGTTATGTGGAACAATTTCTTCCTCCATGGAGAAATGAAATTAAATGCTAGCTTTGTCTATGACTTGGTGGGATATTCTGATGTCAGTGGAGAAACCATTCTACCAGGAGGGCAGGAGAAGCAGCCCAGAGGCAGACAGACCAAGACCTGGAATGCTTGTTCACTGGCACTGATAGAAGAGTTAGGAGTAGTGATACCTGGGCTCTTTGGTGAAACAAGGCACCAATAAGTGGTGTCATAGAATCAGATGATTAGGGTTGCAAGAGGCCTTCCTTTCTAGGGACAGGCAAACCTGCTCCTTCAGCAGCTGCCACACTGGCTGCTGCTAAGGTGGTAGATCCAACCCTGCCCCGTATGCAGGGAAAGGCATTCTGAATGGCTGGTATTACATTGCCCACCAGCACCCAAAACCCTTCAGAAGAGACCCCAGCAGGACATCCAGGATGAGAATGATTAGCCTGATCTATAACAGCAACGAAGGGTCCTGTGGCACCTTATAGACTAACAGAAAAGTGTTGAGCATGAGCTTTCGTGAGCAAAGACTCACTTCATCAGATGAAGCGAGTCTTTACTCACGAAAGCTCATGCTCAACAATTTTCTGTTAGTCTATAAGGTGCCACAGGACCCTTCGTTGCTGTTACAGATCCAGACTAACATGGCTACCCCTCTGAGCCTGATCTAGTCCCTGTAGGCCAGCTTGTGTTTGGCTCCCCGACTCCATGCAAGAAGCATCCCTGTTTGTCCCTCCCCGTACACTATTCTACGGTCACTCCCCACCTTATCAAACACTGAACTAACTGTTGCACAATAGCATGGAATGAGAACAGAAGAGACTCATATGTAAATTCCTTTATGGCAGAGTAAATAACAAAATTGACAAACCAGAGAAAGGAAACAAAACTTAAAAATGAGCAATGCAGATATATGACACTGAGCTATGGTTCAAGGACTCATCCTCCACCCCCAGACAACTTTCCCAGCTTGCAATCTTGGGAGCACAGTTGCATAAGCTGCTTTACTTTTCTGTGTCCCACCCACAACCCCTTCTCCCCAGAACAGTGATAAATTTCCTAATTTCAAAAGGCAAGAGATCCAAGGATGAGAACAGTGAATTAAGCTCTGAAACAAGTGTTGCTGTCCAAAACACCATAATGAAAAGCAGAAGAGAAGTGTACTTGGATGTGTTTATGGCTTTGTTAGTAGGCAAAAGGGAACACAAGGAAATATATCTGACACTGAGCAGTGCTTTTACGATCTGTTCTCCTCCTCCTCCCCCAAAACCATCACCACTTGCAACCATAACAGTACTCGCACATAAGGCTCACACAATATCTGATAGTTCTCTGAGCATAGCATCAAAACAGACTGTGAAGAAGGAATGTGTGAAGCCATTCTGAAAACCTTACTGAACTGTTTTTCATTAAAAGAGCTTTCCATAGAACACCATGAAAGAGAGCTGTTAACGTATGACAAAAACATTGTTCCAAGCTGGTGATAAAGTCCATATATACCCTTTAACATTGGTTGCAAGTGACCAAAACCCACCAAAGTATGTTGTGATGTGGCAATAGTCCCTTGAGCTTTTCCTGCTGCATCATGTCATGTTGTGCCCCTTGGCTCAGTCCACAATGACCTTCTGGCTCCCCGTTGCTTCATGATGTGCAAGCAAATAGCATCACAAGATTCCCTTGCCTGGCAGAGACCAGGAGCAGTGTGCACATGCGTGAGATCCTGCTGCACAGAAGTCTTCAAAAACCCCGTTTTCCCTGAGTTATGGAAGTATTCCCCTTTAGCCTTCCACATGTTGTGCAAGGCACGGTATTCCACAGTTATGCGAATCACTTAGGCCATGATGGCATCCATATGAATCCGAAGATGGCACCATTCTGTAGCTCTTCAATTTCCAGTTGAACTTCCTTTTTCTTGGGTGGATGATGTTGGGATATGACTTCAAGATTCATGTCAATTAGAAGCATTATGTGAGATCCCCAAGAAAATATTTGGCACAGAACCACAATACAAAAATTTCCAAAGAACAAAATTACTTCTTATGCTCCAAGTTTGATCCTTATCTCCTGAGCACTCTAGCATCATCAGCCTTTCTTTGTGTCCAATGCTCACATGGTTCACCCCTTTGGAGAACAAATGAACCATAACTGTGATGCTCTCTGGACGTATTACTTTTGTCTTATGAGCTATGGATAAGTTTGTATGTCTGTATTTCAAACTTACGCTGTACTTTGGTTGATAGACAATTTGGCATCAGCCTGCCAATCCTGCTTGATGGCTGATCAAGGACCATCAACTGTGCAATGAACAGTTCAGTGAACCCAGCCACTCCTTCTGACTCATCAAGACGTGCCTATGACAGAACTCTAAGGCTCCCAGACCATGTGCTGCTCAACTTGTGTTTGGAACAAAGAAAATACAAGCTGCAGTACAAAAGGGCAGCTGCATCTTCTCCATTTTGTCGTCAGTCCTGCTTCTTGTTTTTATTACCATTTCTTATCTTTGGAGCAATCTTTCTACAAATGAAGCTCTGAATATGGGACTGAATGATCCATCCAAACTATGGATGTTCGCCTTCCAGAAGAACATTTCAAACCAGCAAATTTACCAGTACTTCTAGGAACCTGACACACGGACTTTGAATTTTTGCATGCTTGTCATTGCTTTACTATTTAACATCTCTCTACTTGTTATTTCAGATCCAACCTTACACTGACCTGATAATGTGGCTGGCCCATTCACCCATTTTGTATATCTGACTAGAATTTTAGAATAACTTCCACCCTGATACTGACTGGGGGGACATGGATCTGCATAGCAGTAAAGGGGGCTGTGTGATTACTTTTTGCTTCCTGATGCCCAGTGTTAGGGATCAGAAGCACAGTTTGTGACTGGCTGAGGAATTTATCTTCAGTGTTACCTGTCAGTCCCAGGAGTATCTGCTTTCTTTTTTGCATCCTGTTCTGACCTTAGCATTTCCAGTGAGGTCTTCCCTTGGCCCACTGGGTCCCAGTAACCTTGTCAGATACTGCATTTAGTGATATCTTTCAGGGGCACAGAATGAGGCTGTGTGTTCCATTAATGCCCTTTGCAGAGTTCTGGAACCCCATTCCATGGAATTCAGCAGTAAATTCAGGGACGTGGGTTTTAGCAACTGTCTGTGAGTACATGACAGTATCGATAGCATGGCAAATCTGTACAACCACCACTCTAACAATTAACTATGCAATTCTGGACTGGTTACCAACTGACTGGTAGCTTTCAACAGGCAATGACCACCCTCTTCTGTACTAGTTTGGGTTTCTGAATATGAATGACCTAGCACAGGAGAGGAAGAGCAAGTTCCTCACACAACTTCCTTAACGTCTGCTTCCTCATTTGGAAGTTATCCACTGGTTGTCATCCTAGGTTACCAAGGTTAGGTGAGGCCAAAAGCATGGATGGAGGACCCTGTTGCCAATCTGCAAATTTCCTGAATGGGATCCTGAGTCAGGAATGCTGTTAATGAAGCCTGCACCCTGTCAGAGGGCACAGTGATTAGAGGTACAGCAACCCCTGACAGGTTGTAGCACTCACAAACACAAGATGTGATCCATGGCAAGATGTACTGGCCCAATTTTCTGAATGGTTTCATTCTCTCAATATAAAAGACACCCAGAAAGTAAAGACAGCTCCCAGCCGCTGGAAAGAAGATTAGGGTAGAACACCAGGGGACAAATGTCCTGGCTGATGTGAAACTGGGGCACAATCTTTGGGAGGACAGCAAAATGAGGCCTGAGCTGAACCATGTCCCTGTAGGATACAGTGTAGGGAGGATCTGTTATTAGGTCTCTGAGCTCAGACCCTCCTCTTGGGCAAGGTTGTCACTACCAAGAATTTTGCCCATAAGAGAGGTAGAATGGGGAACAAGTTACTAATGGTTCAAAGGGACAGGGTCCCATGAACCAGACTGAGGTCCCATGTAAGGGAAAGGCTGATGGACATTAGGGTATAGCCTGTTGAGCCCTTTTAGCAATCAGCTGACCATAGGGTTAGCAAGCAGAGAGCGGTCCTCTGTGCCCAGTTGGGTGGCCAAAATGACAGAAAAGTGCACCTTTATTGATGACAAAGAAAGTCCCTGCTGCTTCAAATAAAGGAGGTAGTCCAGAATAAGCAGCACTGAGGCTAGTGTGGGGGATTAATGCTACTATATCAATCAGACTGAAAAACTCATCCACTTGGCAAGATAAGTGGTGCTCGTAAAGGGTTTTCTGCTACCAAGGAGATCTTGTTTAACCTTCCTGAACAGGAAAGCTCCATCAGGTTCAACCCTGGAGTTTCCACACTGTCAGATGAAGTAACTTGAGGTTCAGATGTTCAAGATGACTGTGATCTTGTGTCAGAACATCCAGGAAGAGCAGCAGGGTGACTGAAGCTTCCATGGACATGTCTAGGAGAGATGTGTACCACTGCTGATGAGGCCAGGCTCATGCTACCAATATGACCTGAGCTAATTCCCTCCACACTTTAAGGAGTACTTTGAGAACAAGTATTATAGGCAGAAAGACATATAAGAGAAAAATTCTCTAAAGGAAGTGAAACACCTCCATGCTGGATCCCGGGCTGTAATTTTGAAAGGAGCAGAACAGGAGGCACTTCCTATTGTGTTGCATGGCAAACAGATCTAATCTGGGGAAACCCTCACCTCTGGAAGTTTGAAATTGTGACATCTGGCCAAAGGAGCCACTCATGGCTATGAAACAACCTCCAGAGGTCGTCCACCAAATCATTCTGTGTGCCAGGGAAGTACACCACCTGCAGGTGTATTGAACGTTGTAACACCATGTTTGTCTTGCTGTCTCCAGAGGCAAGCGTGGCAGTGCAGCTTGTGCTATAAGGGCTGTGTGGCTCTCGTGGTCGATGCATGCTTCTCCACCTTGCTTTGCTGGGACGTTGAACTCTTCCCTTCCCCCAGAGGCCAGGGGAAAGCAAATGTGAGGCAGGGAGGCATGGCAGTATGGCAGTGCAGACTGCACAATTGAAGCCCTGTGGCTTTCACAGTTGCTGCATGCTTTTCCTCCCTGCCCTGCTGGGATAGTAGAAGTTTCCCTTCCCCCAGCAGCCTGGCGGGGTGGGGCAGGCATGGAAATGTGTCTTATGTTATCAGGGCTGGCTCTTGTGGTCACCCCATGCTTCTCCATCCCATTCTTCTGGGACAGTGAAAGTTTCCCTTCCCCCAGGAGCCCAGGAAAAGGAGGAAAGGGGGTGGTCCAGGCATGGCAGATCAGCTTGTGCTATCACAATTGCTTAATGTGCCTTTCCCTAGGTTGCAAAGAGAGATAGTAGCCTACTTAGAATAACAAACATGGATGAGGAATGGATACTGACAATGTGGGAAGAAGGATGGTCAGTATGCTGCACTGCTCTGCAATGATGCCAGATTACTCACTGGTAGGTACTTACTTTTGGTGAGGAAAGGTGTCCTACCACGGAGACTGGAATAAAGGCAGGCCTCCCCTAAAAATCTCATGGGAAGAATTAAAGAGCACCTGTCTGAGAGCTTTATGGACATGGGCAGGGAGGATTGATGCTCTGTCCTCAGATACATAAACAATTGTTCTGCGGGCCCTGGGCACCAGACAGCACCTACCACAGAACACACGCAATGTCCTTAACCCAGAACATGATTAAAAATTACTTGCATGATTAAACATGAGAACTCACCAGAGGTGCCCCTCACCACCACGAGGGTCCAGCTGAGAAACATCCTGGGATGAGATCCAAAGGTAAGGAGTTCCTGACCCTCAGTGAGATCAGCTGCTCCATTTTCCTGCTGTCTATTGTCATCCTCATCCTCCATGTCCTCCTTGCTGTCTCCAGAGGCTGCCTGAATAATTGCTTGGGAGGTATCCACATACTGTTTGCAGACAGCGGTTGGTTCCCCGCCTAGCATCCCATACAGCTGCTCACAGAAGTTTGCATGTCTGTGGTGATGACCCAGAACATCCATTTTCTTCCTTTGTCTTCTGGTACACCTACCTGAGCTCCTTTATTTTTGTGCAGCACTGCTGGGTGCCCCTAGAGTATTCTTTTTTCACCAAGCCTTGTGAGATCTTGATATAGATGTCTGCATTTCTTTTGCCGCTTCCTAGTTCTGCCAGCACATCTTGATCCCTCACACAGCAATAAGGTCCTGGATCACCTCCATGCTTCATGCTGAAGCTTGTCTGTGTTGTGTAAAGCCTCCATCCTGTCCAGTACAATGTGGATGTAAGTTCTGTAATTTTCAGTCATTGCTGATTTAAAGTCCTGTAACTTTCTGTAAGCTTTGTTTGTTTTGTAATGCTGCTAGAGCTATATATTTTTTTTTAATATGGAGATATACATATCTCATAGAGCTGGAAGGGACCTCAAGAAGTCATCCTGTCCAGTACCCTGCACTCACAATCCCTGTGATTTATTTTTAATCTAACCTTTCCCAGACGCTTGAAAAGCCCCCTCCTTTGTGTGGGAGTGAGTTAAGTGTGAATGTGGGTGTGCATGTAATGGGCTTAATCCCCAAAACCAGCCTGTCCAGATGACAAACTGCTAGCAGCACCTTGATTAGCAGAAAATAACAGGAGCTGAGCTCTGAAAAAGAACCCACCAAGAGAAAGAAAAAGGTCCCATTAAGAGACAAAGTCCCATCTGCTGTTAGCTGATGACACACAGTCAGAGAGTCCTGGGGCAGTGGTGATGACTCATGGTCACACAACATGCTGGGGCAGTGGGATAGACAAGATCTATGGACTGGAAGATATAAAAAGATGGGTGCAAAGCTATAGGAGTTCTCGCTATCACCACTCAGCAGGAGTTAGTCTTGGCTGGCTGGGGAGGCAGGAGGAGGCCAAAGGCCCTGGCTCTTGTCAGTACCATCCATGCTGTAGCGAGTAACTGCTCCTGAGTACTACATGACAACAGAGCACAAGCTGGCAAGGGGGTCATACAATCAGCTTGCCACCCTGGATTCATGACTGCAGGCAGACACACTGGACCCACTATGCCTTGGCTTTCTCCTCTGTCTCTATGCAACTTCTCACCTGCGCGATTTCACCTGTGTAAGTGTATGAGTGAGAAGGGTACAAGTGTGTGTGCTTGAAAGCTAGTTCCCTTTTTCCTTAAATCCGATAGTGGCATTTAATAAAATATGATTGTAACTCTGGGGTAGTCTTTAGTGGAAATAAAGTAA
This sequence comes from Carettochelys insculpta, assembly GCF_033958435.1. Classification (NCBI taxonomy): domain Eukaryota; kingdom Metazoa; phylum Chordata; order Testudines; family Carettochelyidae; genus Carettochelys; species Carettochelys insculpta. The sequence goes on from NC_134139.1 coordinate 61,712,408, forward strand.
CAATCGGAGATCCTGGGAATTCATGGCCAGATGTGCTGCAGAGATATGCTGCCTTGTCCACTCACCACGTTGGTCAAACAGGAAATGATAAACTTTCCCTGGCCATTTCCTGCACACCTGGAAAGCAGCTGAGCTGAAACTGGTGGCCAGGTGGTCACACTGGGGCACTGTGGGACACCTCCATGAGGCCAAGAATGTCGAATTTCATAACTCTGCGGCTGCTTCCACACGTTCACTGTCCCATCGGAGGTGCCATGGTAATGAGGCAACTTGAAGCAGGCTACTGAGGCACTAATAGTCAGCCCTTATTAGCATAATGGCAGCCACACGAATTTCTAAGTGCAGACATTAAATTGCAGATTGACAGTGAAGATGAGGGCAGCTTTGAAATAAGAGCCCCACTTCAACATTCCCTTATTCCCATCTGCTTCTGTGGGGGTAAGGGAATGTCGAAGTGGGGCGCTTACTTCGAAGCTGCCCCAATCTTCACTATCAATCTACAAGTCAAAGTTTGCACCTTGAAATTTGCATGGCTGCCATTATTCTAATGAGACACTAACTATGAATAACAGCACCTCATTAACCTGCTACGAATTGCCTTATTACCATGCCACCTCTGACAGGAAGTGGCAAGGGTAGAAGTAGCCTTCATCTGCACTACCCTAAGGTCAAGCATGCAAGCTCGACTTTGGTGATACTCCCCGTGAAAAGCAGAAGTACAAAAATTGACTCTAGGAATCCTTAAAGTCAGTGGAATGGACCCTGTAATGTGGACTGATTGCTTAGAAAATTGACCGAAGTAAACTAACTTCTTGTTTACAACTAAGCACCTCAAGCTGAACGGATTCACAGCTGACTTCAGCAATCCTGTGTGGAAATATTACCCTCAGAGTAACATTAGCATTGCATGGGAGGGGGTTTGGAGTCCTAAGCCAAGAGAGTTCAGTATTAATACATGAATTCAGAAGTGAGAATGCCAATTAATATCACTGTGAGAAGGAAGAACTATTTGATGGTGATAACCTTTGTCACTTCTGATGTTGGCCAGATTTTGAGCCTGGCCACCCTTATTGTTTTGTTCAGTTTCTTTCTAAAAATAAAAATAGGGAAAAGCAACAGCCCCAAATTGATATTGTATATCTATATTCAATTAATACAGTTATAAATGATTTACAAGCATTACACACAAACTATTAAAGGCCTATAATTGCTATTTAAATTTTTAAAAGAAGAATTTACCTTCTGCCTGAAAAAATAACAAACATGGACAATATCCTGACAATGAATATCACCAAACTGAGCAGAACACATGGCTAGAAGAGGTTGTGAATGATTTTCCAAGAAAGCAATTGAAAGGCAGAGAACACTAGAATTCGGAGAAATACCTATGAGACAAAGATGTTAGCTTTTCATGCTTTGGCTGCCCCTTTGTTAAAAATAATTCCTTCTTCTAAGGACTTGAAGCATGCTGCATGGTGCACTTTATTTGACAATGAATAATGCTAACAAATGGTAAAATCTAATTACTCTAATTACTTTTAATATTTGGAATGGATTAACAATTCTGATGGGTGCTTATGGAAGAGTTGATTAAATGACGCTAAAATGAGTATTTCAGATAAATTTGACATTAAAATTGTTTTTTTCTTTCCTCTCATGGCCTCATGCTCCCACCCCCCATCTCCAGAGCCTCCTCACGTCCCCCACAGGGGCACACACACCCCAGTTTGGGAATCCTTTGCTTCCCAGCATGCCCAAGATCTGTGGATTTTCCTCGTGGCCTATGGCTTGAGGGGTTTCCAATTCCTAGCTGCCAGCAAAAATTACAGGTTAAAACTTTTTAGTCCACCACCTGAATGGTGCCAAGCCAGAGAACTTTCTGGACAATGGGAGGTCTCTATTGTCTAGCAGGATTATTAACACTTCCACTGAGTACTGAGCTTTTGGAAGACCTGTAGGGGTACATTAGAGCTAAATAACAGAATGGGTGGCTGTACACAAACTTTATGGGACCATGGGAAACTCAGCCACTCCCATGATAAGTGGTCATCCAGGTAACTAAAATCATACTGGATTATGAATGTTGCCAGATGAGAAAATGCCAGACTAGAGAGGTTCAACCTGTACTCCGCGCTGGAATGGGAAAGTAAAATCAACTGAATAGAGTTTGCAATGGACATCTTCCTCTCTTACAGGTTTATACGTTACTTGGGGAGAATCAGTGTCTAACTAGTTCAGAGAAGAAAGGGGGGATTATTTAAGCATTATTGCCAGATTTTCAGAAGTGCTCAAAAAAAAAAAAAAGGCTGAAGTTCCCTTTGTTTTCAATGGCAGTTGCTGGACACCAGCACTTCTAAAAATCTGCTGCTGTTCCCATTGAAATCAATGTCAAATCTCCTCTTGGCTTTCAGGGAGCAAGATTAGACCCTCCTTAGTAAAACCAGGCTCTCTCTACACTATGACACAAACTTGAATTTATTAAAGTTGACTTTGTAATGCTGTGTTTTATAAATTTGAATTGGAGTAGCCTCACCTCTCCACAAACTCCGCATAAGGTTGACTTATTGCTGCTACACTCAGTCCCCAAACATCGAATGCTGTAGTGTGCATTGTGGGAACCTACCCCATAGTTCCTTCAGCCCAGTAGCATTCTGGGTATTTCCACTAGTGCAACATGGGAAAAAATGCCCTTCAAGCTGTTGTGGGTATGTGATGTCAACCTCCCACATTGCATTGCACTTGATCCCCTCCTGTGGAAAGCAAAACAGCCATTTTTCCAGGAGGAAAGAAGGAAAAGCAGGGCATCAAAAAAGATTGCCAAATTAACTGAAATCTCTTTCTTCTACGACTGAATTACTTCTTATAACTGCAGATAACTGAATTATCAAAGATTTTACAAAAGCAGCAGGGGCCAATCTTCTCAACTTGTCCTTCAGCCACCATTCTCCCCCTCCTTGATTACATATGATCCCTGGAAATAATACAGGAACAATGCAAAACTTGAAGAAAGGGCAGGATAGTAAAGATTTGAAAAAAAGCGTTTGTGAGGCGGGGCTTTTGGCTTCCCAGTCCATTACAAACCTTCTGTGCCCGGAGATCATCCAGCTGTCTGTCTTTTCAACTGGCCCGCCACTCACTTTTCCTTTTGTTAAGTGGGACAAAGCATGAATAAAGAGGATAGAAAAGGTTAGGAAAAAGATTTTGGGCTTCCAAAATGGGATGGGGCCAAAATCTCTTGTTTTCTTAGCTGAATTATCAAAGATTTTACAAAAAAGCAGCAGGTGTCTCCAATGGACAAGGTACAGCAAGGTGTCTAGGGCTGCATCTACACTACAAGATAAAATTGATTTTAAGTCATTAGCCTGATTTTTCCAAATGCCTGTCCTCACTGTAAATCCCATTAGCTCGATATATGGACCACTGAAATCGACATAATACTGAAATTCTAAAATTGTAGTAACCTGACAGGTGTAGCATTCAGTTTGAATTTAAATGCCCCATAAAGGGTAGTGAGGAAGTGCCATGTTTTTAAATTGAATTAATGAGCTTCCACAGATGTCCCACAGGTGCCCCACAGTTCTCCACTCTGATCTCTTACATCTCTATTGCTCTCAGGTGCGGGGGAATTAGGCAACAGGAAGACCATTACAATTCGGCACCTCAAAGCCTGTGGCTGTAGGGTCACGAGAGGCTGAAAAAATCTTTTTCTTTGCTAATAGTGCAGCTGTGGCGTCTGCAGGTCAGAGTATACCCTTTGCTAGCTACCTTTTTTCTGCACTGCCTAGCACCAGCTTCTGGTCCCCTGTACTGCATGTCAGCTAGGCTGTGGGTGGGGGTCATGCTAGTCTGGTACAATGAGAAATTTCTTTTCAACCATTTGTGTGTCATTCTGATTCCCAGATCCCCTCCCTTCCTTCCTTGCCCCTGGAGACCAAACACAGTCTGGAACATTCCTGCACCCAACTGCTTCATGTGGCTTGACCCTGAATCAATAAAAGGAGGTGATGTGCAAGATGCCAGGCAGTTTGTGTTTGGTGAGTGTCATGATTTTTGGGGCTGGCTGTAGCTGGGCATCTTTTAGCCACTCAGGGGGCGTTTCCCTTAGCAGTCACAGTTGTCAGTGCTGGCTGCAGCTGCAGGTCTTTTAGCTGCCCAAGGTAAGTCTCCCTCAACAGGTCATGATTTTCAGAGCTGGCTGTAGCCAGGGGTCTTTTAGCCACCCTGAGCCATGCATGTTTCAATGAAGGCAATGTATTAGCTACACAGCTACCATAGTTGAAGTAAAACTTGCAGTGGGGAATATTCTTTTCCAAAGAATATTCCAAAGAATCCAAAAGCTCTTCTTTTGCAGCTCTAACCCTGGCTGTAGTCTGGGGTCTTTTAGCTGCCCCAAGCCATAACTGTGAATGATTCATTCGAGTTTCAGTATAGCACCTGTGTCTACTTAAACACTTAACATGGCAGGGGAAAGACACGTGGAAAGATATCATATATCCACATCTACTTATGGGGCCAAAATGCAACAGAGCTCAGGGAACGGTGGGATAGGTTCCCACAATACCCCACTGCAGCACTTCATTTAAGCTTGAATTAAGCTATTTGTGTGTGGCATCAGTAACTCAATTTGCGGGGAGCATGTGGGAAGGTGAAGACACTCGAAATCAAATGGATAAAACCCAGCCTTAAGAAATCGATTTTAATAAAATCAATTTTATCTCGTAGTGTAGACGCAGCCTGTGTCTTCTTAACTGGCCCTCCACCCACTCTTCCCTGTGTTAAGGAGGCCAAAGCTTGAAGAAAAAGGATAGAAAATATTTGGAAAAAAGATTACCTTCCCACTGCAGCACACAGTTATCCAACATGGGGGATGGAGCTCAGGAAATTTCAACAAGCATTGGTGCTCAGGTCAGGGTGCCAGACTGCCCTCATTCCATGCGGTGGGGGTGGATCAGAGGATGATGGGCTAGTTGACATGGTCCCCAAAAATCTTTTTGTGCAGGGAGGCACGGGGACCATGCCTGCAGAGCCAGCTGAAATGGTCCCCAGGCAGCAACAAGCCCCTGAAAATCTTAGTGGCCAGGGAGAATATGCCCTGGTGGCAGCAAGCCCCCCAGAAATATTTTTGTGGGGGTGGATGGCCAGTTGAAGAAGCAACAAGACCCCAAAAATCTTAACTGCCAGGGGACACCTCTCCCAGGAGACAACCAGCATCCAAAAAATCTTCCCCGCCCTCGGGCTCTCACTGTGCACAAGCCAGGACATGACGCTGCCCGGCAGCATGGTTCACACTGAACAGCAAGCACTTCCTTTCATTGAGTCAGGGGCTAGCCCTGTGATACGTCTGGGCACAGGAAAGACCAAGACTTCACGATGCCTTCCTCGGGGGAGGAAGGGAGATCCCTGCACAAACATAAACTGCAGAAAAGAAGTTTCTTGGCCTCTTTCATGCACAACCCCACCAACAGCCTAGGTGCCACATGGTGCAGCAGGGTAGTGGCTGACCCCAGCACAGGGGAAAAACCAAAAAAACACAAGTACTCAGCTTGCAGAGGTAGAGAGAGAATCGTGAACTCTGTGTTAGGGCTATTTTGAATGGGTAGATGTACTCTCAGCACTAATAGCAAAGAGAGAAGGTTCTCATCCTCTCATACAAACATGAGAAGTTATGAGCTTCCTGGTGCTGAATTCAAATTTGCAGGCTTCCTGTTACGTAATTCCTGTGCACTTAGAGAGCAAAAGAGATAGAAGTGGCCAGAGCACAGCATTGCAGAATACAAATAGGACACCTCTGGAGGCTAATGAATTCGATTTTAAGACATGGCGCTTCCATGCTAGCCTTCACTTGGACTTTTAAATTTGAACCTGACGTTACACCCAGCCAGTTTTGACAATGATATCGATACCATTATCTCAATTTAGGAAGCACTAGTATTTACAGTGAAGACAGTCATGTAATATTGAGCTAACTGCCTTAAATTTGAATTTATCTCATAGTGTAAACATAGCCTAAGCCAGAACTGAAAAGAAAAATCAAAAGATATTCCCACTGTGGCCATAAAAGTGAGATTGACAAATTAGACTTTTAGAAGTTTCCCATCTGGGGCAAAGATACAAGAAGGCACTTTAAGACATGAGTGTTCAAATCTGACTAAGATAAAGCGCTACACCCTTTCTCCAAAGGGTGCAAAAAGTCTGCTCCCAATATTTTTTATTCAAGAACCTCAGCTGTAAGGAAAAAGCCATTATTTGCTACCTGTATATCTGCTATTTCATGTTAATCACTTTTCTTGCCCAATAAGTTTCAGTGTCTATTTATTTTTATAGAATTATTTAAACACAACTGACTCATTCCCTGGCACATATACAAATGAGCAGGACTTGAAGGAAATGCTTATTTTGCTTTCTGCTTATGGCTACCCTTGAAGGCTTAGTTCCTCAGATTTGAAAACGACACCAGACAGCTTTAATGAAAGTCAAAACATTTTTATAGAGCCAGCTGGAAAATTGGTATTTTCACCAGGAAAAATCATGACATGCCCCACCCCACCCCGCCAAAAAAAAAAAAAAAAAATCTTACTGAAACTTTCCACTGAAAATGTCACCTTTTCATTTGAAAGCTAAACCCTGAAAGTTTGTTGGTGGAGACAGCTTTCTACAGAAAATATTTGCTTTTCACGTTTTCCATGGGGGGGGAGGGAAAGAGAGAATTTGAGGAAGCTTTTTATTTTGTTGAAAACCTGATTTTGTTCTCTAATATGCTGCAAAAATATCTGTTAGTCTATAAAGGTGCCACAAGACTACTTCTTGTTTGAGGATACAGAATAACACTGCTACCTCTGACGATTTTCCTGTGGAAAACTTTCAAAAGAATTTTTAGCTAGTCAATTTTTTTTTTTTTTAAGATTATGGCCCACATCAGATTATTCTGTGCTAAACTCTGAACCAGCACAACTGGATTTGGAGTGAGGCACAGTAGGAAATAAGTCATTCTAGGCTAAATAAAGATGGGCTAGAGTTCATTTAGGTAGAAATTCATGACTGTGTAATCAGATGGATTGTTATATTAATATTTAACATATGCACACCTACAGTATCTTGGCAAAGGCAAATCAATTACATTAAAAGCTGCATAATCAAGTCCTGTACCAACCAGGAAACTCTGTACACCAGCATTTCTGATCTTGATTGTAAAGCTGGTTTATACTCCCAGGCTTCCTCCCTGGCCCCATGTGGCTCCCTGGAAACAGCAACATGTCCTTGCTGCTCATAAGCAGAGGAATGGCTACAGGAGCTCTATGTACTACCCCAACTCTGCCTCAAGTTCTGGCTCCTCAGCTTCCATTGGCCACAGTTCCCAGCCTATGGGGACTGCAGAGATGGCACCTGTAGGCTGTTGACTGGGAGTAAGGAATTTGACTAGGATTATTGTCTGGGTAATGGGTTCACCAGTCTGACCTAAGACTCTCTAGGTTTGTCATCCCCTCTGGGACCACAGCTATGAAGAGCTGCAAGAGCTTTTATCTGGAGGTAGGTTGCAGAGCTTGCAGCAATTGCATGTACACCGCAAACAATGTAATAGTAGCACAGGATTTATTACATTTAATAATGGAGTTTACAATCAAATATATAAGGTCATGATTACATACAGCTTAATCCAGTTTGAGTAGTTACATAAAAACAGTATACGAGGACAAACATACCTAGAACAGTACCATATTCACATGCCCTGCTGATGGGCTTGAGGCATTGACTGACAAGCCTAACTCTGTTGGGAGTGAGAGGTGAGATAGTGTCAGAGGAAACTTTAAAGATTGAGAGAGACTAGTACTAGTAGAAAGAAAAAAAAAGGAACTTCACCGAAATCTTAGAACAGAACAGACCAGCCCCAACCCACTATGGAGTATTATAAGTCTCCTTACGTCATTTCAGACCACCTTTCAAGCCCAAAACTAGACTTCCACTCCCTTAAATTTTGAGCTCACACACACGTGATTGAAGAATGGAAATTACACCCCACCACCTTTGAATATACACGAGATATCACATTGTGGCCTTATTAACAACCTCCAAAAATATCACCAACCAGTGCATGGTGACCCAAATCTTTCACCTTGCAACAAACAGGATGGTTGACCGAATGGGGCCATAACATCTTGGCATCACACAAAATAAAAATGCAATCTACAAGTTAAACTAAAGTCCGGGAATATAGATCAACTCCCCCTTATCTATATCTGTCTGAAAATGTCATATAGTCTTAGGCTGAGGCTGCAAGAATAAGAAGATATAGTATGGGATAACATGTCCTTATAGAACAAGAAGTCGTCTTATGGCACCTTATAGGCTAACAGATATTTGGAGCATAAGCTTTCATGGGCAAAGACCCACTTCATCAGATCCTGCGAAAGCTTATGCTCCAAAATACCTGTTAGTCTATAAGGTGCCACAAGACTTCTTGTTATCAAAGCTACAGACTAACATGGCTACCTCCCTGATTCATGTCCTTATAGGTTACAGAGTGGAGGCATTTTGCCTTGATGCCTATCCATGCCTCCACCTAGAAGCAACAGGAACATGCATGTAAGGATACACCACAGTTGAGCACTGCCCATATTTGACACCCCAAAACCCCTTTCATATCCCAGCCTTAAGCTCTCTCATGTTTCCTAAGTCCCTCCCTGAGCCTTAACTCTGCACCTCTTCCTGCACTCAGACCCTCATCCCCAGCCTCAAGTCCCCTCCCCTCCAGCGCGCTGAACTCTTCATTTCTGGCTACACCCCAGAGCCTGCATCCCCAGCTGGAGCCCTCACCCTCTACCCCAATCAATCCTCTGCCCCAGCCCAGATCACCCTCCAGCACCATGAACCCCTCTTTTCTGGCCCCATCTGAGAGGCCTCACCCTCAGCCCAGAGCTCATAAATGCTCCCACAGCCCATCCCCTTGCCTCAGCTCAGCACCCCCTCCCACATCCCAAACTCTTAGCTAGCCAGAATATTTGACTAAATGGCATCCCTTTTCCCACCAACATGCCAGATAAACTGTTCTATTAAGTGCTACTTCCCAATGGTCTGAAATGTGAGTGGTGTAGAACACTTTTAGCTGTGGGTTTTTTAAAGCTAACAATACTTTAAACTAAGATCGTTTTAATCATGAATTTGCTCAAAAACACATGACAGCGTGGGGAAAATATTTTGATTTGGTATTTTACAAATCAAAAGAGCTTAAAAAGTTTTGAACCAACATGTATATAAAACCAAAACTGCATCCAGAAAAGTTCATTTTGGACAGATGTGTTTTGCAGTTGCCAGTATCCATTAAACATTGCAAAGTGAGGCTTCCAATGCAAGAAGCTAGCAAACTCTTGGAGCATCACTAGGACGCTGATCTGTTGAGAGCAGAATTGTTAATCTGAAGAGGAAATGCTGTATGGACCCAATTTCTTTTCCCACCTCCAGCGATACTTTCAGAGGTAGTACCGATGTCTTTGTAGAAAGCAACCAATACGACAACCAGCTGTGGATTATGGATTTTTTAAAAAAAGACAATAGACCAGCTCACGATCAAGCCACTCAAAACAAGTAAATGAAAGGAACCCTGAATTAAACAAAATATTGCTTTTAATAATAATATTGGGCCTTTTAATATATCCTTTGTTTTGTTTAGCATTTGTGAGATTCTATTACATTTCAAAGAGCACTGAGTCCACACTATTTCTTTATGATCTCTGGCTGCTCTACTCTCCATAAAAATCTCATTTAATATTGTGAATCTTCACATTGTTTTTGAGTTTGTATAACATCTCACAAACTGTGGCTAGCATTCTGAATGATGACTTCGTCTACATGTAATCAAATACTGTCTGAAACTAGTGTTCTATGTAATATTTCAAAAGCATGGTTGGCTCTTCAGTTGGTTATAGCCCTACATTGCAATCCTGCCTCCTGCTGCTTTGCCGCTGAATTTACTGATGACAGAATTTTACCCATAAGGTGCTGTAATAAGTTATCCATGTTAGATTATTTTTGGTTTCCCATTATAAGGAAGAAAACAAACACCACTTACCCTTTGAAATTTCAAAGGGTATAAACAACTAACATTATGAAGTTTCACAATGGGAAAAGTCATTTACTTGTAGAGAAAAAGCTGAGGAATTCATGCCCCATTTTAGATTGCATCCATAAATTACAGACAGGGTCACCAATGGGTGGAGAAGGCTGGGAAGGGGGCAGCTGCCCTGGACTCCAGTGATTTAAAAGGCCTGGGTTTCTTGGTTGATGCCAAAGCAATAACAGCAGTGGTAGGAACTCTGGGCCATTTAAATCTGTCAGAGATTTACATGGCAGCACAAGTTTGGCAATGCTGAAGGACTAGAAGTGGGAGGCTAGCCGCCAGCCCTTCCCCTTCTTCCCAAGGCGCTGAACATTCTGGTGTCCAGAACTGAGCCCCTCCCCTACCTTGGCCAAGGCAGCCCTGATTACAAAGCTGCTCCCAGGCCCTGCCATAGAGTGGGTCAGAGTCCCATTGACTTGAATGGTAAGCATCCGCATTTACAGCAGGAAAATTAATATGGAATAACCACGAATATCAGCTAAGAAATCTGCAGAATCTGTTGCACAGATGGTTTAGAATTTTGCTAAGCATCTCTAAGTTGACCATTCACTAATCTGGAGCAATTCAGACCCATTGGGACATCGGCCACCCTCCACATTCCTTGTCAAAGTTCATAGAGGTCTTAGAACTAGTTATAGCCTACTATTTCTTTATATATCCTCTATGACGGAATTAAGGCAGTGTTTCCCAAACTGTGGTCTGCAGCCCAGTACTGGTCCTTGGGGAAAAATACCAGCCCTCAGAAAATATACAAATTATTGTGCACGATATTAATTTGGTACATTTGGTATTTTCCAACATAATTCAGGTAATAATAATTTAGGCACCTAAGTATTTTATATCAAGATTTATATTATGTACTATAAACTACTGTGAATAAATAATAAGCAGTGAAAGTTTATTCATTTTTCATTCATTGTTTATATGCATTTATATTTTTGGGCCGCAAAAAAGGTACTGGAAAAAAACAGGTTCCAACTACATAAACGTTTGGGAAACCCTGAATTAAGGCATGAAGCTTAGCAATGCATTCTTTGCGACTAGCCAAAGTTCTGAAATAGTCACAAAACTACAACTTAATAAATCTTACTCAACTTTGGTGGTGATTTGACAGTGGATTCAAAAGCTATTCATCTTCGCTTATTGAGCTAATAAAACACACAAAAGCTGTATAAACATCCAGGCTGCTGCAAGCAAGCTTGTGTTATTTTATCAAATATTAATGGGCTGATTCAAATTGAAGCTAAAGTACACTGTGTTACATTCCTTTGAAAGCATGGACTAAATTCTCTAAATTAGGCCTGTGTACATGTGGAGCCACTCCATTGACAATAAAGAAGCTCTGTATTCCCTTTGAGTGGGCTACATTTTCCATGGCTGAATCCCTCCCCAGAAGTCTTTACTCTTTTAATGTGCGTTTTATTCTTCTGTATGCTTCCGAATGCTGCTGGCATAGCAATCTTGGAGATTCGAGTCGAGCCATTTGTTTAGCTAGAGAAAATGGCCAGAAATAATGAAAGCTTCCACCACACCCTACTGCACTGACAATTTGTATTAACCTTAATCTATAGGCAAGAGAATACTACATGGCCTAGTGGACTGAAAAGGGCACTGAAGTCAGAAGATCTAAATCTTCTGAGTTCCCTAAACTGTTGTAGAATCATGTACAAAATTCCCTAAAAATTTGCAATATATTGTATTTTGTTAAATATTCAATGAGCACCCTAAGACGTGCTGGGCAACATGCTAACTAATAGAAAAAGAAGGAATTAAATCTCTGATTCGCCTTAATCATCAGCACTGTGTTTTAGGTCCTGGAGAAACCGGGGTGTCCCCCCCCACCGTCACCCTATGGAACAGACCATAGTCACACCTAAAAGTCATTTGTTTAAAAACTATGAACCCCAAAGATGCTTCATGGGGTTGCAATACTGGTAACATCTCCCCTCTAGAAAGGTTGCACAATTCCAGCCCACAACACTACATAAATTGAACACAGCAAGGTGTTTCAACAACATTGTCACACAGGTTTACAACTTCAGGATCGGTATTGGGATACATTAGCATAGATCTGAGCACCCACATAGCATGAAATCAGTGGTGCTCTCGACAGGTTGTGCCAGCAGATCTAAATCAAGTGTCTAAGTAGAGATATTAGAGAAGATCAAACAGAAGGAGGAAAGAAAGAGGAATAGGGGGAAGCAATGGGTGTCAAACCGAAAGCTGTGAACTTACTAAGCAGTACTACACCTGACTTGTGTTTTTATGATTGATAAAGCCAGATTGAGCATTCCAGAAAAAATGAAGCATGCAGCTAAAAAGTCTATACAAGCCAAAAATATATCATGAACTGCAGGCCAAAATTCACAGGGCTTTTTTTCAACAGAATCCAAGAGACAGAGTTCAAATCTGGATATGCTTTATTTGTATGTGAGGTAAACACAAGTCAGTAAGGGTTCCTCAGTGAAGTCAGCATAAATGCAGAGCATGCCTTCCCAGGGAGCACACTTTCTTGTAAAACCAGTAATATCAACAAACAAATTTGAGAAAAATAACAAGAAATAAAACATGTTGTGTTCTAATCTGTTGTGAATGTTTATCCAATAAATACATAGTTCAAGTCTCCCAGACTGGTTTGATTTAAAAAAAGTTTCCGGTACAGATTGTGTCTCAGGCAAGACAGGTTCCATTACATTGCCTGACATGCGGCTTCTCTGGCTACACAACAGAGCTTTCAAACAGTGCTTTGAAGGCCTTGTTTTAGGGGGAGGAATTCCTCACTTCTCACTTGGGTAGCTATTTTCACATCTTGTTACAAAGAACAGCTTCTGTCCCAAATTCAAGTTCTTATTTTTGCTTTTGGACTATCTAGTGAAACACTCCAATAAATGTCTGTCTTGCTTATACTGAAAGGATTATCTGTGGCTCATGGGCTGTTCCCACTTTGCCACCAAACCCACTCTGGAAAACAGGACCAAATATTAAAATAAACAAGAGTTTAGAGAAAGAGCTAGTGGGGTATGACCTACACAAACACAAAAGATGGCTGCATCACAATATGCAGGAAAATATGGTCAGTTCCTAATGATCTTAATTAGTCCATTCTGTACCTCCAACAGCATTAAAAACTGCCTTGCCATTAGTGTTCCCTGTAAGCTGAGTACCTGGATGGCCACCCAGGAAAGATTCAGTTGATGCCCATTAGCAGAGTGCCCACAGCCACCTATAGTGGGCAACAATTATTTCTATTGGTGGTGCACATCCACACATGCCTCTATGCACATAAAATTTGTTCCACTTATGGATTAAAAAAAGAGGGTACTCTGCCTGCCACATATTGTTGATTATTTCTTACAGTAACTAATGCTTTAGAAATGCAGGCTGTAACGGGGCCAAGTCCCATTCAGACAAGCAACAGCAATCAGATACAATCTAGGACACACTTTGCTGTTCTTTTACGCAGCTATACATTTCATACCTATCATCTGCTAGCTAATACATGTAGTTCACGGTTAATAGACCAATAATCCAGATACCAGAGTCCTCTAAGGATTGATTCAGCAGCCCACAATATTAAGTGGGCCCTACTTGCTAGCCTTTTTTCAATCTCCTATGCACAATTAAGGAATCTTCTTTTACTGTAAACAGAAGGAAAGGGCCTTCCTCTTCATTTTCCTCCCTACTCCTTGTGTGCACATAAAGACACTAACCAGCAGGTTACACAGAAGCTATCCAGTGATTTTCAAGACCTGACTCTGGCTGAAATCATGTACATCCCTTTAAAAGCAGAGCAAGTCACTGTGAGGAGATAGTCCTATACCATGAGGCAGAGGAGAAAAAATGTGCTTTCTGGGGAATAGTATTTTACCTGCTCTGTCTTGCATTTACTGTAATTGCTTTTATGAATGAAAATGGATTTGATTAGCTGTCTGAGCAATTTTTTAAAATCATGTCATTTTCAGATCCTAGTCATAATCAACACATCTTTAATGAGCTCTCCCATCTCTCTAAATGGCAGGTGATTCCATAAAATCTAATTAGTAGATTATAAAACATGCAAATTATCCACCTTATTTCTCATTAATTCTATGTCTGTTTTAAGCATTAAACTATAATAGTATTTGTAAGTGCACACAATTCCATTTTAAAAGAGAAACAAAAAGACTACAATGAAAGTCAAGTCAAGTAAAAATGCATGCTCTGCGTACTAACCAGGCTGTTCAGGCATTTAGCACAGAAAAAAAGCATTTATGATCCCTATTTCTGAAAATTCTTTTCCTCTTCTCTGAAATCCTTTGGCACTTCATGGATGACTAATGACTTCCCATCATGCATCTTCGAGGACACATTCACTGATATTGATTATTTTGTGCTTGAGCCTTCAGGAGCCTGAATAATAGAGGCATTCTTAACATATTTCTGGAGTTAACTATTTTAAATTTAGTGTTTCAGGATTATCGGGTTAACTGGAAGACATTATAAAAGCAACTTATTTTCATAACACCTTGGTCAAAAAAAATCATCCCTTCAGTGAGTGAGTGAATGCACGATTCGCTAAAGTAGGAGTTGTGCCCACTTACAATTCCCCTTGGGCTATGAGAACAAAATGATTATTAAGATCAGGCAATATTCAATTTGTGGTGCATTAATCAATCTTTATACAACAATACAAGAAAAATTCTGCCCTCCTCTTCACTCATGGATCATTACCCCCAGAGCACATGCTGTGCTTTCTACAGGCTGAAAACTCCTACCTTAAGTCACATGTTCAGTATAATAGTGACCTGCTTCTCCATGGGAATGGCAGGCCACAGCCAGGTGTCCTGTCTGTGGTGGGTGGGGGCAAGCAACTGCAGAGCTCCAGGAATGTGTCCCTCCAAATGAGGAAGCCACTGCTGGTAGTCCCACTGCCCCATGACCAGCCAGTCCCACCAGTTGGAACTGGTGGTGTACCTCCAGACCTGCCGAGTCACCCAATGAGGCAGGCACAAATAGGTCCATGTGGCAACCACGGTGTGTTCCTCAATACCCCTCATTCCCCCAGAGGTGATGACAGATGACTGATCAGGGTGACCAGCAGCTCAAGCAGCTGTGCATGGGTCCAGTGCAAGCCCAGGGGCTGTTCTAGCACCACTGATATCTGGAAAGTGCAAACTCTCACAGAAAGCACGTGATCCCTGCAGCAGCTGTCCCTCAACAAGGTAGGCAAGCCTTAGCATGGGCAGGGAACTTGTGTGGCAGTAGCCCTTAAAAGTGCGCCTGGCTGGGGCTCCAAGAAGGGCTTGCTGTCTATGCAACCTTGTGTGATGAAGTTCCAGGGCCCATTCTGTCTGCTAAGCATCCAGGCAGTCTGGTTAGTCTCTTCTGACAGACCAATCCACTTTGCTGTGGGGTTGTGATCTGTCGACAGACGTTTTCTTGGAAAATCTCTTCCACCAGTAACTTCTGTTGACAGATCACTCTTGTGTAAATGTAGCTTAATGTTTATATGATAGTCCAATGCCACTCACTCTACAGTAAGTGGTCTACACACACACACACACCCCCCATCAAGAAGTGTGGCAAGGGCAAATCAAGGAAATGGACAGACATTTAGGCCTGATCCCACAAAGACTTGTGCATGTGTTTAATTTCATGCACTATGAACATTATTTTCTATTTGTATTGCTGTAGCACTTCGGTGTCCTAGATTCCTTGTTGCACTTGGTACAGTATTTTCAATGTAAGTGATGTTTCTAGAGTCTGAGATACATGAAAATGAAATAATTAAATTACTAATTATATAAAAACACAACAGCTTACTCCACCCATAGGTTCTCTTCCCACACACAGAGCGGTTCTTTTCTTTCTGAATAGCTGTAAATGATCTAACATACTATTGAAGCCATATGAATAATAAAATTACATTTTAGAGATCTATATGATACATAAACTCACATGGACACACTAAACCTACAATACATTATTTAATGCAAAAGCTAGATTCCAATACAGCACTGTGATCCAGAACACCTTGGTAACATAATAGTATGCAAGGTCAGGGCCATATTTGGTAAATCTCTTGGCAGCAAGAGATTTCTGTGAGCCAAAATCTTCTATCCTGGCCACCATTTCCTATATAAGTCATTTGTCATGCCCATATTTGGAGAGGGGATAAAAAGGGTGCAGAACCACCCTGCCCTCTGAAGCTGGTTTTAATCCCTTCCTCCCAACTGCACTGTGCAGGGGGAACCCGCAGGGCAATAGGGCATAACCCAAGGCAATCTGTGAGATGTAGGTCTGTGTCCAGCTCTCTGCTGGGAGATCTGACTCTGGAGCAGGGAGGGAATTATATATCCCAGCATGCCCTTGGCTGTTAGCAAAAGAAAAAGGAGGAGGAGGAGGGCTTAGATGTGAGACCTCTGCACCAGGACTTGCTGTGCATGGAGAGGGCTGCTCTAAGGAGGTGGCGCTGTGAGTGGAGAACATGGGTGCTACTACTGTATATATAGTCTTAAGTGAAAAACTAAAGAGAAAGATTGTAATATTGTTTTTCCGAATACAACATTACAGCAAGATCCCAGAAGGTAATTTCTATAAAACCTTTATTAATGTATATAATTTTAATATTTTATAACAAAATCCTTTCACCAATCACTGTTTCCACTCAAATTTTTCATTAACCTCTCTTTTGCACATTCATTGCATGACTATTTTAACTCTTATATTTTAAAAAATTTGGCAGTTCAGTTTTAAAAAATTCCTGCATATAGGCCTGTTGTAAGGCATTAACAACATTTTAATAATATGTTCAGCTTTCCTGCCAGAACAGCTTAGTTTTGGATCAGTCTACTGTGTGCAAATATTGGCTTTTTAGACACTTAATTGCTGAAATGGAGGTTTGTCCAACTATAAAACTGCCACAGCTTCATTTCTTTGTGATAAAATCTGAAATGGCAGCACTCAGCTCTTAAATTCCTACTTAAACCTTAATAGGAAAATCTTGTTGAACTTGATGCTTTTCATTTCCTTTTTCAATTGGCCTAAAACTACCATGGTACCTTTAAAATTATTTCTCTATAGAAATGATACATTATTGGATTTTTTTAGCCAAATGAAATTGTTACCACCAGATATTAATGAGGCAGATAATCTGAATGGATCTATACACATGCTAAATTCTTTAGCATTTGTAGATTTTTCAGTTGAATGAGTACTTATGGCTTGGTGAAATAGAAACTAGGAGAGGAAAAAAGTATATGCATTCAAAGATACCTATCTTTTCAAAGAGAAACAAAGCAGACCGAGGGAATTATATGCTAGTCAGCATAAATTCAATATTTAAAAAAATACTGGAATAAACTATTAAACACTAATTTGTCAACAGCTAGAGGATAATAGGGTTATAAATACTGAGCAATACGGGATTTGTTGAGAACAAATTATACCAAACCAATCTAATTTCCTTCTTTGACAGAGTTACTGGCTTGGTGGATGGTAGGGGGTAAATGGAGCAGCTGTAGATGTTATATATCTTGATTTTACTGAGGTTTTTGACATACCCTCACATGACATTCCCAGAAGAAAGCTAGGAAAATGTGGCCTGGATCAAGTTACTATGAGGTGAGTGCACAACTGGATGAAAGACCATACTCAAAGAGTAGCTATCAATGATTTGCTGTAAAACTAGGGAAATGTACCTGGGAAAGAGGATGGATGCTTCAGAGGTCTGTTCTCAGTCAATACTTTTCAATATTTTTACCAATGATTTGGACAATGGAGAGTATGCTTAAATTTGTAAAATGATGTGATTTTGGGAGAAAAATTGAAGGTACTTTGGAAGATTAGATTAGAATTCAAAGTGATCTTGGCAAATTGTTGAACTGGGCTGAAATCAACATGATGAAATTCAGTTGAAAAGAACTACACTTGGGAAGGACAAAATATCAACTACACAACCAGAGCTTGGAGAGCAACTGCTTAGGTTGTAGTAATGCTGACAAGGACAGTGATAATAGATCACTGATTAAATAAGATACAATGTGATACAGTTGCAAAAAGTCTAAGTCTTGGATATAGTCACATAAGTGTCATTTAAGACATAGGAGGTAATTGTCCCACTCTACTTGGCATTGGGTGAGGCCTCAGCTGGAGTACTGTGGTCAGTTCAGGGTGCCACAGCTGCACATCTACCAATGTAATATATGCCATCATGTGCCAGCAGCACCCCTCCACTATATACATTGGACCAACGGGACAGTCCCTATGGAAAAAGAATAAATGCACACAAGTCAGATATCAGAAATGGCAATGTACAAAAGCCTGTAGGAGAGCACTTCAATCTTCAAGGACACACAGTAACAGATTTAAAAGTAGCGATCCTACAGCAAAAAAAAAAAAAAAAAAAAAAAAAAATTAAAACCAGACTCCAAAGAGAAACTGCTGAGCTGCATTTCATCAGCAAATTTGACACCCTCAGCTCAGGATTAAACAAAGACTGTGAATGGCTAGCTAAATACAAAAGCAGTTTCTCCTCTCTTGGCGTTCACACCTCCAGATCAACTGCTGGTAGTAGGCCTCACCCTTCCTGACTGAGTTAACCTCGTTATCTCCAGCCTTGCTCCGGCCTGCCTATTTATACCTGCCTCTGCAAATTTCCACTACCTATATCTGACGAAGTGGGTATTTGCCCACAAAAGCTTATGCTCATACATTTCTGTTAGTCTATAAGGTGCCACAGGACCCCTGGTTGCTTTTGCAGATAATACATGTCACTTCATCCAATATCAGTGTATCAGTACAAGTGTCTGGGTCTGGAACCACAGTGGCTCTTCGATCCGTCAGCTCTGAGCAAGCAGCAACTGGAGGTTTAAGACATGGTGATAACATACCTATCACGAGAACATTTCACCATCCAATTTACATTGATGGCCTTGGCTTTCATTCAGGATGGCATTCACAGCCACTACCCTTTGACTGCTGAGGTTGCAGGTTATATAGAGTGCTAGCTTTAAATTACTCTGGCTAAACCAAATTATAGATGGAGTGCCATAATGTTGATTTTTTGCTTTAGTTGGTTAGAAGTTCACTTGTCACCATGCTGACAATTTATGACCTTCAATTTAATTACCAGGAAAGCCTCCCCCTGTATACATGGCCAGTATTCTGGACAACTATGGCAAATTAACTGTTCAGTGAGCTAATGGAGGCTAGAAGGGAATAGAGACAGGCAACCTCCACATCATGCCACAGGTTGTCAGCAATAGATTCGCTTGACTCTAACCAGCAATATAAAACCTACTGGCTAAGCCTGGCTCACAAAACACATCAATGTGAGACTTCATCATCAGAGAGAGTTCACCTAATCACTGGCTTGCCAACACCATATGGGCATTAGGTGGTGATCTATATTTGCTGCGCATTCCAAACCACGATATCTCTATGCCTCCTGTAGAGTATGCCTGTCACATGTGATGATGCGGTCTAACTCTCTTTGAATGATGCCATCATAAGACATCCATGACATCACCACTTGAGCCTTCATATTTGCGCCAAGGGAAGATGGCACAGGCAAGGCATCCACAGCTGAAAGGAAGATAGTGGCTTTAATTCTGGTGATGAGTACTTAATTATTCATGGTCAAAAGCAACAGTGAACAATCACAAAAAAATACCTCACCCCACTGTGGAGGCACAATAATGCAACCCTTTTCCTGGTCTACCAGTACAGGCTTCATGCTATGCTCCTGAGCTGCTGAGATTCTCAGTGACTTCATCACCTGAGGTATCTCAGTGCACTGCTGCATTGTCACTGTCTGTGTTAGCCATCATCATTTTCAGGCTTACTGGACCTATCCACTTACATAATGTTCAGGGGATATTTTGGACAAGCTTTTATTGCTGACGGCATATCTCCAATGAGTGAACCCCAATTTCAGCTGTGACACCTGTCCATCCTGACAATGTACAGACCAGATTTGCCTGAAATTTGTATAAGAAATAGCGTGGAGAACAATTAAGAAAAAGGAATAAAAGCTCAGCCTGCCTCTTCACACAGATCTGTCTTTTATAGCATTCCAAAAAAAGAAATCCATAAAGCAAGCACTGTTCAAACATATGAGCTCAAATTTCCAGTCTCTTTGGACAAAAATCCCTGTCTAAAAATTGTAACTATATTGTAATGCTTGTAAAAGGTGTCATACTGACATCTCTGGGAGACAGGTGCTTTCTGTTCATTCACCAAAATAGCACAGCACAAGAGGGGTCAGGTTCAGCTCCCCACACCACATCAGTGCCTTAAACTTGATTTGACAGACAGCTGCTAAAGGGCAGTTCATTCAGATTTCGATCTGACTGCAGAATGTGATCTAAAACATGTATTGTGGTTTGTTACATTGATGATGATGATGATGATGATGATACCACCTAACCCTTACGTAGCACCTTTCATCTGCAGGCCAAGCTCCAAATGCCAGATCTGAGCAATGGGTCTCCTTCCAAGTGTCATTACACCTGCCCATGTCATGCTAGGCATGTGGTCCAGGGATTGAAAGAGAAATCAGTCAAGTTAGAGATGGAGGAGATTAAAAACAAGGTGCATTGGAGAATTACACACAGACATGCCATGTTCCATAACCAAAACATTATGTCTATTTTAAGATTGCCGTACCTGTGCAGTGTCAACTTTACATTCAAGATATAACTCACAGGGATTGAGGGAACTCAAACGTGACTAGGAAATCCACACACTTTAATTAAGTTGTCAGTTATAATGCATCTTTAAAATAACATTATTGCCAAAAGAAATCTTCAATCTAAATGAAAAAGTACAATATTTTAAGGGCGTTTGTTTTGTGCTTTTTTGTTGTTGCAATGTACTTTAATAGTGACAGATTTCACTGTCTACCTCAGCTGTTCTTGTGAAAGCTTTGGATCAAAAGGAACATGTTTGAAATATTTATTAGGGTGTCAGGCTGGGTATATATTTTAATAGGGAGATGAGAGAAGCCATTAAAAAGTCAACATTTGTCAACAACTACTACAGACTTACCATAAATATCTCCTGCTCTAAGTCCTTGGAAAACTTCAGTCATCTAAGATTTTGATAGCTTTTGTAAAATGTTAACTTCCAAATAACCACTGCAGGCTAACTTCCAGTCTAAGACAAATCTGGATCTGTCACTGCTGAAGAAGAAAATTGCTAACAGAATAAATTTGCAAAGAAACCATACAGAAGGCTCATTTTTATAAGCTATGTTGACTTGAAATAATTCACAATAGGGTGTTAAGGTATGGTTTTGTAGCCTACAAAGCTTCCTTCTGAACGAGCAGATGGTGTCATTTGGTCATTCCTGAAGGTAAAAGCCCCCAAAATCAGATTTTTTTTTTTTAAACAAAGCAGATTACAATGGGGGGAAGATGCCTTTGGTTTCTGAGCTTCCAAAGCACGTGTAGCACTTAGTGTCTCCAAATCTCCCAGGTTAACAGAGTAAGATGTGGCCTTCTGCTTCTGAAACTCTCACTGGATGCCTTATGGTGCAGAGCATTTGCTCATTCTCCACACGAGCAATTAGTTACTTACTTCCCCTTCCTCCACATTAATTTTCTCTCCACCACTCTCACATCAGGCCTTGCCCCTCAGAAGTACCTAAGCCACCTACAGAATTATACAACTGGAAAGAACCTTGAAAGATCATCAGTTCCAGACCCCTGCCCTCAGCACCAAGCACCATCTAAGACCATCCCTGATAGGTGATTGGCTAACCTGCTCTTAAATATCTCCAAAGATGGAGATTTCACAACTTTCCTAGGTAATTTATTCATTGCTTAAACACCACAATAATTGAGAAGTTCTTCCTTATGTTCAACCTAAACCTCCTTTGCTCCAATTTGAGACTGTTGCTTCTTGTCCTAATATTAGAGTTATGTGAAATATTTCTCCCTCTTCCTTATAACGACTGTTTAATTACTTGAAAGCTGTTCTGTCCCCTCTCAGACTTCTTTTCCAGACTAATCATATCCAATTCTTTCACTCTTCCCTGATAGGGTATGTTTTCTGGACATTTAATCAGTTTTTGCTCTTCTCTGGACCTTCTCCAATTTGTCCACCTCTTTCCTGAAATGTGGTGCCCAGAACTGGACATAGTGTTCCAACAGAGGCCTAATAAGCATAGACTATGTCTACACTATCCCAAAACTTCCTCCACATCAATTTTGGCCACATGGAGATTTTTGAAAAGGAGCCCCATCTGGACGAGCTGCATGGCAGCAAGCCGCGGCAATTTCAAAGTGCCGTGGCTGCCAGCATTCTAATGAGGTGCTGAATATGTTTTTCAGCGCTTCTTTAGTAAACATTTAAATGGCCATTTGCATGGCCATTTTGAAGTTTTGGGATAGTGTAGACACAGCCAGAGTAGAAGAATTACTTCTTGTGTCCTGCTCACAATGCTCATGCTAATATATCCCAGAATATTGCAGCAGTGTCACACTTTTGACTCATTTTCTTATGATCCACTATGCCACCAGATCCCTTTCTGTAGTAATGCTTGCTAGGCTGTCATTTCCCATTTTGTATGCGTGAAACTCATTGCTCCTTCCTAAGCAGAGTACTTTGCATTCATTCTTATTGAATTTCATCCTGATTACCCCAGACCATTTCTCCAGTTTGTTCAGATTATTCTGAATTAGAATTCTATCCTCCAAAGCATTTGCAACCCCTCCCATCTTGGTAATATCTTTCATCCTGCTTGTTATGCCCTTTCAGCATGAGCATGAACAATTTACAACTACTGTCTGGGAATGGTAATCCAACCAGTCACGCACAACCTTATAAATAACTCCATCTATGTTGTATTTCCCTGGTTTGTTAATGAGAAGGTCATGCAAGACTATTAGATGCCTGACTAAGTCTAGGTATACCACATCTAATGCTTCTCTTATCCACAAGGCTTGCTACCCTGTTACTTCTGCACTTCCAGTGGTTCTTCACATCCTTCTCCCATGGTGCAGCTTCAAGACCACACTCTTGCCCCTCTTCAAGTTCTGAGGGAGGAGAACCCCCCAGGTCATCTTCCTCTTGCCCCTCCCGCTACACATGCCTGAGGTAGGGCTGAGGAACAGCAGAGAGTAGGCCCACCATTATTTGTGATAGATGGAGGACAATGAGCTGCTGAGTTGTTTCTGCTCCCTACCTATCCACTCTTTCCTTTGAGAATCAGCTGTTCCTTCTCCCCTACCCAATATCTCCTCATGGCGCTTAAGGGGAGGAAATGGGAGAGAGTACTACTCGCCTGCTGCAACAGAGATGGAGCCTGATTAGCTTCTCCTCCCTGGGAGTGAGGAAATGGAGAAAGACAAGTGGAGCAGGCTTTTCCCTGGAAATTGTTGAGAGCTACCTGGTGCTTCCAGGATCATCATAACATTAGCTGCAGTAAGAACTTAGTAGGAATAGCTTATTTTGAAATAATGCTGCTATAAACAAAATGCATTTCAGAATAGCCCTCAACTATTTCAAAATAGAGCATCTACACACAGAGCCTGTTTTGAAATAAAGCCATTGGACACACTATGGCTCATTTTGAAATTGTCTCCATTTGCTGTCTGTGCATCCCCTATTTCCAAATAGGTTGTAATAGGCAATATTCCTCATGCAATGAGGTTAACCAATTTCAAAATAAGCCAATGCTAGCAAAGTTATTTCAAAATAACTTTGTGTAGATATATCCTCCCTGTCCTCTTTTGCTCAGGACACCTGGTGAACTGCCAGAAGGAGAAGAAAGCTTCATACCTGGGTGATCCATAGGCTGATGAGTCAGGAAAGCATCTGTGTATACACACATAAGCCTCCCTTGGCAAACACACCCACCACACAGCATAGCTTCCTTTAGCACACTCTGCAAAGCTCTTGGTGACCGAGGGGAGTAGTAAGGGAAGTGCTACATTCAATATTCATTTTGCTGCATACACCTGGGAGGCTTTCTGCATACTTCAGATTCATAATGTTGACTAGAACAACAGGACTTCAGTTACAGATGTGACAGGAAAAAAGTTGGATCAATATCGGGAAGCTGGCCAATGTTCATCATCTTTAAAAGTATTCCACAGTACAAGAAAGTGCGATGGCCAGCATAGGAGGGACAAGCAAAAGTAACCAAGGGAGATTGTTCTTGAGAAGCATAGCAGGTAGAGGAAGTCAGTCTAGAGCAGTGGTTCCCAAACTTTGACATCAGACACCCCCTTTTGATTTTTGAGAAACCCTCACATACCCCCACCACCTCTTCACCATCATAACCACGCCCCTTTAACAAAAAATTCAATTTGTAATTTGAAATAAGACACAAAATTTGATACAAATGTTATTTAAAATTAAAATAAGCGCAAATAATTTTTCTTGGCCCCAGCTGGCCAGCTGCCTGAGCCCCTTTGTCAGCCTCGAGAGCTGTCTGCACCAGCTGCCCACCAGGCTGAGAACTGTGCAGCCAGAGCCACCTGCCCAAGCCCCTTGCTGCTGGAGCCAGCCACATGCTCACCTGCCAGGTGCCAGGGCCAGCCATCTAACCCACCTGCTGCCTGCCCGAGCCCCAAGCTGCTGGGACCAGCCACACACCCCAGCTGCGGGCAAGTCGCCTGCTCACACCCCATGGTGCCAGGGCAAGCCGCTCACCCACCATCCTGAACCCCACACTGCTGGGGCCAGCCACCCAAGCCTCATGGTGCCTGGGCCAGCCACCTGCCCACCAGCCTGAGCAGACCAAGCCCCATGCTGCTGCCCCCAAGCCCTGCTCTGCTGGGGCCAGCTGCCTGAGCACCATGAATCCTGCAAGCTGGCCGGCTGTCTGAGCCCCACCAGCCCTGCGAGCCACCTACCTGAGCCTCTCCCCTATCCTCCCACAAAGCCAGGCACCGCCAGCACCCCATTTAACCCCATCCTCCTCCTCCTCCCCCCCAACCCACACTCACTCATTTGCAGACGGCAACTAGCTCCACATGTGTCTTTGCCAGCCGCCTGCTTTTTACAGCAGCTGAGCCGGGTCACCCACATAAAATGTCAGGGCTGAGAGCCGGAAGCAAAGGCCGGCTCTTTCTTCAGGTGGGGGGGAAAATGATGGGGGGCAGCGTCACCTCACTCCCCCTCTGGAATTTCTTCACATGCCCCCCCCCAATTTGGGAAACCATGGTCTAGAGAGAGAAAGCAAGAGCACACTGGCAGTCAGCTGGGAGAAAGCTGTCACTCAGATAGCAAATCAACCCAAAGAAAGAAGAGAAGGAACCTTTTGTGGAAGTGCTAATGGTCACATATAACACACAGCCTGGGCCTTGTTAGGCTTGTCATAGTCCTTGTCTGAATAGATTCCTGTGTGCCACCACCTGACCAAAATTAAAAGGCCAGGAATCTATTAATGACATGTATTTTGTTTGCCTTCAGGATATGGTTTAATAGCTCTGATTATTTACAAGGGATTCTCAGTTAAAGGTAGAACACTGCAATAACCAGCAATTTCACAGCTGGTAAAGATTCAGGCAAAGATGTTCTTTGCTTTCAATTGAGGTGAATTCACAACCCACTAATTAATGCCCAGATTCTTCCCAAAGCATCAGTCACAAGCAACTGCAGCAAGATTTCAAGAAGAAGCAAAAATTAGCTCAGGTTTGCTCAAAAATTGCCTAGATTGACTCAAATCAAAGCTTCGGGCAAACCTGCACTAAGCTTTGAATTCAGGAAAAAATAGGGTGAGTTTGCCTTTTTTTGTGCGATTATGTCTCATCTCCACCTAATAAAGAGCTCCTGAAGAAAATTATTGGGGGAGGGGGAAGTATGCTCCAATGATCATCACGTTGCATACTACAAAATACTCCAGTCTAAAATGAAGAGTGAACAAAACAGATTGTTGCAGTTTTTACAACTAGAGGGCAGAAGAACAGGTGTTTCCAGGCTATATGAGAATGAGACTATGTCTACACTAGACATAGCAGTCGACTGCAGATATGCAGTTTTAGCTACACCTTTTGTGGTTTTATAAAAAAAAAACCGCACAAGACTTATCTGCAGTCAACTTCCGTATCAGTCTACAGAAGGGAAGGTCAATGGAAGCATTTCTCCCTTCGACCTTCCTCATTCCTTGCCTCTTGCGAGAAACATAGGGGTCAACTTTGACTCCTGAGAGGATCATATCACACATGCACAAAAATCAAACCCTGGAAGACTGACCCTGAAGAGGTTGATCTTAGCCAGTAGCATAGATGTAGCCTCAGGGATGGTGCTGGGAGGCAGCTTGGAATTTCCCCTTTTTTACCATTGATAGATATAATGGCTACTTTAAGCATTTTTATCTATTTCAACTTTCAACGTTGCTCAAAATGATAGTTTCAACATTTTCAGAATATTTGATCAATTTAAATGTGTGGGAGATTATGGTTGCAAGGGCCAGGCAATTATGTAATGACTGTAGAGTCGTCGTCGTCGTCGTCGTCGTCATCAATAACCATGGGCTCAGTGCCCATTGGTGTCTGATGCCTCTCTCACTATTTCCTTCTGTCTTTCCCTATCCAGTGCAGGGTGGCTTAGTTTTTGTAGACTAGCTCCGCACCAATTTACTACATCATCTATCCATTCTCTGTGGGGTCTGCCTCTCCTTTCGAGCCATCCATTATGCCAAACACTATGGTCTTGATTTTTCGTTTGTGGTTCATTCTGCAAATATGTCCAAATTGTTGTAGCTTTCGTTTTATAACCTTCTGCAGAAAGTTCTCTTTTGGCTGTACCTTCCTATATAATTCCTCACTGGTGACCTTCTGCATCCATCCTATTCTCAGAATCTTTCTATAACAACTCCTTTCGAATGCCAATATTCTTCTTTCCAAATCTTTTATCATCACCCATGTCTCACATCCATACAACATGCTGCTGAATACACGTTTAAGATGCCCAGCTTCGTTCTTAAGCTAATTCCTTTGCTTTTCCAGATCTTACCCACTACCTTCAAACCTCTTGCTTTTGCTATTCTAGTCGCTATTTCCTTCTTACAGTCTAGATCATACGTTATGCTGCTCCCTAGACATGTGAACTTCTCTGCATTTTCTAGTTCAATACCATCCACACTGATCTTCCTTCCTATTTCCTTATCTCCAGATACCATTGTTTTTGTTTTATCGATGTTCATAATCAGTCTGTACTGTTTTCCTTCTTCGTTTAACACCCACACCGTTTTCACTAGCTTCTCATCTACCTCAATGATAACTATATCATCCGCGAACCTCAAGTTGTTAATTCTTTTCCCATGCACAGATATGCCTTCTACCTCTTCCTTGATCTTGTCCATCACTCTCTCCAGATGCGCGATGAAGATACTTGGCAATATTAGAGCTCCTTGTCTCATACCGCTACTTGTTTTGAGCCAACTTCCCAACTCCCTGCATGTTCTCACCACTGCCTCCGCATTATCATTGATATCTTTAAACCACCATATTAGTCTGCTATCCACTCCGTATGACTCCAACACTGCCCCAGTCACTTTCTAATCTATACTGTCAAATGCCTTTTGGAAAAAAATGTGTATATCGACGAAGCAAGTGTATACATTTTTGTTCTTTCATCGAGCTTTCTCTGCTACCAGTCTTAGTGCTAATATCTGCTGTATGGTACTTCTATCTTTTCGGAACCCTGCTTGCTCGTCTGCTATATGTTCTTCTATCTGAAATCTTAATCTCTCAGTCAGTATCATCAGCACCTTACCTCGATGACTCATTAGGGCAATCATTCTGTAGTTCTCGCACTCCAATGTACTTTCTTTCTTGGGTATTGTCACTAGCACAGATCTTGTCCATTCCTTAGGTGCCTTCCCTTCTTTCCATGCTATATTATATAGTCAGTATTTCCTGAATCATGCCTTCAGCGCCATATTTGATCATCTCTCCCGCGATCTTATTTCCAGGGCTCTTGTTGTTCTTCAGTGGTTTCACTGCTTTTTCTACTTCCTCCTTTGAAATATTGGTCTCGCTCTCGATGCTCGGGGGAAATCTCTTTCAATTCTTCAATCAGTCTCAGACACCTCGGGTCCAACTGTGCTTTGTCTAGAGTACAAGATTCTAAAACTTAACACTTTATAAACTGTTAAACCACAGAATTTGATCATCATCATCAAAATATACAAAGTAAATAGCCTTAAATCAATACATCACACCTATCTATTACTATTTGTGCACTAGTGCATGTGTAAGAAGCCTTATTAAATACCCAGTGATTTAGACCACTAACACTACAAGAAAAATGCTGCTTGAGAACTTATTTGCCGATCTATAAAATTTTGGTTGACTGAAATATTTCTGTTGTGTGCATATGTGGGGTGAAGTCAATGTTTACTGACATTCATCAATATAAATTTAATCCTTTCAAGCCCTCCCTACCATGTACATATATATATTTGCATGTTGCATCTCACTGGATCAAATTAGAAATTTTCATTTTACTAAAAACATGTAAACCACTTCTAACTCTCAACTCACAGAAATACCCTTTTAGTTTTGTAAGCTTTACATTACCCAAATCTACTTCCCAAATTTTTGCTTCTACCAAAATATAATTTGTTCTGAGACAAGATACAGCTGTCGAGGCAATTATATAAAAATGGTAAATTGGTAGTCGAATTGAATGCCCCAAGTACTATTCTAGGGGAGCGGGCTCGGCTAACCGTGGCCCGGCCCGAATAGCCCGGACATAACATGCAGGTAAGTCCAGACCAACACTGATTCAGTCTGTACCTGTGCCCAGGGGATTGAGATATAATGAGGAGTTCAGGGACAATGTTTAATTGGAACAAATCAAAAACGGTTTTATTTCACACACAACAGCAAAATACAAACAGACCACAACAACAGTAACAAATACAAGATATGAAACTCATTGTTCTAACTTATTGTCAGTAACATAGTAGATAATTTGGTTGTCACAGGTCACAGTACTCTGCTGTCAGGAATAACTGAAAGGTTGGCTAGTATGTATCTGGTTAGGATTGGCACAGCACCTTGTACCCACCAGAAATATGTAGGCTAGAAGCCTTTAAGATATTGGGCTGAGGTGCCCTAAAGCTCGGTTTGAGCCGTATTTAGGCTTTCGTGGCTGGTTTGGCCAGGGCCTATTTGTCCAATCAGTGGGTTGCTTGGCTACTGCTGGGGGTATTATCTGGCAATATGGGCCAGAGGGAGTTTTGGCTTTCTGGCTCACTGGGCCAGAGCTTATTTGTCCAGGCAGTGGGTTGCTAGGCCACTGCTGGGTAATGTAGTGCAGGATTTCCCTGTCACTAGGTAGTCATCCTGACAGATAATTAGATTATATAAACACTATTTGCTATATCTGTCTACACCTATATTACGATTAACTAGTTTACCTACCTTAACATTATGTAAACAATCATAACAAGCAATTATAACAAGCAATAATAATTATAAACAACAGTCTAAAAGGATACGGTCTTCAGCTTCTAGAGAGCCTGAAAAGCAGGGCACGAGGACTTTATTGTACAGCAAGTGGCTGAGAGGCCTGCCGCACGGCGTCGCGTCAAACAAGGCCCTCTGTGGAAGCAGCAATTGATGGCAGCAGGTTGAGGCGACGCCGGCCAGGAGAAGATGGTCAGCGCCGGGGGTGGTGGGGGGATGCGCTGAGGTGTTGAGCACGCCAAAAACAGCGGTTGCTGACTCCGCAGTTCCTCCTCGAATGCTGGCTCTCAGGTGGTGAATGGTGAAGCAGCAGACGAGGCTCCCCCTATAGGGAAGTGCTGTCTAGTAGCAGCTGCGGCTCACAAGGCCAACAGTGCAAGTGATTTCAGCTCTGTTCAGCTCAGGTCCAGTCAGTCACACTCTCTCTCTCTCTCTCTCTCTCACTCACACACACACACACACACACACACACACACACACGCTTCCTTCGAGAGATCCTAAGATTCCCAATGCTGCTGAGGTGTGTCCTTATATAGGCCATCCTCATTAGTATTCAGAGAGTTCTGGAAGCATGCCCATATTTGGTAAGAGCCGGTCCCCTAAGGTATGATGGACCTGATTGAGGACTGCGCCAGGTTTGAATTTTTGAACATAGAATGTCAGTTATGGCAGTTGGTAATAGAGTCTTATAGGGAAGTGATTACACAGGATTTTAAGATAATTTCTAAGGTAAAGTTTCAGTGCTTTCTGTCCTCCATGCCCACACAAAATTAGTAACCCTTTCATTTAATCATATAGATAAGGTAAGCACACAATACGCCTAAAGATTATGAGCGTGGTCGCACCTGAGCAGTACACACCCTGTTCACAATCTCTACAAAAACAATGCTTGTTACTATTTTTAGGTATTGTTTGGATTGAGGTAGCACATAGCAAGTGTCTCAGTCATGGACCATTGCACCAAACGCCATGCAAATACATAACAGATTGCCCCAACCTCCAAAGATCTTCCTGTCTAAACACTTAGGCGAGTACAACAGAATTAAAAAC
Source organism: Carettochelys insculpta (assembly GCF_033958435.1). Taxonomy (NCBI): domain Eukaryota; kingdom Metazoa; phylum Chordata; order Testudines; family Carettochelyidae; genus Carettochelys; species Carettochelys insculpta. Next base: position 61,742,978 of record NC_134139.1, read on the forward strand.
TTACCATAACCAAGCCTTAAATAGTAACAGAGGTAGCCGTGTTAGTCTGTACTCCAACAGAACCATTTATGTTTAACATAAAACCACCTGCAAGTATATTTGGGTCCCCAACCTGACATGCGTGATAAATATTCATTCAGGCTCATATGGGGAAAAAATCCAAATACTATCAATGAAAATTCATCTAATTAAAGGACTGAGTCAAAAAAGGAACATTCTGATACATAAACAAAACTAGGGTCATGTGTCTTGCTTGTCTGATGCTTGCTTTTCAAGGTTAGTTGCCTTCCGCTCCTCTAATGATTGACAGAACAATTTTATTTTTAACTGCTAAATTCCAGTTTAGGTCATCTACACAGAAAATGAATGGAGCAAATGCACCAGATTAGAGAGAGCTGGGTGTATAATGGATGATACAAGTGGATGACGCTGGAGTCAGCCAAACTAAGAAATACCTGTGAGCTGGAATGAATGGTGGGCAAGAGACAGTTCCCGTACAATTATAAAGAGAGGAGATAAGCTAAACGAGGTCAATGGAAACAAACAATGGTGTAAATGGTGTATATTGGTGTAAAAAAGGAAAAAAGTATTTAATATATAAAAACATTGTGGCTGCGGCTGCATCTACACTAGAAAGTTTTCAAAAGATTTTGCGAAAGAAGGGGACTCTTCTGAAAGATCCAGCAGAGCATCCGCACCCAAAAAAGTATTCTTTTGAAAGTAAAATCGAAAGAATGCAGCACTCCTTTTGAAATCACTCTTCCTTTCCCATTTAAGAAAGAGTGCCCCCTTTTGAAAGCTTCTTTCAAAAGAAAGTGCATGTAGATGCTCCACAGGCCCTTTTTTCGATAGCGTGGTCACCCTGGGGCCTGATTTTTTGATCCCTGGTCCGTTCTTTTGAAAGAGCAGGGGCTATGTGGACACTCTTTTGAAAGAGGAGATCACTCAAGAAAAGAATCTCTCTCAATTAAAAAATGGAGCTGGCACTTCTGAAACATGTATGCTTCAACTGTTGCCTCATATCCTAAACCCCTAAAAAATACAGCCACAGTTACCTCAATGCCAATATGTGGTAAAATCTTTACATCTGGCTAACTCCGATCAGAATCTTCTCATTGAAGTAAATTGAAATATGCTGATTTGCAGTGGCTGAGGAGCCAGTCTGTGGCCTGTATAGAATATGTGGCACACTGTGACCTTATTGATAAGTGTTATAAAACTGCAATGAATCACCAGAAATGCCACATCAGATAGCTGTGAAAATGTTATGAGGTGCCTTGTAGAGTGATCTTGTTTATATGTTTACATCACCTTTGCATTGTGAGTTTATATGATCTATATCACATCTGTATTTCAAAATTTTTGCTGTTTCTTCTTGACACTCCCAGACAGAATCACATCAGCCGTAAGCCTGCTTGCTGACCCACCATGGGACATAAGCTGTACAAGAACATATGGAGAGAAGGCAGGAGCTACACCTTAAGAGTCATCAGGACATACGGGGCAGGCTTGTGGCTAGACCTCTAAGGCAGGGGTAGGGCACCCTGGGTCCATGGCCCAGATCTGGATTGTGGTTTGCTTGGTCCAGCCCTGAGGCTCCCCTCTCCAACATCTGAGCTGTGGGCAGGTGTGAGGCCCTAAGCCTCACAGGCTGGAGTCAGGCAAGCTAGGGACAGATTCAGCACGCAGGCTCTGCTTAGTGGGGGCAAGCAGTGGCAGAATTCCAGCCAATCAGAGGAGCAAAGGATGATGCCTGATGAAAATTTATCTTCATCTGAGGAACTGGGTTTTATCCACAAAAGCATCAAAATAAATGTGTTAGTCTCTGACGTGCCACAGGACTGCTTGTTATTTGTGAAGCTACAGACTGATACGGCTACCCTGAGACAAGGTAATTGTGGATTCTGTGAAAAAATACTGTTTGTATTAACAGCTGCCTATTAATTTCATTGGATGACCCCGAGGTTTGTATTGTGGGAAAGGGCACATAACACTTCATTTGCTTTTTCCAACACAATTTTATAGAACTCTATCATATCCCCCCCTCAGTCATGACTTTTGTAAGATGAGCAGCCCTAATCTTCCTAGAATCTCCTCATACAAAAGCCATTCCATACCCTTGCTCATCTTTGTTGTCCTTCTCTGAACATTTTCCAGTTCCGCTAGATCATTTTTGAGATGAGGCAGCCAGCACTGGGTACAGTATGCAAGGGTGGGTACAACATTGATTTATATAGTGGCACTACAATATTTTCTGTTCCTTTCTTAGTAGTTCCTAACATGTCCTTGACTGCTGCTGCACATGGAGCTAAAGTTTTCAGAGAACTGTCCATAAGTTTTCTTTTGAGTGGTAACTGCTAATTTTGTATGGATAGTTGCGATTAGGTTTTTCCAAACAACGAATATTATTTTGCACTTATCAATGCTGAATTTCACTTGCTAATTTGTTGTCCAGTCATCCAATTTTGTGAGATTCTTTAACTCCTCACAAACAGTTTTGGATTTAACTATCTTGAATAATTCTGCATGGATTTTTAAGTTTTGCCATGTCACAGTTTATGCCCTGTTCCAAATGCTTAATTAATACATTGAACAACAAAAGGAAATACTGATATTTGGGGAACCCTGCTGTTTAACTTTCTCCATTATGAAAGCTGACTATTTATTCATCTATTCTCATCCCCTACCACTCCTTCTCTACTTGCATCTTCATCATCTAGACTCTTGGGAAAGAGGCTCTTGAAGAGGTCCACCATGATTTCAACAGTTTCCACCCTACCATCAACCTCAGCCCGGACCAGTCCGCACAACAGATCTACTTCCTTGACAGTGCAAATAAGTGATGGACACAAATACCACCCTATACTGAAAACCCATGGACCACTATGCTTACCTACACTCCTCCAGCTTCCATCCAGGGCACACTCCACAATCCATTGTATACAGCCAGGCACTAAGGTACAACCACATTTGCTCAAATCCCTCAGAGACAAACATCTACAAGACCCATTACCAAGCTTTCCTCAAACTACAGTACCCACCTAAGGAAGTGAAGAAACAGATTGACAGAGCCAGATGTGTCTCCAGCAGCCACATGTTACAAGACAGGCCCAACAAGGAAAACAGAACACCACTGGCCATCACATACAGCCCCCAGCTAAAGCCTCTCCAGTGCATCAGTGATCTGTGCCCAATCCTGGACAATGATCCTTCACTCTCACAGACCTTGGGAGGCAGGCCTGTCCTTGCCTACAGACAGCATGCCAGCCTTTAATTTTAACCAGCAACTATAGACCACAACACAGTAACTCAACCTGGAACCAATCGCTGCAATAAACCTTGCTGTTAACTCTGCTCACATATGTACACCAGCAATATCGTCACAGGACTTATCAACCACACCATCAAGGGCTCTTTCACCTGCACATATACTAATATAATATATGCCATCATGTGCCAGCAATGCACCACTGCGATTTACATTGGACAAACGGGACAGTCTCCATGTAAAAGAATAAATGGACATAAATCAGACATCAGGAACAGTAATATACAAAAACCTGTAGGAGAACACTTCAATCTCCCTGGACACTCTAACATTTAAAAGTAGCAGACCTACAACAAAAAAATTTCAAAAATAAAATGCAAAGAAATTTCAGAGCTGCAATTTATTTGAAAATTTGACTCCATCAACCAAGGATTGAACAGAGACTGGGAGTAGTTTGCCCATTACAAGAGCAGTTTCTCTGCTGTTGTTGTTCACATCTCCACATTAGCAACTGAAAACGGGCCACATCCCCCCGACCAAAGTGACTTGATTTGTCTTCTCTTGATGTTCACTACTGCACATTAACTGCCCATAATGGGCCACATCCAGGACTGAATAGACCTTGTCAACTCTGGCCCTTCCCTTTACTGAGGCTCCCTCTAAATCCTCATCTGAACCCCTCCCCCCACCGCCCGACTCAAGCATCTGACGAAGCAGGTCTTTGCCCAAAAAGGCTTATGCTCCCAAATATCTGTTAATCTGTAAGGTGCCACAGGACTACTACTTGTTTTTGTTGAAGAGTGACTTTTAGACTTCACAGCAGAAATGGGCTTGGGCTTGTGTGTGCCCGAAGTGTCCAGTTTGTCTCCCATGTTCACTCTGGCCAAGGAGTCTCAAGGGAAGGTTTTGACTATGCCTGAGTCCCCAGTGAGGGAGGGGGAGTGTCTGACAGAACGGACGCTACCCGGCATTGAAAGCAATTCTGCCAGTGGCTGGGGAGCTTTTTCAAACAGGAGCTTTTTAAATCTGACCTCTGTCCTTCCTTGCTCTGGCAGTTAAGCTCTTGCAATGAGAGGAGAGGATACATTCTGAGTGCCTGTCTGAGGCAGGCACAGGATCACACTTCAAACACTTTTTAAATCCAAGAATGGAGACACGTCTTTAGGTCTTTGAGTACCGTAGTTTGTTCTGTCTGTTCTCTGCTTTTCTTGTTTTCTCTTGCTTTTTTTCCCCCCAAACCCAGTCACATCAGTAGGCTACATACAAGAGATGTGAAACTGACAAGAGGTAAGGTCCCTCTTTCTTATTCCCTTTGTTTTTTTGACTCAAATAACCATGTTAAGATAGTTAATTGATTCTTGTACATAGTTTCTAACTACAGCCTACTTCCTAGCTACAAGTCTCAGGGGTGAGGGGAGAGCCATGCTATGAAGGGACTGAGGAGAGAGTGGGGCTGCGCATGCTATCCCTAAGCGCATGAACAGTGCATGCTGGGTTAGTGCATGTGCAGACCCACTCTTGGAAAACTCTCCAGGCTATGGTGCTGGGAAGCCCAACACCTATCACGAAGCACTTACGTGGTCAGCACTCGAAGCAGAATAAGTACTTAGCCTTTCAGTGGAGTGGACGCTATTGCAACAATTACATTTACCATTGCCATTAATTGCTGTATATATCAGCAGGTCACATTGGTGACTTTTGCTAAGATACTAGTTGTTCTCGATATAAAGTTGCACTTTGTCTTAAGGCACTCTTCTGAATGCATTTACTGATATTAATAAGTTATTAGTTTGAAAAGGAGTAATTAGTATAAAACACCAAAACTATTGCTTAGAAGTTTTCTTGGAGGTTCTCTTAGGCCAATTTACTTGGACTTATAAAGGAGAAATATGCATATAGCAACACTTAGCAAAAATCCCCAAATCCCTGAGTTCCTTGAGGCTCACTAGAAGTGTAGATGCAGCAAAGGGAATTTTTTTTTTTTTTCTTTCAGTTAGTCTAATTTCAGATTTTTTAAATATATTCTCATCACATCTTAATTCAACCCAAGATCTCAGATTTTTGCTTCTCAGTTTCTCTGCTACTTCCATCACATCTAGAAGACGCCATCAGTGTAGAACGAAGTTCTTTGGTCCTTTTCCTACCAAAGGTTTTGTATATATTATTTGCTTTGAACAACTGTATTCCACATCATCATATTACTAATTGGCTTTCCTTCATGTACATTTTTTCAAATATTTAACACTTAAGTAGGTTAGATCCTTACATTTTAATATTCTATAGTTCCTCCAAAACAGTGGATGAAGGTACAACCAAACTACACACAGAGACAGATATCCAATTCATAAGGCAAATGTGCACCAAATTAGAAAATGGATGCTTAAGTTGTATTGTATCCTGGGCAAGCTAAGTTTGACATCTGGAACCTCTAATTTCCTGGGTTTCATAGTAAGCTATTACTAACTTGCTTAAATGTATAGTTTTCACTTCTCTGGCTATGTCTACACTTGCCTCCTCCTTCGAAAGGGGCATGGTAATCAGGGTGATGGGAGATAACTAATGAAGTGGTGTGATGCATATGCAGCACTTCATTAAGCTAATTCTCCTCCACAGCAACTTCAAAGTATCAAACTTCGAAGTGCTGGCATGCCATGTAGCTGCAGGCACTTCAAAGTGCCCACACTACTTTGAAGTGCCTTTACCCCATTCCACTCCTGCCAAGACACCTACGACCAAGACGTAAGTGCAAATAAGCACACAGTGACAAACTGCTTCAAACTCCTAATTTATTATAAAATAAGGGGACAATCTATTACTAAACTGCTTTCTAAAATAATGTTTCCTTTTTACCTCTCTAGATTATACAGGTCCTATAGCAACAACTCCTGGAGAAAAGGATGAAGCAGAGAACAAACACGCAAAATTTTACACTGAACTGTGGTTTGAAGTAGTGCAGGCATTTGGGGGAGTAAAGGCACTTCAAAGTAGCACGGGCATTTCAAAGTGCCCCCAGCTACACAGCATGCCGGCACTTTGAAGTTTGACACCTTGAAGATGCCACATGGGGGAATTTGCCTAATTCTCCCATCACCCTAATTACCATGCCCCCTTTGAAGAAGGGGGCAAGTGTAGACATAGCTTCTGTGAAACTGAATTAACTCAAGCACACAATGGGACATTATGCTGTGGAGAAGCAGCTACTCACTTCTCGTTACCAAGCTTTGGGGCTTCTTTTTATCGAGAAAAAGGAGGAAGAGTTCAGTTAAGTTTATATGTAAACTGAGAATATTCAGAAATTAACAACAATAGCATTGGCCTTGGTGCCATCGACAAACTAATCTCCACTTCATTACCAGAGTCATTTCATGAAAAAATATTGACAAATACTAGAGCTAGGACAGATCCCACAGAACCTTTGCAGATCTTTCCTCCCAGTTTGGCAGCAAAGCACGACAGCTATTTTAGGAGTATGGTCTTTCAAGTAGTAATTTCATCTAGACCACATTTTCATTACCTACTTCACAGTAAATTCATATAAGACATTTCCATAATTTGCCTCAGAGAATTGTTGGGGGAGCTAGGCCAAAAGTTTACTGAAAAACACAAACAAAACAAAACCAAACCCAAGATTGATCACATCTACTGATTCTGCCCTATGCATTATGCCACTAACCCTTTAAAGAGCATGATTAGCTTGGGGTGATATCTGTTCTTGCAAAACCATGTTAATTATTTGTAAAGCATTTTATCTTGCAGGTACTTAAACTGATTACTTAATAGTTTTTTCAAGTAGTGCAACTGGAGTATCATTGTCCATTCCTCTGAAACCTCAAGTGTCTCCCATGATTTCTGGAAAATGATTGCTAACTGTTTAGTACCCAGAGGTACTGAGACCTCATCTGGGGTGTAGATGCTGTAGAGCAGAGACTTCACGCACCCCAGATGAGGTCTCAGTATCTCTAGGTACTACGCTGGTTTCAGATTGCTCCAGCTAATCCCTTCAAATACCTTGGGGTCATGATGATCAGATTCTGCTGATTTGAATACTTCTAATTTATCTAGACATTTATTAATCTGTTCTCCCCCATGTTAATACAAAGTGTAGCAGATAGCTGGTCACAATTTAGCTTATGGCAAAAACTGAATAAAATAGGCATTAGAAACCTCAGCTTTCTTGATGTAGTCCACTATATACTCTCCTTCCCTGCTAAAATGACTTATACTCTTTCCTTCATAGTTCTCTTGATCTTAATACGGGTTGAACCTCTCTAGTCCATCACTCTGGCATCTGATAACATGCATGGTCCCGCATGATTTTAGTTATCTTGATGTCCACTTAACATGGGTGTGGTCAAGTTTCCTGTGGTCCCATAAAGTTTGTTTACAGTCTCCAGTCCTGGCTTTCAGCCTTCTGTGCTGCCGCTGAGCTCTAAATTTACCCCTAACTGTCTTGGAAGAGCCCAGAAAGCAGTGGAAGCGTTGGTAATGCTGCTAGAGAACACTGACTTCCTGTGGTTCAGCAAATTCTCTCATTCAGTACCAGTTAGGCCCTGCAGATGCCAGACTAGACAGGTGCAACCTGAATACATATAGAATATATTCTTATTGTCTTTAATGTGCCTTGCCAGAGGTGACTCATATCATGCATTAGCCTGATTTTGTATCTACCAGCTTGTGCTATTCTTCTATATTCTGTAGTAATTTGTCTATTTCTCCACTTTTGGGAGCATTCCTTTCTGATTTTCACATAATTAAGGAGCTGATAGAACGAATAGTAAATACCCAGTATGATTATGTTTCTTTCATATTGGGATAGTTTGCTGTTGCACTTTAAATTTTGTCCGAGAAATTGGCAGTTCTCTTGAATTCCTTTCTCCCCTTCGATTTTTTTTTTCCCTGTGGGACCTTACCTGCCAGTTTTCTGAGTTTGTTGAAGTATGTTTTTCTGGAGGACACAGACCTGACATGGCAGTAAAAACTAGCAAATATATGAAAAGTCAGAGCAGCATTGTGCCTGAAGTCTCATTTATATAAAGGTTCATTTACATTGCCTATATACACTGTTTTGGAGGTATGAAAGTGCCCAAATTTGTGTCCAAATTTAATTTATGGCTATTTTAAGAACACATTTTACTGCCAGAGAGATACGAGGGGATATTATTTTAAACAAGAATTGGCCCCTTACTATGCCTTGATAAGGTTTGACAAGAATGACAACTCTAAAGAAAAATCCAGGTCAAGAGTTCAATATATGAAGCAAAATATTTTACTTATACTTCGTTTAATTTCCACCTTGATCTGTAACACCATAAATTAAAGATTTTAGGTTGCAGAGATGACTTATTATCCTGAATTCTGCTACATTCCACTGAATTGTTTTATCACAATTATGCATCAGTTGATTACTGAAATGAACATTGTTTTATTAAACTGAGGGCTAATCCATAAAAATTAATGGTATTTATTTCGGTGAGTGGAAACTTACCACTTTTATAAATGGAAGCAATATATTAAGAGGAAGGGTCTGATGGAAAAAGCTACTAATCATGAAAGTAATTAAACATGATGTGTGTGGTAAAATCTATTGACATTTGAGTGTGAATTAAAAGAACATATTAACTTTGATTTAAAATTGATTTGGTTAAATATACAGTATACGTGACTATTATAGCAAACCGTAGGTAGTCTTTCAAGGCCCAGGGACCTTTGCGCTGTTAATTATTAAATATACATAGGGAGAACAGATACTCCCTTTTGCCTCCTGTGCAGTCTATAAAGAGAGACAATGGGCTAGGATAAGAGGTACTTAAGTAACTTTGTGGATAAGCCTTAGTTTTAGGTTCCACTGCAATTCACAAAAGTCCCACTGAAATTTGTAGATACCTAAACTCATTCAGCAGCTAATGCTTCTGAGTAAAATTTCTCTCTGCACCCATATTCTGGCTTCTGAGCCCATGGTTGGCTATCTCCCTGTAGACATTTGGATGCCTGTCTTTGACCCAAGCCTCAGAACAATTAAACTGGATAGCTGTTCATTTGCCTAAGTCGTGTGCACTGCTCGGTCTTACAGCTATGTTCTGTGGCCACCGACCAGGTGAAATCCTATTCACAATCTTGGGGCTGCTGCCTCTTTTGCAACAGGAGGAGGTAGAGTGGTGTTACCTGCTTTACAATTTTCATACAAAGGATTAGAGCTTCATGAAATCCATCCTCTGCCTCATAGGGAGAGTGTAGGATTTGAACAGGGATATACTTCTGAGGAGATTGCTCTAGCCACTAAGCTATAGGATATTCTGACATGGGGCATTCTCAGTATTTCCTGTTGCAGCTACTCCACTATCAATATATGATGAAAATGATTGGAACAGGGATAAGGACTCTAGGCTCTCCCACATTCATGCCCTAACCACTGGATTATAGTCTCTCTCTCTGCATCAGTTATTGTTGCACTGTGGATAAATACATAACTAGCCATTGGGCCAGGCAGCATGGAGTGGAACATTTATGTACTTTATATATAGAGTTGAAGCTATTCCACAAAGGAGACTGAAGGCATCCTGCGCCATAGTACCTGATGGCCCAGTGGTTAGGGCATGCTACAGCTTTAGCACAGAACACTCCACCAAAAGCTCAGGCACTTTCCAGTAAAGGGGAGAGGGCACCAGTACCACTACTCCCACACCAACAGTGGCCAAGCAGTGCAACTAACCTGGCCTAGGTGACCAATTCTAGGAGAGCGTTAATGGAAGAAAGTCCTGAATGGAGAGGAGCATTTCTATCAGGCCTGGAGTTAGGACCCTAAACCCCTCTGACTGGCAGAGCTCAGACCATATACGTTCTTTGCCTTTCCTGTTGGTGAACTTAGGCAGCTCCCCGCTCACTGTGTTGGCTTTTATGAATCCTGGTGGTAGATGTTTAACTCTCCCCATGCAATTTGTATAGGGAAACAGAGCTCAAGATTGTGAATACCCCTAGGTGGCAGCATGCCTAAGCATTAGGATTGCAGCACATAATACCAAAAGAAGCTCCACCACTTGCTCCAGAAACTCTCCCCTACAGCTCAGGAACAAATCTACACCTACCTATACAAGCAACACCACCACAGAACCTAATGACATCTGCCACACCATCAGGGGCTCATACGGCTGCACATCTAGTAATGTGATATATGCCATCATGTGCCTCTGCCATGTACGTTGGACAAACAGGAGTCTCTGCACCAAAGGATGAATTGACAAATCTGCCATCAGGAATGTGAACAAACAAACCTGTAGGAAAAAAAAACTTTAACCTCCCCTGGATGCTCAATAATAGATTTAAAAGCAGCCAGTCTTCCTCTTCAAAAGAATTTTATCCTAAGATTTCAGAGGGAGGCATCTGAATTGGAATTCATTTACAAACTTGATACTTTCAAACTTGGCCTGAATAGATATCTTAACTATCTTATGCATCACAAGGGCAATTTCCCCAGCTTTGATATTTGCAGGAATGACACACATCTGACTTAATTTGCTTCATTCACTGATCCGACTAGCAACAGGCAACCCTCGCTGCACTATATAAATCCTGTATTCTGTTTTACCTCTCCATTTTTCATTGGAGGAAGCAGGTATTGCCCACAAAAGCTCATGACCAAATACATTTGTTAGTCTCTAAGATGCCACAGGACTGCTCGTCATTGCTAATTCCCCTTTGTGGTTTTAGTTTAACTACTCCCAAGGCACTACAAAGCACAGCCGCCTGTGCTGTAAGAAAAAATGGCCTCGAAACCCCAGTGCGTAGCTGTTCTGAAACCAAGTGCTTCACCAAATTGGCTAAGTATACTTAGCTTCAAACTGTTTGTTACTCAGAGCCCCCCAGGCAGCAGGAATTTCCTGCCTAGCACTGCCATGTCTAGAAATGTGTGTGTCCTGAAAAAACAAAGGGTGGAGCAGTTGTGGGGCACTAGTAACCAATGAACAGAAGCGTGTCAAAGAACAGAAGGAACAGAGTGAGGAGGGACAGGCAGAGGCTATGTGGGTTAGTTCCCCTGGTCCCAGGGAATGTGGGAATGATGAGAGCAGTGGTGAGAGGTGATAGGGCTGCAATTCAAATCTAAACCTGCAAGTGAACCAGCAGTGTTTGGTCCAGTTCCAATTCTAACAGGGCTCCTTTCCTCAACAGTGTTGTTTGCATAACATACTCAGAACACACACAACGAGTCCCAAAGTTAAGCTAGCAAACACGAAAGCCCCAGGTGCCAGCATTTCACATTAAGTACTGTGGGCAGGGGTGATCTTTTTCTCTTAGTCAGGGCTACAGACTGACCTGGCCACTCTCTTCTCATTGTGCAATCACGTACACATGCAGTTCCTGTCTCCTTTCTGGAGTTACTGCAAATGCACTAACCTCTTTCCTTCTCTCTGAATTTCTCTCACTGAGGCTCTAGTTGCTTGATGCATAACAAGTGAAAGCACTTTAAAGGTAGGATGACAGCTGCCACAGATTTTCAGTCTACTGGCAAATCAAAGCTGCCTACAATTTCTGTCAGACATATTCCAGACACAGTCTGTTTGAAACACTTTGGAATTGCAGCACTGAAACTGGTCCTTGCCTTTGTGTTTTGGGTTGGGAAGAAGGGATTTAAAAAAAAATCTAAAAGCCAAAACAGAGTTTTAAATTTAAAGCTTTTGTATGGTACCTGACTGATGTTTCTATAATAATCAGTTTGTTCCCAAAACAGCAGTAGTATAGAATGAGGATTAGTACGCTCATTGCCCTTCACCTAAAGGTGACCATCCATCCTGTTTTAGCTGGGACAATCCTTTTTTTTTTTTAGCTTCCTGGAGAGTGTCCTGACTTTTTTTAAGACAAGCTAATTGTCCCGTATTTTGCAAAACAGGGACCTGCATTTTAAAGAGCCAGCTCCTTAAGCAGCAGGGGCTGTCCACTTAAAGAGCTAGCTAGAGAGGCTGGAGGAGTTGGGTGGGCTCTTTAAACAGATTGCTGAAAAGTGCTGTTGCCAGCAGCCCCCACAGTGATCAGAGGGTGATGTGGAGAAGGGCAAGATTGTCAGAAGCCAGAGTCAAGCTGCTGTGCTCTTTGCTCACCACTGCCTGAGGAGGACAGAAGAGAGTGTGCCTCAGATACTCCCCCCACCCCCAAAACAAACACTGCTGGCTGGTGACATGATTGGGGTAGGAAGGGCAGGGCCCTATGGTGGGAAACAGGGGGAAGCCACTTGAGGGAAAGGTGGGACAGCTGCTGAGGGGTTGCACTTAGCTTGGTAGCCCACAAGCAGCAGCAAACAGGCAAGTCTCTGGAGTAAAGGACAACTTTACCCAGGCGAGGAGTTACATGAGGACCCTGGGTTTGGAGAAGTCCCATGAAGCATGGGAGACAGGGCTCAGAAGGGAGCAGAGACATGAAGGGGACAAGGAAGGTGAGCTACATCAATTGACAGTTTGACAGTACATGCGTTATCCTTTCCTATTTTTATATTTTGCATTAAATTTACCTTCATACTTCATGCCCAGTATATTTAATACTTTTTAAATGCAAACATAACCATTTTCTGTTCACTTGCCCAGTATGAAGGTATTCAAGACAGGATAAGTCTGCCTTGAGGGGTTTTTAAATCAACTTTGTGGGGGACTGGGATTAAAGTTCCTCAATGTGTTGTACATTGTCCACCCAGGCATAGTCACCTCAGACCAGATCCACCTCAAACAGTTTTATTAGAACATAAGAATGGCCATACTGGGTCAGACCAAAGGTCCATCCAGCCCAGCATCCCATCTGCCAACGGTGGCCAATGCCAGGTGCCCCAGAGAAGGAGAACAGAAGACAATGATCAAGTGATTTATCTCCTGCCATCCATCTCCTGCCCTTGTTCTGAAGGCTAGGGCACCATACGTTACCCCTGGCTAATAGCCATTTATGGACCTAACCTGCAAAAATTTATCAAGCTCTTTTTTAAACCCTAATAGAGTCCTGGCCTTCACAGCCTCCTCGGGCAAGGAGTTCCACAGGTTGACTGTGCGCTGTGTGAAGAAAAATTTCCTTTTATTAGTTTTGAACCTACTACCCATCAATTTCATTTGGTGTCCCCTAGTTCTTGTATTATGGGAAAAGGTAAATAATTTTTCTATATTCACTTTCTCCACACCATTCATGATTTTATATACCTCTATCATATCGCCCCTCAATCGCCTCTTTTCCAAACTGAAAAGTCCCAGTCTCTCTAGCCTCTCCCCATATGGGACCCGTTCCAAGCCCCTAATCATCTTAGTCGCCCTTTTCTGAACCTTTTCTAATGCCAATATATCTTTTTTGAGGTGAGGAGACCACATCTGCACGCAGTACTCAAGATGTGGGCGTACCATAGTTTTATATAGGGGAAGTATGATATCTTTTGTCTTATTATCGATCCCTTTTTTAATAATTCCTAACATCCTATTTGCCTTACTAACTGCCGCTGCACACTGCGTGGATGTCTTCAGAGAACTATCCACTATAACTCCAAGATCCCTTTCCTGATCTGTCGTAGCTAAATTTGACCCCATCATGTAGTACGTGTAATTTGGGTTATTTTTTCCAACATGCATTACCTTACACTTACCCACATTAAATTTCATTTGCCATTTTGCTGCCCAATCACTCAGTTTGCTGAGATCTTTTTGTAGTTCTTCACAATCCCTTTTGGTTTTGACTGTCCTGAACAACTTGGCGTCCATAAGGAAATTCACCAGAATTAGTCCTGCAGCCTCATCTACACTCGCCTCATGCTCCTCCCAACTTCAATGCCAACCCTTGAACTTCAGGCGGGGATGGGTACTTCTAGGGAAGAACCAGAGTTCTCCCAACATGCCGCAGTTTCTAGCCTAAAACACACAGTTCCCACTAGTGCTGTTGAAGCACACTGGACCTTGAGCTACACCCACACACATTCCAGATTTTTCAGCGAAGTTCACTGTAACATTATGTGCAGTACCAAGTTACTGCAATATCTGTTACTAACTGAAGCTCCCTACAGAGTACTCAGCCCATTTCCAGATTGCCAGATGAGCATAAGGAGCTCCACTGTATCAAATTTGCACAGAGGTATGGGTATTCAGATATTTGGAGTTTGGAACTTTATCTAGTAGGAATTTCAACTGTATGTTTATGAATGCATGTGTGTATATTTTACTAAAAACACGTTTGCTCTTTCCACACTCGGAGAGGTAGCTATGCAAGTCTGTATCTTCACAAAACAAAAGCAGTCCTGTAGCACTCTAAAGACTAACAAAATAATTTATTAGACAGTGAGCTTTTGTGGGACAGACCCACTTCCTCAGATCTGAAGAGTTCTGAAAATCCATACTCCCAGCCTCTTTAGCCACAGTCTCAGAGCTCTGCATAATGGAGAACCATGTCTCACCTGATCTCATCTTTCAGAAGTATCTTCATCTTCTGAAGTACTAAGGGTGAATCTACACTTAACTCGATGACCAACCGTGCCATGGTCGATCTTCCAGAGTTCATTTTTGCTGAGTGTATTAAGACAGAAAAATAAATCTCTCTGGGGCTGGCTGTCAGCCCAGGTAGCCCACACTATTGCATGGAGTAAGGGACATAGGCGCAAGCCTGAAGAACCCTGATCTACATTACATAAGCAAGTCAATTCTGCTAATTCAATTCTAGCTGCGCTAATGGCAAACCTAGAATTGCATATCGGAAATAGACTTTCTACCCTAGTGTTAATCAAGCCTGAGTGTTCTCACCCTCACAGCTTAACACCTGATCTCCTCACAAATTTCCATGGCAATGGTTGTCTTTCAATATCCTGGAGCAGATGTTTAGCCTTAAGTGAACTCTGACAGATTCTGCTCAAAGTAGCATCTTGCTTCCCATTTCTGTTGTATTGGAATAGCAACCAGAAAGTGCAGGCATATAAACTTGTTTTGAAGGGATCTGTGTTTCATTACAGTATGTGACATTAGAAAAATAAATGTTTATCCTCCCACTTTGCATCTATATTCATTCTTGCTTTTTAATTATGTATTAAGACAGACAAATTATTATATGTTGTTACCCACATCCAATATGTTGTTTATTCCTTGTGAAAGAGAAGTTAAGAAATGAGGTGGAAGCATTTCATGTTGGCTAAAGTTGTGCAAAAAACGTACAATGTTTACAGTTTTGTCTTATTTAACATTCATTTGCCCACAGTTTAGATTGATCGGAACTTCTAGTGTATCCATAGATGAAGCACAGGCCTCTGCATGGGCCGAGTTAGGTAGACAATCACCAGGTGGCATTCCACCTCTAGTTTGCAGAGGTGAGAATGACAACACAAGTGGAAGACAGACAGGCTCTCTAATATCCTGAGATTGTCACCACTTCAACATCACTGCATATGCACATGGAAGGATCAGAAACAAATCAGACCCTGTCTTTAGTGGGCACACTAATATAAGCTTTCAGAGCCCTCCTGTCCATAGGACTAGTCAGGGCTGATGTCCCAGGTCCTGCACTTAGGGAGGCTCTGCAGCAGCAAACTCAGATGTCCTATGGATGGGACCCTCGGGGCTCAGGGTGCCAGCAGGAGTCTCCCCTGGCCCCCACATTCATCATGGCAGTGGAAGCCAAAATGACCTGGCAGTCTGCTCCACTCCGCAGCCATCTCCCAGCCCTCTGCACTCTACTTCACCACAGTGGTGGGAAGTGGAGCACTTGGGCCCACCCTAATGGACTCCACCTCCCACTGCTGCAGTGCAGCGCAGTGGGCTGGGCACTAGGGTGGAGCAGAGCAGGCAGCTGGGTCACTCTGGCTCCAATCTGCTGCCACCATGGTGAGTGCAGGGGGCCCAAGCCTGCTGCCCCTGTGCCCCTGGCTGTCACCCCACACCAGCACCCCCTCAGTAATCCCCTGATTCACACCTGATCAGGGGAGAGAGCTTTGGGCAAGTGTAGCCAGACAAAGTCTCCCCCTTACAAGCCAGCTTGCTCACTGCCCCCCCAACTGAGGAGCCCCACAAGCACACAGGGCACGGAAACGGCTGCTGACAGCACAGTCTTTTGATGTCTGTCACTGAGGCCCAGATGTGCTAGCTTATCGTGACCCTGAGAAACAGGAAGTACAGATAAAAGGCTAACAGGCCAAACTGTCAACAAGGCGGGGGAAACCTCAGGAAATCACCCCAGCTGGCATTGATGGATATGACGACCACACAGCCATCCCAGAAGAGGAAATCTCCGCCCCTGCGAAAGAATGTCCTGTACTCCCAAATTGCTTATCTCCTGTCTTACAAGTGCAAATTAAGTAAGAATTGCCCTTGTAAAAACTGGCGTCACAAAAGACAGACCAGTACAATCTGGCACCATAGATAAGGAAGAGAATACGTAACCTAAAGGGGGTATAAAGTGGGTCCAGCAGAACTCTAACTTTGAGTGCATTCCACCAACTACCTGCTGGTCAGGTCAGGTGATTGCCTCCCGAGGTCCGCAGCTGGGGATGCCCAACCTCGTATTCATCTTTCCGCGGAATTGAGTGACCGATCTGGCTTGGCTACGCTAGTATCGAGAGACGCAGAGAGGGTAAGATATACCCATGCAAGGTCTCCTTTTTTTTGTGCACAGTTAAAGAATTAGAGCTCTGTAACTAGATGTCGTATCAAGATATCATTGTGTTAGCTGGTAACAGATATCTTTGTATTGGATTGTAACGTAACTTGTTAACACCTGTACTTTACTAGCGTATAAGAAGTAGACAATAGCCTTTTGTAACCGCACACTTATAACTGTAGCTTAATAAACTTGTAACTAGTTAAGCTCTAAGCCTGACTACTGTTACTCTTTGTCACTGCAACACAACCGGCACAATAAAAAGAACTTTAACCGTTTGGTTACCACAGCCTGGCCGTAGGTGAGAGTGCTAGGAGCTCCCTGCTCTAACAGCAAAAAACTGGGTTGTTTAGGACCCAGGGGAATACCTCACCACACATTACCTGGCCACCGGCTAACAGCAAGGCAGTGGAAAGGGGAAGCACAGGGGCAGAGCATAGGCACAGCAGGTACCTGTGTCATGGAGTGGTTGCCCTGGGCCTCGTACCTGTGACAATGCTGGATTTAGAGATATCTGATCTTTCACTATATATGGTCATTTCACACCTGCTCATGATGAAGATGCAACTCCCTCCCCCTCTGACTTTACTGGGGCTAGCTGTAGGTACAGTAAATTCTCTCATTTCCAGACCTCTCAAATAAAACTAGTGTTTTAACCACAAGTGAATTTCAGTTATGTTTTCCATAAGTACAGGATAGCGAAAGTAAATACAAATACAGCAGATACAATAGAAGTTTCCACTGTTGTTGGTAAATAAAGTACTCTGCCTACATTTGTTTAGCATCTAAACTTGTTTTTCCTTAGTGTTATGTATTGCCAGGTATATATCCCGCTATTATCCAGAATATTTGACTATCCAGCAGCCCCCCATTCCAGGGCCTGCCCGCTATGAAAGTTTACTGTACTATTCAGAATGGAATAATTCAGTACTTTTAAAAATAAGAATTCTTGACAGAAAAGTGCAACTGAATTAATTCTAAAAAAAGTCCCCCTTATTTGACTGTTCTCAATCCCATTTTGGAGTCCAGCAATCATAAAACATGAAACAACCTTACACAAGGGGCCAATGCAAACTCCATGAATTATTCAAATCCTACTTAAACCATCAAAATACTCATTAGCGAGTTTTAAGTGTTGCATATGCCTGGTGCTAGCCATCAGCCCAGGTGCCAGTTTCATCCTAAATGATTATCTACAGTCTCTGGGTGGTAAAAACATTGGTTTGAAAATCAAATCCTGTCTCATGACTGCTGGGCTCTCCAAATGAAGAATGACAGTGTCAAGAATAAGAATCCTAATTTTGGCTGTTTTGGCTTTACAGATATGATTACTTTTGGACTTTGATATTACTGCCTTTGGACTTTGATATTACTCGGACAGAACCCATGACAACTACAAATGACACAATTATACGACTGCTATATACATGCCTACATTAGTTGTAGAAGTCAGTATAAATAAGAATGAGCCCATTGACACCCCTTTATATTGCTGTGAAAGTGAAGAGACCTAACATGAATAAGAATCAGGCCCAATATTTTTCACGATATACCAGTAGAGGAAAAATAGAAAGCAGAGTACTTGCATTTAAAAGGTAACCAAGCCAAACTAAGCAGATACTGACCCATTGTATACACAGAAAACCCACAGACTGAAGAGTCAAATCTTTCCAACTACTGAAATGTATTACTGGATGTAGCTGGCACTTAATTATACTATTTTGCCTGGTTCCTTCAAATACACAGATACTTACACAATGATTACTCCATTCATATTTCATCATGTTATTTTGGAACAGTGCTTCTTGACTTTAAAATGACAGCTATAAACAATGCTTTTTTTGTGCTGGTACTTGCCCCTCAGCAGCTTCAGCCATGGGATTGGCTGGGGAAGAGGGGCAAGGACCTGGCTGAGTACTGGCATTTTTCTGTAAAAAAAAATTAAAAGGCACTGAATAGAAAAGCAGAAATATGAGGACATATGGTGCATGGAAAACCCATTGTTTGTAGCGATAGCCATGTTGTTCACTGTGTGTTATTAGCTTTTATTTAAACAGTATCTTCTTTTGAAGAAAAACACCCTGGTACCCTGAAAATCATTCTACCACACAGTGAATCTCGTGTTATTTTGAGTGACCTCATACTAATTTGGAGCAATGACAGGTTATTGAGTCACTTGTCTCAATAAAAAAAGCCTCATTTTGGTGAAATTAATTGACAAGCCATGAGACTCGACTTCCTTTATTTATCCACAGGGGGAAAAATAAAGCATAGGTAGCAGCATTTCAAAATACTTGTACTGTGTCTCATCACTGATTAAGTGAGTCCTCTTGCAGCAATGAAAGAGTAGTTCTTTCAACACTGGTCCTTCCTGTGGAAACTACTACTAATAGCTTCAATTTGTTATCTGCACACATTCTCACTAGAAACTGGCTTGAGACCAACTCATTTCATACATGCACCAATGAGCATTGAGCCAGATTTTACATATAGTGAATGTGGAGTAACTGCTTAAATAAGTTAACAGCTACCCTGAATTTATGCTATTGTAGCTGTGATGAGTCTGACCCAAATTATTTTTAATCACTACCAACCTAAGATGGAAACTGATCTAGAGATGGCACAAAATACTTCAAATTAAATTAGTCACACTTCAGTTTCAGGGTAAGCCATGTAAATCAGGGGTGGGGAGCCTTTTTCAGGTCAGGGTCCACACCAGGGAGAAGAAAAAAAAGCCACCTCACTGATGTGACCCTGGACTGTAAGGGGAACAGAGCTATGTGGTCTGGGCAGGAGGGAGGGGAAAGGAGCAGGCTGTGAACAGGGGACTCTGGGCAGAAGGGGGTTCAGGAGACGACAGGGGTATGGGGTCCTGGTGAGCGTGATCACAGTGGGGAGTCAGGGCTGTAGAGGGGCACAGGAAGGAGGTGGAAGTGGCACGTTGGGATGGGAAGGGGCACAGGAGTGTTTGAGGGGCATAGGGTCTGGATGATGGGGGTACACTTATCTGCTTATCCCCAGATGCACATGGCTCTGTGGGCCCCCTCCCTCCACTTCCAGGCACTGCTTTCTGCTGCTGTGATTGATTGGCTGGAATTCCAGCCAATCAAAGCAGCAGTATGAAACATCTGTGCAGCGCTGTGAAGCCCCCTGCCTCTCCCCCTCCCCTGTCTGGGAAACAGCAGCAGCACTGTGCCAAGACACTTTGTCCCCTCACCCCCTGCCTGAAGGAGCCTGTAAGCTGGATCCAGCCCTTGAGGCTCAGGGCTCCCTGCTCCCCACCCTGCCATAAACTGGATGCTGGGGGAGTACTGAGCCTCACAGTCCAGATTCAGGAAAGCCACAGTCCGGATCCAGACTATAGGTTAGGGTCCTCCACCGCTAAATAAATAGTTTTGGTCCATATTAATGGACTTTCCCTCCCCTCCAGACTGTTTTGATCTTGGGGTATTTACTATTTAGTTAGCATTTGCCATATTTTTCCTCTGAATACTGTTTTAGGGATTATAAAAAACAATATACCTTTACATCCCTCTTGAAAGTCAGAACATAATATCTGTAAAAGTTTTAAATTCTTCTTCCATCTGCACTGAAGGAACACTTTTGGAAAAAAATTACTGTGCTTGCACTCACTGCCATATTTGAGCAGCACTAAGTGCTCTTCCATTGCTCTACTGCTGACAAGACACAGAAGAGTGTTAAAAATTGTACTATAGAAACCATTGTCTTGCGGGTTGTGACAACGTGGCTCTTTCCATATAATGTATTACTTCTGAATGAGATTATGAACTATGTGCATCTTGAATAGATTTGAAATGTCATTGTAAAGGTTGGCTCGAGTTGCTTCTTCTGTTCTCTGTCTGCTTCCAAGATACATAGATACTGATATTCCAACACATTGATACAGAGCTGGGGAGGGAGGCTAGCCACCCTGTCCCGCCTCAGGGCCCCCCCCCACAACACCGTGGCCACTGGCTAAGGCAACCAACCACAGGAGAGCCGGAAGTGGGCTGGGACAGAACATGAGGTGGCTTAGACTTCCTCCTGCCTCTGGTACATTCAAAAACAGGGACAGGTAGGTTTATTATATAAGATGAACTCCTTTGGTGAAGCATGAAGTATCCCCTAGATTTGTCCTCTGTCTGTCCAAGAGCCTAGATAGCTTATTTTCATTTCATTGTCAATTCCATGATTGTTTCAGGTTTTAATATTGATTTTTCCTTCCATCTAGGAAAGGTGCTAGAGGTGAGAAAATGCAGAACTGGGATGAAATTATACCACCTTAAAACCAGAATACTATAATGCCAAACAGAATGAGAACCAGAGAGACTTAGGATGACACCTGAGCCCAAACTCTCTATTATATAAGCTTCTCCAATGGTACTTATTGTACAAGGATGGCAGTTCCAAGAGAGTTTACAACTATCATTCACCAAAATACAGAGATGCTTTACCTGATGGTTAAAAATGTTGAAATTCATGTTAAAAAAACTTTGAAATTCTATTTAAATCCGAAAGAGATCAGTACACTGTCAGTGAACAGTTCATGGCAAGAGCACCTGTCTCTCCCTGGAACACCCACTATGGTCTCCTGGCTCCTCAGTGGTCAAATCAATTGATTAGAGGCTTCTCTCACTCCTGACCAGGCTTGTTCAGTCCATGCTGTTCCTGGCAGAACAGATGGCCCAAGCAAGCCAGCTTTGCTTCCTCTTCAGCAGCTATAAATGCTGTGCCACACAGCCCTTTCTAAACAAATGTGTTCAGATGAAAGCATTGCAAAGGAAAATCAGAGGTAATAGAAGACTCTACCAGCATAGTAAATAAGCCTGCCAGAGCTTACCCACAACTGTTTACCAGAGTTCTTGTTATTCAGTCCTTCAAACCCCACCAAAGGGATTTTTGTGGTTATGAATTCACAACAGCTGGTACTCAGAAAAAGAACTCTGCAGAGGTTAGCCTTACCTTCACACAGCCTGGCTGTTTGATCTGCAGAGATCATGAATAGACAACAAGCCAGACAACCATTCTCTCAGGCTGTAGCTTCAGACAGCTGAGCCAGGACTTGGGAAACTTGCTTCCTTTCCCTCCCCCAACCCCAATGTTTCCTAGCAAGCCCATTTAACTTTGTCCTGAAAGTTCCTTCTAGTCTGGCACATTAACATAGTCCTTTGATTATAACCCCTCCCATGTCTACATAGCCAAGTCTTCCACCTAGAGAGTCCCATAACAACCTATGAACTTTATAGCACAAGTACTTCAGTGTTGTTTGAACTTAATTCAATAATCTCCCCTAAATATACTGCAGGAAATGTCCATAACTGTCACCAATATCTACTTTATAATCAGTCTCTTATTCAAAAAGAACCATTTTTCTTAAAATGAAGTTGTTCTGAGTGGATCACTTAAGCACTTGATGGAAAAAACCCAAGTCATTCTTAAATAAGAGCTGTATAATACAGGTAAAATTTTTTAAAAATAAACTAACAGACAAACCTTGTTGGACACTTGGTACTAAACTGGCACTTGTGCGCCTCTGCCAGGAAGCCAGAATGTCTGAGCTACAATTCATTAGAACTTTGGGTGAGAGAGATCCCATCTGCTTATTGATTCTGAGATATCCCAGGTGCAAGACTCAAAATGAAATACTCCCACATTCTTCTGTTTTACCACTGATGAGCTGGATAAAGGCCTACGTGTTCCTTCCTCTTTGGAAAATTTGATACAATATTCAGATCGTAGTCCACTTAAGCTAAGCACCATAAGGTTCATGATTAAATTCCATCTTAGTGAGGCAACTATTGACATTACCCATTTTTCAATACATTCCGTAAGAGAAGGGAGAGCAACAACTGCTGCGGAGCATGCAAGCATAGTCAAGATATGCAAGCAGTTCTGTTACCTCCCCGCAGCAGGTTCATCTACCATCTAAGCACCCCCTCAAGACTAGAGGTCACTCAAGCTCCCTGACTCTGCTTTGCCCTTTCTTCTAGGGTCCTTAAATAAATAATCCAAAGTAAATTAACTCATTTCCCCACCTGGGGTTCATTTTATCCAGTCCTCAAATATATTTGCACCTATTTCAGTATCTCTCTTGCCTTGGTGGAAGGATTTCCAGCTCTTTCCCACAGCTGGGGCACATTTCAATGTCTCTGCAAGAGCCAGTCTTGCTCCCTGCAAATCATGACATGCTCTAGAGTCTGGGGACCTCTGGCCTAGGGCAAGCCACCCTGGCTCATACAAAAAAGTAAAAAACTTTCCAGAGTCTCTCAAGGCCTTCAGATACAAATACATATTAAGTCTTTAGGATTTCTCACACGTCCTAGAGTGTGTTACATCTTCTTTGTAAAGAAAGTACCAGGACATTTGAGAAAAGGGGAATTTTATTAATTCATAGTCTTCTGTATCTTTATCAGGACAATAAAGAAACAAAAGGGTTTAGAGGCACCTTCCCCCCACCACACACATTCCCATCCCAAAAAACAGCTAACCTTAGAAAGCTGAGTCTAAGATTAAAAAACCACAAACCACAGCCACACGTGAAAGCAGATCACTGTCAATCCGCTTTATTGACCGAGAAAGAAGCCAGACAATTTGGCCTCTCTCCACAAAGCAGCCAACCAGAAGCACAGCAGACAGGGCTGTCCGGTGACCTGGAAGCACCGCTTGTTGACAGACACCACCTCCTTCCCTGGGAACATCCACACAGCTTTTTTTGTTGACAGATTCTGTCAAGAAAGGTGTTCTGCCTCATGAACGAGAGGCAGAAGCCTGTCAACAAAAATGCCGAGTTCTGTCGACAATATGTTGAGAGAACGCATTTTAAGTGTGGACGCTCTGCAAGTTGTCAACAAAACTCTGAGGTGGACATAGCTTGTGTGAATATGGACAGGCTTCTTAAACTTTCTGTGTCTTCATTAACCAGAGACAGTCAAACAGAGAGAATAAAATGTACATAGTATATGGGTAGTTAAGACTTAGGCTGTAGTGTAGACATAGACTATGTCTGCAAAAGTTATATCACTCAGGAGGTATGAATATTTACCACTAGGTAAGATAAGCTGCACCAACATAAGCACTTGTGCGCACAGCACAAGGTCCTTCTGTCAACATCCCACCTCTGCAAGTGTCAAGTTTTCTTATGCTGATGGGTGAATTTGAAGCAAAACCTGAGTTCCTTTCTCATTGATAGCTCACTCATGCAAGACTGCCATTTTCAATTTACTTCCTACACAGCTTTTCAACCATCACAAAAACTAAATCACTATTAAATAGAAGACTATACAAATCCATTTCTGTCCTTATAGCTCCATATTGAGAATTAAAAATGCATTAATTTAAGATTTAGATAAGTTTTGTATTCTGTTTTTCCCAGGGCAAGTTCATAATGGAAAAAGACAAAATTCCAAATACTGGTCTTTTACGTGAGTTGGTTGGTTTAGTTTAGTTGCCATTTTGTATTTTCCATGCCTGCTTACTCTCATTTGCCAGTGATTTTAAAGAAGTTTCCTTAATTGCCATATTTAGTAATGCCATTTTATAATTAATTTGTTTGCTAGAGTAAATAAATGTAATTCCTTTTCATGACACATTAATCCATTTAAATGCCCTGAAATGTTCCAACAGTTCTATCTCATACACTTATGCATTTCATTTCTCTCAGTTAGTAGTTAACATTAATATAATATACATGAAGAGGGCATTAGAATGCCTACTAATTGAGAATGGAATTATTAGAGCTGGATGAAAACCCACAAAATAAAATTTCAAACCTCTCCAAATTTTGAACAAGAGCTTTTACAAACTCCACTCTTTTGTACTAGCTTTCAATTAATATATTAAAATGAGGCTGGCAATAGATTATCTAGATAATTAGTTTTTTTTAAGCAAATATAGATGTTTAAATCCTTGTTCTAAATGTAAATATTCACACTATTTACTTAGTCCTGTGAGAATCAATGGATATACTTGGTACTTTGTACCACGTGAAAGTGTTTTTTCCTCCCCTGGGGCTATGTCTATACTATGCATAGCAGTCAACAGTCTACGTGGCTATTTTATTTTCACCAAAAATCTCAACAGCAGGATTGCACGAAATTATGGAAGTGAACACAAGATTTATAAATCAGCACTTCATTTGCTATGTCAGGTTCCCTCATTTGCATTCCTCTTGGGAGAAGAATGCCAGGTAGACACGGCCAGAGCATTCACACCCTTTTTGTCACCAGAATCTGTTGACAAAGGTGCTCTTCCTCATCTGGGAGAGGCAGAAGGTTCTCAGTGAAAGTGCTGACTTTTGTTGACAGCCTGTTGACAAAAAATATTTTGTGTGGACACCCCACCCCCAGTTTTATCAGCAAAACTGGGATTTTGTTGACAAAAATCTATTGTAGCCCTAGCTGTAGTGACTTGAACTGGACGTGCTCAGGAACTGGTGGGAGAAAGCACCTGGCATTCCTCACTAGAAACTATATTGCTTAACTCAATGGAGGGAGTTACATTAAATCTACTACTAGAGCAAAGGTTACCATTACAGGAAGGTTTCACACATGTGAAATCTCAGATATGAGGTGATATTAAAGAGGAAAAATATGGTGGTGGTTTGCCTGGCAGCCAGGCTATTTGACAGTTAGGGTATGTCTTACACAGCAGTCTTACTTTGAAATAAGCTATTCCAGAATAGTTATTTTGAAACAAGCCCATTACACAATGGCTGCATCTACACTTGAAAGCAGCATGCAAAAGAGGCATGCAAATGAGGGAAATCGAAAGTGTAAATGAGGTGCAGATTTACGTTTCTGACACCTCATTTGCCTATTTTCTTTCAAAAGAGAATCTTTCTAGAGAAAAAGCAGCGTAGGCGCAGCTCTTTTGAAAGTAAACCCCTTCTTCGAAAGAACTGTTCTTCCCATGGAAAAAAAGGGAAGGGTTCTTTCAAAGACAGGGTTTACTTTCAAAAGAGCTGCATCTACACTGCTTTTCTTCTTTCGAAAGAAGCTCTTTCAAAAGAATATGCAAACGAGGTGCCAGATATGTAAATCTGCACCTCATTTGCATTTTTGATTTCCTTCATTTGCATGCCTCTTTCAAAAGAGGAATGCAAGTGTAGACACAGCCACAAAAAATGTACTTCAAAAGAGCACTTAGCTATTTTGAAATACAGGCTGCACACATAGGCTAGGTCTATACTTGCATTCGCCTTTCGAAAAATAATGCAAAAGACGGAAATCAAAAATGCAAATGAGGCATTGATTTACATATCTTGCACTTCATTTGCATGATCTCTTTTCTGAGGATATTCTTTTGAAAGAAAGTGTCGATGGGACTCTTTCAAAAATGAACCCCACCTTCGAAAGAACCCTTCCTCCTATTTTGTTTCAGCAATTCAAGATGGCCCTGACTGCTACTGCTGCTCCTATGGCTGTTCTTATGGCCACCATTACAGGCAGTACTCAGAGCTGGCTGGCAGTTGTAGGGGGAAGGGATAGCGCACCCCACTCCAGGCAGCACTGATGGGACCCACTTTTTCAGGTATTGCAGAGCCATCCCCACCCATTTGGCCCAGGGGTCCAACAAGTCTGTGGGGCCCCTAGTTACACACTTCCTGTGTGACCATGTGCTTCAGTTCTTCACCTGAGGAAATGGAGATATAACTTCTTTTCTCCCATCCCTAGTCTGTTATGTCTATGTAGATTGCAAGCTCTATGGGGCAGAAAGTGCTTTCACTGGGTAGGTCTACACAGCAAAGTTATTTTGAAAAATAATAAAAACTTTTCTATCCTCTGCATAACAACTGCTACAATTTTTGAAATAGCAATTGGCTTATTTCAAAATAGGTAAACCTCATTGCACAAGGAATAGTGCTTCCTTCAAAACAGGGACTATTTAGACAGGCTGGAGTCATCCACATGAGCCCTCTCCTTTGAAAAGGGCATGTAAATGAGCCCGATCAGAGAACAGCAATGAGGGGCAGTGCTGCATACACAGCGCTTTATTAGCATAGTTCCCACAGTGCAAACTTCAAAGTTGCTAACTGCAAAGCGCTGGCTAGCAGGGTAGCTGCAGGCATTTCGAAGTACCCATGAAACTTTGAAATTCCTTTACACCCAAAACGTTATAGCTTATTTTGGAATAACACTGTTGTGTAGACATACCCACAGTGTACCCACGTAGTGCCTAGCACAACAGGGCCTTCAGGTTTGGGTGAGGCCTTTGGACATTGCTACAATTATAACAAATAATTTTGGCCACTCAGATTTAGTGAGTTTCTTAAATCCCTAATTTCTGAATTTAAGAGATTGCATACCCACAGCTTTTTAAAAATTAAATTTAACTTTAATTTCAGAGGGCAAGCTTGAAAATGCAAAGCAAGTGCAACCTAGAGGTTCAGAAGGCTTTAAAAATTAATTCCTTCTTATGATGGAGGAGGGAGAGGCTTGACCTATAATTGTTGATTGAATGTTTGGGTTTGGTCTAGTATTCCACATGCTAGTTAACTAGAAGTTTGGACAGAGCCCTTGCAGATAGATATCAGCCTCTTGGGGGCTGTCGTACATCTGCCCATGTGATACTGCAAGAGAATGACTGGAAGGGTGTCTGCCTAAGGAGACACTCTAGCAACCACATGGGTATGTGGGTGCTGAAGGCTTGCTGCCTCTCTTCCCCATCCACCTGCCCAGCATAGGTCAGGGACTTATCTATTCACGATATCTCCATGGTTCTCCTTGTACAATGAGCTCTGTTGAAAGTAGAGATAAGAGTAACAGGAAGTTGCTACATATTGTTAAAATCATTTATTCTAACTGATAATGTAGAATGTCTTATGTTATTATAATGTTTAGTAATCAATTTTAATTAGAAGCATGTAACTAAGTCATTCCCAGCCGCAGGGAAGCATGCAAAATGGGAACCCTAAAAATAGGACAAGCTTTAGAAGCTGATTTTTTTTTTTTAAAAGCACGCATGGGAAATTATATTAGGCAAGATAAGAGAAAAGGAAATGTCTTTTGCTTTTAAGATAGCAAAGGCATAATCAGATTTGGGAATGCAAATGGTTTCAGTAGAATGGTACATCGTGCAGTATTGACAAGAGAAAGAGGATATATTTTTATGAATTATCCACAACACAGTAGGCAACCAACAAGCCATGGAAACTTGATTCTTTGTTGTGTGATCATTAACAATAAAATACGAATTTGTATTTCTAAATCTGTGAACCTTCATCTGAGAGATATGAAGTAGAGTTAAGGGCTTGACAAAAATTCACTTATGACACTCAATTCTCTTCTCATTTACACTGGCCGGAGGAACTCTGTGGAAGTCAATGGAGCTATGTAAGTGCAAAAGTTAAATCTGAATCTAGCCATTGTATACCCAACACTTGTTACATTTTCATGTCAGAACTGATCTTCACCTTTTTTTTAATCCTGTAAAAGTGTTTTGGATTTGTTATTATCCACAATGGAGAAAAGAAATACTGTAACTGAAAAATTGGGAGGTCCACGGCCAAACACAGCCTTGATATATGGCACTCAACTTTCGCAAATCTTGCTACTCTGTGTGGATGTAATAAGCTTTATTCTCACCATAAAGGCACTTAGAGTACATCTTACTACAGGGAAGATTGACCATGATGTAGGTGATCTTCCAGAGTTTGATTTAGCACACCTAGCAAAGACATGGTAAATCGAACTTACAGGGCACCTGTCAACCTCCTTTAGTGGAGACAGTGTGAAAGCCTTAATTAAGGTATGTTGACTCCAGCTACGTAATTAACGTACCACAATTTGACCTTCCCTGTCAACCTGCCCTTAATAAGTTAGTGTGAAAATAACATAGGTCCGAAGGCGTTTCTAATGCACTTTGTCTGGGCTCAGCAGACTTCTGGGAAATGTGGTTTTCCCATACTTGTTACGGCAGGAGTCAAAACTCGGAGGCAAGTGCTTCCTTCAGAGTAGAAGTTTAACACATGCTATGACTGTCTGATTCTTCCTAAAATCATTTGTGCCCAAGAACTTATACCTACATTGTCTCTTAATTGCCAAATTTAGTTAGCGATTTAAGTACCCATTCTTCACACCTAAAAGTTCAAGACTATCAAAAGAGATTGGAAATATATGGGTAAAAACCCCTAGGTATAATAGCTACAAACCAGGCTTTGGAAGGGGTTTTAAGGTTTGACAAACTATAAAGCACAATCTTAAACAAAACAGTGGGAGAAGTAGGCTCCCCTCCTCCCCTACAGCGGGGTTCTTGTACCTTCCTCTGAAATATCTGTAACTGATATATGACCATAGCTGGAGACAACATTCTGAACTACTGTAACCCACTGGTGTGGTTCACAGCCCCATGTAGGGGCACTTAGAATGAGCTGGCTTTTAGTTCAAAACTGTAGAGGCTAATGCACTAAGCTCCTGAGGTCCTAGGTTTGAGTCTTCCTGTCAGCAGTTACACTAACAATCTCAGGTCTGATCCAGCATGGAAAGTCCCATGCATGCCTGTCAGCAATGATGATCATAACCTTTGGATAAATGTTCCACTTCAAGTGGCCTGGGTCATTTCTTGGCCCAGACTGCAAAAATTCAGATCAAGTCAGCAAGAAAAAGGCAGTCTATGAACATAGCTTAGAGAGCAAACGGGCCTTCAATCTTCAAGGCTTTTGTCATAGTTTGTCTCTCAAAGACAAGTATCTTCCTCGCCTCTCCAAAGGGCTTAATTTGATGCTAATGCCACTCACTGACTAGCAGAGAGTTATTGTTCCTTAGACATTTCAGTTTCTTTTGCCCCTTACTTTTCATAATTGGTTTACACTCACTAGTCACTGCAGTTGTGACTGTCTTTCCATTTCTTGGCATTTCTTGTACAGCTTAGAGCATGGCTAGTTCAGCTGTCTGTGGGCAGGACTGGTTCTTGATCCTTTCCTGCCTGCATTTTGCAGATCTCAGTGTGGAAAAAGTACATGCACACTTTGAGAGTGTAAGTTGTGCATACATCAAAGAAATAGGCCTCAGTAAACAATGTACCCTATAATATTAACTAAGCCTATTTATGGAGGATAGGATTTGACTAAAAACATTTTAAAAATAAATCAAGGTAACAATATCCACCATGCTTGTCTGCAACAAGTAAAATGCAATTAAAACTTCATAATAGCCATAATACTTCAGTTTTTCTAAACTGAGAACAACTTCCCACTGGTAATTTGTCAGTTATTCTAGGCTAAGGAAATAATACTTCGTCTACAAATAGCTTGCTTATATTCTCGTTGTCCACTGTGAGGAATAATCCTCCAGTAATGCGTCTCTTCGTTGTGTCACAAGCACTGGCTTCTTGTGCTGATGTTCCACTAGGCAGGCTTCCCAGATGGGTTATAAATCATGAAAATTTTAAAAGTTTATTTGCATGAAGCAGCAGCTGCTCATGAAAAACAGATTACACTGGGAACAGTATGGTAGTGAGAGCAAGATCTGGAAATATGCTTAACCAAAAATGCTTTGGCTGACATCACCAGCCCTTTAAATTATGTATTGTGTGTGTTAGAGACATGAGTGATGTAGCTGTTTCCAGTTCCTGTTTAGGTTCATGCACCAAAAATGTGGTTTCCATCAACCCAAATATAAATACATTCACAAACAGTTGGAGGACCCATTGCATTGCTGATCCCTCTAAAAAGCCCTACCATGGAGTGAAGCAAGATGGTCACTTACTGACTCCCATGTGCAATCTTTGTTTTGGAGCATCTCCCTTCTATTTCCTCTTTGTCCATGTCCCATTAGAACCACATTTCAGAATACATCTACAACAACAAAAGGCAACAAGTCTCAGAACCTGGGTCAACTGATGCAGGCTCACACCCTAGTACCAAAAATTACAGTGCAAATATTCACATCTGGACTGGCGGCCAGGTGCTGAGATCCACTTCCCTTACAAGGTGTCAGAGACCCAGAGGGCGTAGCTACACTGCTGTTTTTTAGCTTTATAGCACAAGCCTCAACCAGCTGACCCCACTTCTGAAACTTGTTACCATGGGTTTTGTTCTTCTGCATAAATAACCCTTAGCTTCTCATCTAGTGGCCTTTTAAACTCAAGCCTTTGATTCCTTCACCAGTTCCTCTCAAACTAGCAGGATGGTTTGTATTCAACAGTACTTAGAATTTCAAGACAAACCGTGTTTTTCAGATCGTTTTCTATTCTTTCCACACCCAGGATTTACTTGACCACGGCTTTGCAGGAGCCAAACTCACTCCACACAATTGTTTCTTCACTCAGCCATGAAACTGCCTATTCCCTGAGTAGCCCCAGCTTAATACCAAGCTCCCTACATCCAGCAGTCTCAGCCACTCACAGTGCTGTTTACAGCCTCCCTATGCCTTTTACATAGGAGAAACTGGATAAATCCAAAGAGGCTTATCTTAAGATCAACACTGGCTTAGCCCCAGTCCTCACACCCATGAGCAAGCCAGCCTATTACATGGGGTTTTAAGTAGTACTGAGGACCATGTGCAGGTATTTTTCACTTTGGGTGGGATATGTAGTGGACCCCAGCATCAGCCTAAATGTGCCTCTGTTGAAGTCAATGGCAATTTTGCCATTAACTTCAACAGGAACAGAATTAACCAACTTCTTAGCATTGTTTAAAAACCTCCTATGTTTAGTGAACATTTTAGTGCATTTCCTTGCACTTCCATGTGATTCTATGCATCCCATTGCCATGAAAGTCAACCCAAAATGACAATCTGGAACTAAATTAAAAATAAGACCCAATATTATATGACATATGAAGGCTAATTCATGTTCATCTTTGTGTAATAGAGACTTCCTTGCTAATAGCCTTTCGAAAGAGACTTGTATCTTATCACAAACGCTAACTTCCAACCACACTGTTTATTATTATACAGCCAAACCTTGTTCCATTTGTGCCTCCTGACTGAGGACATTCTCCAAACGTAACGCAGAATTCTAAAATTTCCCAGCTCATGACAGCTGTTTTTAAACACCACAAACAAAAATCTTCCAAAGATAGATATAAAAATAATAAATCCAGCACCCTCTTTTCTATTGCTGATTTACTTAGTGACATTTTACTCCTATATTATAAAACAAGGAGCAGATTGTCCTTTCCCCGATGCTGTGTATAAGTTAAATATGCACTGTATGGAATATAGTCTAGTAGTTGGAATAGGGCAGTAGAAGCCAAGCAACATCCAATTTCATTAGCCTCATATCAGAGGAAGAGTGTAGTAGCTGTTAAGCTGAATAATGTGTTTTGATTTCTTTGCATGAAAGGTGGTTTCTAAATGCCAAGAGTTATTAATAATTATCTCTTAATATAAACATACTTTGCCTGATTTTCCACTCACAGCAGGTAGCATATTCATAAACTCTTGATTCTTAATGGAATAACTCATGTTTTCTTTGAGTGTAAAAGAAAAGAGGATCCAGCTTACTGTGATTCTGGGTATTGTTAAAAGCAATGAAATGTTAAGGCCCTAAAACACAAGCATCTCAAAACTATAACAAGAAACTAACAAAGTATTCACAAACATAAGGCTTTGGACTTTAAATAACAAAAATTCCCTGACAAATGTGTTTGCAGAAAATAAAGAAATATTGACATTAAAGTATCGCAGCATGGTCTCCAAAATACCTTTCCCTCTTAACAGATTAGGGGGTAGAGTAAGATAGTACTAAAAAGATAAAAATTAACACGTTGGCCGTGTCTACACTAGCCCCAAACTTCGAAATGGCCACATAAATGGCCATTTCGAAGTTTACTAATGAAGCGCTGAAATACATATTCAGCACCTCATTAGCATGCGGGTGGCCACGGCACTTTGAAATTGATGCGGCTCGTCCTGACAGGGGTTCTTTCGAACAGGAGCCCCATCGGGACGAGCCACGTCAATTTTGAAGTGCCGCGGCCGCCCGCATGCTAATGAGGTGCTGAATATGTATTTCAGCACTTCATTAGTAAAGTTTGGGGCTAATGCAGACATAGCCGTTAAGTGTAAGAGCTTTGTTAGTTATACTTTAATGATTTATAATTATGCATAGTGAATGAATTTAGATGAGGTAACACTTAGTCTAATGCCTTGCTGGCAAGTATTTTTGCCAATTCTTCTCTTAGGCTATGTCTATACTACAGTGATCTGTCAACAGAAGTTACTGTTGGAAGAGATATTCCAACACAAGTTCTGTCGACAGATCCTGTCCACACACAAAAGTGGATTGAAAAAGTGAACCATTTTGTTGACAGAGTGGCCAGACTCCTCATCCTTCTCTCAGTAGAATGGCCAGTGAACCGGGAGCCCTGTCTTTTGATAGAGGGCCCTCTGGAGCTTCTACATGGCTTTCATGTACACAGAAATGTCAAAGGCATTATTCCTCATCACAGAGAGGCAGAATGCTGTTAGCAGGAGTGCCGAGTTTTGCCGACAGAGTGCATTGTGTGTAGACACTCTGTGGGTTTTGTCAACAGAACTCCAGTATAGACATTGCCTTTGGCTTTGTGTGTATTACATGGTGGATCAACACTGCAGAGACTGATCCCAGGCCAATTATTTATCTCATCTGCTGTAGATGTGATAAGTCAATCTCCAAGCTCGCTCCTGTTGACAGCGGTATTCCTCCAACATGAGAAGAGTAGAGACTGTCGACAAGTGAGCAGACAATTACACAGAGTTGTTGTGCTGTTTAAAATGATGTTATTGTGAACAGAAAAAAGGTAATACGGGGTGCTGGAAGCTGAGATAGAAACACACCAAGTTATAATAGCAAGACAACTTTTCCTGGAATGGCATGACAAACTGCATAAGCAGCAAAAAAAAAAAAATGCAGAAGTTGAATAAGCTTTGAAGGGATAAGAGTGTGGATGTGCTAACAGCTTAGTGGGGAAAATTAAGCAAGTGTATAAGAATCTAAGGCTGTGGCCACACTACTCCCTCCCTTCCAGAGAGGGCATGGTAATTAGCCACTTTGGCAGATGGTAATAAGGCACTGCTATGAATATGCAGTGCCTCATTAGCATAAAAGCAGCCACACATGCTTCAAAAGTGCCAGTTTTGAAATGCACACAGCCCATGTAGCCGGGAGCCTTTTGAAAGCCCCTTCTTCCCAAAACCAAATGGGAAGAAGGGGCTTTCAAAAATCAGGGGGCCCTTTTTGAAAGCCCACCAGCTACACAGGCAGCGTGCATTACGAAACCAGCTCTTTCAAAGCGTACACAGCTGCTATTATGCTAATGAGACACTGCATATTCATGGCAGTACCTCATTAGCATCTGCCAAAGTGGTTCATTACCATGCACCCTCCAAAAGGAGGGGATAGTGTGGCCACAGCCTAAGTGAACATGACACAAATTGGAGAGACATTGAACAGGAAACTGAAGGAATGTGATTAAGGACCAGACCAAGGGATCAGAGGACACAACGACTACCGTGAGGTTTAGAACTTCCCAGTGCCCCAAAACATGCTAACTTGGGTCCTTTACCTATTCTGGCATCAGTATAGGTTCAGACAATAATAATTTTATGTAGAACTATACAGAGCTGAAAACTGATTAAGCCTTTATTGGATGATTTGTGACTCAGTTTCCACATTAAACATCCAACAGTTACCATATAAAAACATTTAAAAAATTGCATGCCTCCTCACTGAAGACTAGGCATGGAATCAAAACAAGAATGACTATATCAACATTTGCCCATATGTGGTTCTTAGTGGCTGGAACAGAAAATTGTCTTGTCTTCAGAATATATGTTTTCCACAAATGTTTTTCATTTCTACAGTTGTATACCCATGATAAGGGGAAAACAAGATCAAAGAATTTGTCAGGATGATTTGAGAAAAGAGGGTACAGTGACATTTAGAGCCCTGAGACACTTCTAAAACTTTGACGACATATGAAAATGGAGAGAAAAACCCAAAACCTATCAAATGTTAAAATCAGTCCTGAAATTATGGGCTTTAATGCTCTGCAATTCACAGGAGGCCCTTCAGCCTTTCAAGTAGCTGGAAATGAATGCATGGTGCAGAAGCAGCAGCTTCAATTAGATGTAATATTGAAAAATGGTTGATGGCCCTTCCTTGTTAATGAGGGCAAAACAAGCGTTCCACTCTTTGGAATAGTGCCTGTCCACTCTGTAAGTTGATACTAACATAGCATGATCACACACATCTAAATGGTGCATGAAGCAGGGCATCTTACAAATGTGGTTCTACTCTGAAAAGTAGAACTATTTCTCTACAGATCATTTCCTTCTCTATGCCAAGGCTGATGGCTTCAGTTGGGATTGTACATGGGGTGCTCTTGCCACTGTGGTTAAGAGTATTTTTCACATGGTAGCTCAGTCAGAGCTAATGGTATATGTCTCTACTCAAGGTGGATATTACACCTCTGACCTCACCATAGACATTCTTCCTCAGTGTTCAATCTGCACAACCTCAGCTGTTTAAAATATGCAATATTTTATGTCAGGTATATCACTGTTGTCACTCTAACAAATAAATGATGCATCAGTATTTAAAGTACCAGAAAGGGAGTCCGAAAATCTCAGTTCTCATGCTGGCTAAACCACAGGCTTGCTAGGTGATCATTTTATGGGGAAAAAAAAAATATAATCACACTGTCAGAGTTTCCCCCCCACCCCCGATCAGTAAAAGGAGAGTGATAATGTCTGCCACATAGGTAGGGCCCAACTAAATTCACAGCTCTGACAAATACAGACCATGAAATCCAACCTCCCCCATGAAATCTAGCTATTGGCAAGGTAAGGCTGAGGAAGCCATATCTGAAGGTACCTATGATTCAGCAGGAGTTACTCACCTTTTTACCTAGTTAAGAACTGAAAGTAACTAAGTATCTCCCTCATTTATCCTCCGAGGAGTTACTGACCAAGTTCCTAGGATGA
Organism: Carettochelys insculpta; assembly: GCF_033958435.1. Taxonomy (NCBI): domain Eukaryota; kingdom Metazoa; phylum Chordata; order Testudines; family Carettochelyidae; genus Carettochelys; species Carettochelys insculpta. The sequence goes on from NC_134139.1 coordinate 61,778,738, forward strand.
TGACTCAGCTTAAGGCTACTCATGCTCTGTCATGAGATCATAGGTCAGAAGGGGCTGCAGAAGTAATATATATTATTGTATTATGTTTGGCTTGACCCAAGTTACTTATACTTCTTCCCACCCTTGTGAATTCCACAGCCTTAAGTTGCAGTTTGGGCTGCAGCCTGCTGAAGTTAATTTTTGTATTGGGGCCTACAGAGGCTACAGTGACACTGTATATTTACAAAACAAAAAAAAAATCAGTCCAGTAGCACTTTAAAGACTAACAAAATACTTTATTATTACGTGGTTGAGCTTTCGTGGGACAGACCCACTTCTTCAGACCATAGCCATACCAGAACAGACTCAATATTTAAGGCTCAGAGAACCAAAAAAGTAATTAAGGTTGACAAATCAGAAAAAAAATCATCAAGGTGAGCAAATCAGAGTAGAGGGGCAGAAGCAGGGGGGTGGAGGGGGAAGAGTCAAGAATTAGATTAAGCCAAGTATGCAAAAGAGCCCCAAAAATGACCCAGAAAATTTACATCTCAATTCACTCTTTTGCATACTTGGCTTAATCTAATTCTTGACTCTTCCCCCTCCACCGCCCCCCCCCCCCGCTTCTGCCCCTCTACTCTGATTTGCTCACCTTGATGATTTTTTTTTTCTGATTTGTTAACCTTGATTACTTTTTTGGTTCTCTGAGCCTTAAATATTGAGTGTTCTGGTATGGCTATGGTCTGAAGAAGTGGGTCTGTCCCACGAAAGCTCACCACCTAATAATAAGGTATTTTGTTAGTCTTTAAAGTGCTACTGGACTGCTTTTTTTGTTTTGATAGTATATAGACTAGTACGGCTTTCTCTGTATATTTACAGTTACTGCAGGCCAAAGAACATGCTGCTATGCTGCTGGAACTACATATTCAAAATGGTGGCACACTCCTCATCACATATGTGCTGGAACTAAAAATCCTGGGGATGCTGCCACACATCATGCTTTGAAGTGGTTTCCATCATACATAGGCTTTACATTTGGTTCAATGGCTACCAGCACCCACACTAAAAGAATTGATCCAGCACTCCTGCCCCACCAATCAACAGGAAGGTCAAAGGGTGAAGCACGACTCCAGCTCCTACTAGGATACCCTGTCTACACTACAAAGTTTTGTTGGCAAGAGTTATGCCCGCTTATTCAAAGTGCTTTGATTAAAACTGTTGTTGCCTGTCTACACTAGTGCCTTGTGTCAGCAGAGTGCATCCATACTAGCAGCGCTTGCATTGACACAGAAAGCAGTACACGGTGGGTAGCTATCTTCCTGCAGCTGCTGGCAGGATGCTTTGGGAAGGGTTTCCAATGTCTCATGGGGCAAGTACTGCAGCACATGACACAGGTTTCTTTTGTCTTTCATTCCAGAGCATCCTACCAGCTGCTTTTTCAACTGAAGTGCAAGAGAGGAAGAGGAGAGTGGTGCGTGAGACAGAAGACATAGCAGGGTAACTGACCTATCCTGAGGCATGAGGAGAGGCACCTCCCATGTCATCCCCCTGCTCTGCTTGGCACAGTAGGCTGTCCTGAAGAAGGCAGTTCCGGTTATCTGCTTGCCTACGGTTCTGAGATTCCCTCTGAAATCCACCACAGCCTCTTCAGGTGCTGGGAGCGTCACCTTAAGCTGCTCTGTGAATTCTCCCTGCTGAGGGCTGTCCAAGCAGCCCAGCAGCCTGTTCATGCAACAACTCCTTCCCTCTCACCACAGCAGCAGCCTGCTGCTGTGTGCTGCGTTCCTAGCGCAGGGTAGAACAGGAACATTCCAGATTAAAAATTTACGCTTTGCTCAACAAACAGAGCGGCACCATCACTTTCTAGAGCTTTGAAAGGGGAGGAGTGCATGCCTTCGGGGCAGCAGGGATCAAAATGGTATGCAGAGTGGTCCCATCAAGCATTGTGGTATACTGGTGGAAGCCCATGTTGTTGACAAAACAGCATCTATGCTGGTGCTTTGTTGCTTTAACTTTGCTGCAAAAAGCTTTGTGCCTCTCACTGAGGTGGTTTTGTCAGATAAAAGCAGTTCTGTACAGCTTCCCTGTTTTTCAACTAAAGGCAGCTTATGCCAACAAAACCAGCATAATGTAGACAAGGCCAGGGTCAGTCCGTTAACCCCTCAATGTCCACTTTAATTCATCCCACCACTCTTAATTTACAGGCCAAACCCAGAGTTCTTCTTTCTCTCACTGGATAGTGGCTCTCCTGGGCTGCCAATGAAACATTGAGGCTGTGTCTAAACTAGCCCCCAACTTCAAAGGGGGCATGGTAATTATGGCAGATGGTTCCTAATGAAGTGCTGCGGTGAATATGCAACACTTCATTAGTCAAAATCTCCCCCACAGCAAATTCAAAGCGTGAAACTTCAGAGTGCCAGCTTGTGGGTAGCTGTGGGTACTTTGAAGTGCCCGCACTACATCCAAGTCACTTTTTGAGGGGTCAAGGCACTTCAAAGTAGTGCCAGCACTTCAAAGTGTTGGCAACTACATGCATGCTGGCACTTTGAAATCTGACACTTCGAAGTTCCCACAGGGGAGAATTAGCCCAATGAAGTGCTGCATATTCATCCACCACACTTCATTAGTAATTTCCCATCACCCTGATTAACATGCCCCCAACTTGGAAGGGGGCAAGTGTAAACAAGCCCATTGGGGAATGCCACTAGTGGTTTGTGATCTGTTAAAACAATAAAAAGAATTTCCATCTAGGTACTGGTGGAATTTTGATATGCCAAGAACAGCAGCAGATCTTTCTTTCTCCAACTGGTAGTAACCCTGGTCAGCTCCATTAAGCGTCCTAGAGCTATATTCAATTGGCTTCTCCCTCCGCCCCCAACATCTCATTTTATAGAACAAAACTGCTCTTACCCTCATATGATGAAGTAGCACAAGACAGATTAATTCTTTCCCCAGGTTAGAGTGAACAAACTTCTGGGATTTTTTCTCCTCTTTCTTTTCCCAGTGCCAAAAGGTCTCCTTCCTCAAAATATGGTGTAAAGCTTCTAAAAAGGGCTGAAACACTTAGAAGAAATTTGTGATAGTAATTCAGAGCAACTAAATATGCTCTTCACCCACACAGTTCTAGGGCACAGAGATCCTAAATTCAGCCATTTTGTCTTTCTACATGTGGAAAAAAGCATCTTTGCTACCACAGGCTGAACTCTACTTCAGCACATTCAACCAGCAACATGTGTAATCCAGCATGATTTCAGTTAGCTGGGCAACCACTTGTGTGTGGTCAAGTTTTCCATAAAGCTTTACAGCCAGAAGTTTTGGCTCTCTGATCTGTGTTATTTAGCTGTAATTTATCACTAAATGCTTTCTACAAGCTCAGTAAGCAATGGAAGTGTTGGGAATGCTGCTACATCAGGGGTCTGCCGTCTGCAGCTCTTTAAGGACTTTTTTAACGTTGCATTTATAGTGTCGGAAGACACAAAAAACCCTCCTGATTATTTTGGATAAACAGTGAACATCTAAAAGCCCAACACTGAACCACTCATATCTAAATACAAATGATATGTGATCTCAAACACACTTGATAATCCCCCCTTTGATATGTGCAGTGCATTGTGGGATATGCTAGTGTATCTGTGTTTTGATCATTTCAAAATCAAAACTTTATTAGGAAAAAGGAAAAGGAACCTTGCAGTATTCCTGCTGTGAAAGGCAACAGACTTAATATAAGGAAACTGAAATTAAACGTGAAGCAAAATTGGCATAATCAAAGTGGGCTTGGAATGGCTTCAAAAGAAGAGGAAAATCTAAAATGAAAACAGAATTTCAAACTGAATGGACCCAATTCTTTGTATTTATATCAAGTTGGTCTAGGCTCCCTATCTCTCATTTGCAATGAGGAATTCACTAACAAAAAAAACTGCAACCTCGAGAAGCATTTTTTCAAAAGAGACAGTATTATTGCCAAACAGTAGCCAGCTGGAGAAGCCAGAAAAAAAAAAGCCTTGAGGAGCTGCTACGCAGAGCAGAGGAAAGTAAGAACAGATTCGCTAAATGGGTGAAATCTCCAAGTATCATAGCTGTGGCTAGATTTGTGGCAATTCAAGAGCTTGTGAAATGAGGAAAGCCATTCACAGATGGTGAATACATAAGAGTGCTTTATCAAAGTATCAGAGCAGCTGTACAGTGATTTCAAAAACCAAAAACAAAATTGTTCAGGATCTAGCACCCTCCAGAGAGAGAAGGTTCAGGAACGAAAGACAGTGGTACAAACATGAGAATTGTGAGGAAATAAAATGTGTAAAGTTTTGAATGTTCTGCTGTAAATATGTATCACATTACACATCGTGTGTGTACTCTTCCTAAAATAGGGGTTATAAAAAGCATTTTACATTATCTATCAGGGACTGTCTCATTCACATACATTGCAGCTCTTGAACTACTGAGTTTTTTTTTTTTTTAAACCAAGTTTTTTTTTTTTGTTTTTTTTTTTTAAAAAAAAAAAGGCATATCTTCCCATTTTGGTTACTGACCTCTGTACTATACAATATTGACCTCCTGTGGTCAGCAAATTCTGTTGTTCAGCCCTGGTCAGGTCCTGAAGGTACCAAACTAAAGGATAGCTGTGAGAGATATTTTCATCCTCCTAGATGTTCAGATCTCTCGAGAGAAATGAATCTTGCCCTGAATTTGTAATTACAAAATTGACAACATTTTTGCAGATAAATAGTGTATAAAAGATACATGGCACATTGATTGGTGTTTTAGCGTAATTGGTTGTTGTTGGTTTTAAGTGGAGTGCCCCAAGGATTGGTTCTAGGGCCAATATTGTTAGACATCTTTATTGGTGACCTGAACAAGGGAATGGATTGCACCCTTGAAAATTGTGGATGACCCCATGCTAGGGGAACAGGTACATATGTTAGAAGGTAGGGATAAGGGTGCAGAGTGACCTACATAAATTGGAGGATTGGGCCAAAAAAATCTGATGAGGTTCAAGAATGACAAGTGCAGAGTCCTGCACTTTGGATGGAAGAATCTCAAGCATTGTTACAGGCTGGAGACCAACTGATTAAGTAGCTGTGCAGCAGAATAGGACCTGGGGATTACAATGGATGAGAGGCTGGATATGAGTCAGTGTGCCTCTGGAGCCAAGAGGGCTAATGGCATACAGGGGTGCATTAGGAACTTTTCCAGTAGATCTGGAGAATTATTCCCCCCTATTTGCACTGGTGAGGCCACTTCTGAAGCATTGCATCCAGTTCTGGGGCCCCCAGTATAGAAAGGATGCACATGCATTGGAGAGGGTCCAGCAGGGGGCAACCAAAATTACTGGGGGGCTGGAGCACATGACCAATGAGAGGCTTGAGTATGAGCTTATTTCATTTGCAGAAGAGGAGAGGGGTTATTTGATAGCCTTCAAACTTCCCAAAGGGGGGTGGGGTTCTCTAAGAGGATGGAAAGAGGCTGCTCTCACTAATGATGGGTGGCAGAACTAGGAGCAATAATCTCAAGTTACAAAGCTGGAGGAGTAGCTTGGGTGTTAGGAAAAAACTATTTCACCAGGAGGGTAGTGAAGCACTGGAATGAGTTACCTAGAGACATGGTGGGAGCTCCACCCCTAGAGGTTTTTAAGACCCAGAATGACAAAATCCTGGCCAGGATGATTTAGTTAGGGTTGATCCTGCTTCAGGCAAAGGGCCGAACTTAATGACTACTGAAGTCCCTTCCAGCCCTAGAAGTCTGATTCTGTGAAAGGGTAGGCTGGGAGTGGAGAACAAAAACATTTGGAGCCTGTGAGAGAAATGGAGGACAGCTTGGGAACCAGTTGGCTGTGCCTGAGAGGGAGTGGAGTGAAACACTGGAATCAGACAAGTAGCTGGAAGTGGAATATTGGATCTTGCTGGGCAGTGAGATTAGGATTTGGAACCCATCATAAAAACTAAGGCTGTCAAGCGATTAGAAAAATTGTTAACTGCACAGTTAAACATCCTTTGAATAACAGAAACTATTTAAATATTTTGGATGGTTTTCCACATTTTCAATATATTGGTTTCCCTACAACCTAGAATAGCATGTGTACAATGCTCAATTTTATTATGAACATTGGCACTGTAAACATTTTCCACTTCACCTAATACAAGTACTGTAGTTCAAGCTCTAGTGAAAGATGAGTTTACAAATGTAGAATTATATACAAATAATTGCATTAAAAATAAAAAAACTTTAGAGCCTACAAGTCCAGACAGTTCTACTTCTTGTTTAGTCGGTCAATCACTAAGAAACAAGTTTATTCACTTTTATGGGAGATGCTGCTGCCTGCTTCTTGTTTACCTGAAAGTGCAAACAGATTTACATGGCACTTTTGTAGCCAGAATTGGAAGGTATTTACATGTCAGATTTTATATATAAAGCATGAAGGGGAATATGAATGCTATAACCACCATTACACAGGACACACATCCATGCTGAGGAGAGGTTCTACTCAGTGATCCAAAGCAGAGCACATCAGCACATGTTCATTTTCATCATCTGGGTCAGAAGCAGCCAGCAGAAGGCAGATTCTCTTTTTTTGGTGGTTCAGGTTCTACAGTTTCTGCATCAGAGTGGTATTTCTTTTAAGACTTCTGAAAGCATGCTCCACACCTAGTTTCTTTCAGATTTTGGAAAACACTTCAGCTCCTTAAATCTTGTGGTGAGGGCTGCAGCTATTTTTGGAAATTTCACACAAGTATTTTCATGTTTTGTCAAGTCTTTTGTGAAAGCGTTCTTAAAACATGCGCTGCGTCATCACCCGAGGCTGCTATAACATGAAGTATGACAAAATGCAGGTAAAACAGAATAGAAAACATACAATTTTCTCCCAAGCAGTTCAGTTACAAGTTTAATGCATTTTTTCTTAAATGAGCATAATCAGTATGGAAGCATAGTCTCTGAAATGCTGGCTGAAGTGTGAAATGGTATACAAATGTTCAATATATATGGCAAAAATACCAGGCAATGCAACCTGTTTTCAGTTTCAGGTGATGTTGTAAATAGGCAGCAGTGTCTCCCACAAATGTAAACAAACTTGTTTGTCTTAGCAATTGACTAAACAAGGAGGAGGGAGTAGACTTTAAGCTCAAAAGTTTTACATTATTTTGTTTGACTGCAGTTATTTTTTGTTCAAAAGTCTATATTTGCAAGTTCAACTTTCACAAGACCCTGCAATACAGTACTTGGAGAGGAACTGAAACATGCTAGTTCTTTTACTTATCATTTGTACAGTGCAAATCATTTAATCAAAAAAATTATAGAATGCCTTTCATTTAGTATTGTGTTGTAGAAATAAATGTAGAAAAATATCCAAAATTTAATAAATTTTAATTGGCATTCAATTTCAATTGTTCAACAGTGCAATTAATAGCCATTTGTTTTTAATCATGATTAATCTGAGCTAGTTGTATGAGTTAACTGCAACTAATTGACAATCCTTTAAAAAAAAAAAAAAAACTGTTGTCCAGCTCTGTGGATGATAATCACTCTACCTTTCAAAACCACAGTTCATTGCCATTAGCATTGTTGGAGGAGATTCATTCCTAGAGCAACAGGAAGTAAGGTACTGTTTTTCAATTGACTCAGTACGATTCCTTGTTGACAGAACATCTTGAAGATCAGCTGGACATAGACAAGAATGTGTTCCACAGAGAATGTCGAGGCCATTTTCAATGAACACCTGTATCCAACTATGTGGGGGAGGAAAGGAGAAAGGTGTGATAAGTCCTGTAAGTGTCAGTGCAGGAGTTTTCCTTTCTGTATGGTAGTGATCTGTGAACCACTATCCAGTAGTTTATCCAGCCACACTTGTTGATGCTAAAGGCAATGCTCATGAAATTCCAGTGAATCTGGATCACTCCCAGTCAAGCACTGAATGAAGTTGTTTTTCCTTATGTGATTGGTTCCATGCCCTGGAGGTCTCTGTTTAAAGACACCATTGTTTCATGAGCATCCCCTTGACATAGGGCCAGCTTTCCTATATAGCCCACAGGTGGCTAGTAATGTGGGCAGAACTGGTCGTTCCTTCTTTTCAGGCCTTCCCTTGGTTGCGAGACCATTCCTCTAGTATTCAGTTCTCATCAAGACCCTGAATAAATATTTGCTCTTTTGTTTATGCACTGCATGCGAGAAATTAGCCAGTTAGGAGAGTGGATGCTCTCAGCCAAGTACTAGGGAGCAGGAGCCAGGGAACTCTGCTGCAGGACCTGGGCTGCTTGTTGCCAAGTTGTTTTTAATATTTCCATCAAGGGGCCGATTGTGATAGCTGAGAAGCTTTGGTCTATTCCATGACAACTCCGCAGTGCCAGCCATGCAGCATTCAAAACAAGAATGTAGGCAGCAATCTTACCCTACTCCCCCAGCTTTCATTATGCTTTTATGGCCCAACCACTTGAGCTTCCTTCTCCTTAAAGTTCCTAAAAATCAGGGACCTAGGCCCCTCTGCCAAGCACCACACAGCTTCTCTTCTAAGGAGTTGGCCAGAGTAGTGGGGTAGAGGCAGGTCTGATGCTTTTAGGCTTCAGAATTATACTAGTCTCTCTCCATACAAGGGTCACAGATCCAGTCACCTAAAAGTCTTTGACTATCCTTCTAGTTAGCTGGCCCTATCTGCATTTTTTGCTAGGCTGGCTCCCCCCAGAGGTCAGCATTATCCCAACTTTCAGGTACTCTGGAGGACGTAGATTTGAAGTGCAAGCTCCAGTTGCTCCTGGAAGGTATGAAGCTGCTCTCGCTTCCAGAGCTTCCCCATTAAGCAGAATAACCACAGGTACCCCATTTGCTATACCATTGTCACTGTAATGACTTGAGCTATTTTTGGTGGACCCTGATTCACTAGTGCCCTGGGGGCACCAGTTGTCCTCAAGAAGAGTGGTGGAGACTCTCCTGAAGTGGTCCCACAAATTGCTGCCTAACCTCTTCAAATCCTGACTTACAATGACAGTTGTCAGGTGGAGAAGTAGATCCTGAATCCCAGGAAAGATGTAGCTCGCAGAGACAGGCACAAAAACTTAGACCACCAGCCTCCTATGTAGAGGCAAGTCTTTGAGCAAAACTTCTTCTTTCATGTGCTACAGATCAATATGGAGATCAGACATCTAACTGCTGTGTCATACAGAGCAATAACATATTGCAATCCAACCTTGTAATTGTGCAACTTGTAACTGCCTACTACGTTTGATCTTCTGCTTAGCTGTCTCTCTGTCCTGTGGTGAAAAAGGGGCTAAGCCAAACTCCTGTATTGCAGCAGTCACTTGTCAGCAGTTTGTGTTAGGTCTTGTCTGTGATCCCCACAACAGGTTGCAAACAGGGTGCATAAATTAGGGCTTCTTATAAACATCACATATATACTTTTCTCCACAGGACTATCGTATACTCTCACCTTTGCTTCCAGTCATGTAAGTATCCAGACCAGGATAGCCAATACGTGTCCTGAGAGCCAGAAGCCAGCCCATGAACCTTCTTCATCCAGCCCATGAAACCAGTGGCATCATTTTGTCCAAGCTGGCAAAGTGAGTGTGGTGAGCAGGTTCAACACAGAGCATCTTTGGCTCTGTAAGGAGGCATTTGCAGCTCCAGATGCTGCTGCCACTGATTCCTCCTCTGGCTCCCTGCCCTGCTACACTAAAATAATGGAACTCAATGTAGTTGGTTTAAAATGGCCAACAGGAGAGATCCAGCCATTAGGCCAATTAAATTGTGTTCCATTATTTCAGAGTGGATGGGCAGGGAGCTTGCTGTGCTGCAGGTGGGGGGAAGGGAGTAGGACAGCAGATGGGGTAGTGGGGGGTGCTGCACAGCCATGCTAAGGAGAAGGCAGTGACTGCTGCGGAGGAGCAGAGGGTGGGGGCGGGGAGCAGGTGTCATCTGAGGTAGGTTAATCCTGGGTTTGGGGCTATTGTGTTTGGCCCCCAGCACATGTAAAAAAATTGCCATGTGGCTCCTGCTGAAAAAAAGATTGGCCATGCTTGATCCAGACTATCAGTGTCCCATTGTACTGTTCTAGCAGAACATCCTCCCTCTCCATGTTCCAGTGCTATCTCTGCATGCTCCAGAGCTAGGGTGCGATATGTGCTTGGTACTGAAGAGCCTCCTGTCCTGTTCCATAGGCTTGAACAGCCTCAGAGACCCCAAACTGCTTTCTCCTGTTCTTCACCAATAGCTGCTCTGTCTCACTCAAACCAACAGCAGCACAGCCTCAGTCCTGGCTTTTAGTCCTTGCCCCACATGTGAGCTCATTCACCCACTGTCTCCCAGTGGAACTATAACCAGTCCCGTGTCATTGAGTGGCACTCCCTCCTGCCAGTGAGGCTTGGTCATTCTTGGACCAGTTGCCAATGTAGCACTGGTCTTCAGTGGGAGTTGGGTATTTGATAGCCAATCACTATAGCTTCCCTGCCTCCATAATAGTTTAACGGCTAGAACTTCAGCATGCTCTTGTCTACAACTTTTTACTTTGGGGGGCACTCAGTTATTCTACCATAGCTCAGGGCAAGTGAATCTATATTGCACTTCTGTGGTCCACCAAGGATATGCCTTAGTCTCCTTCTACTTAGCCATCACATCTCATTGGCAGAACCTGAATCTCTCCCCCTTCTGGCCAGGTTTTTGCCCCCCCAATTTTCCACTATATCCCAAGCCAGCCAGACTGCCTGAACAGGCCAGTACCTGTGACTTGCTCTCTCCCCAAAAGGCTATTTGCAGCTATAATTACCCCTGGTTACAAGTTATCACACAGCTCTTTACAAGAGGATTTTTTTTACCCTAAGCTAGGAAGACAGGCAGATATGTTGGAGGATAGAGATAACGTGCAGAGTGACCTACATAAATTGGAGGATTGGGCCAAAAGAAAGCTGATGAGGTTCAATAATGACAAGTGCAGAGTCCTGTGCTTGGGATGGAAGATTCCCAAGTGTTGCTACAGGCTAGGGACCAACTAGTTAAGTAGCAGTGCAACAGAAAAGGACCTGGGGATTACAATGTATGAGAGGCTGGATATGAGTCAGTGTGCCTCTGGAGCCAAGGAGGCTAATGACATACTGGGGTGCATTAGGAGAAGCATTTCCTGCAGATCTAGACATTATTTGGCACTGGTGAGGCCACATCTGGAGTATTGCATCCACTTCTGGGCCCCCCAGTACCAAAAGGATGTGAATACATTGGAGCGGGTCCAGCAGAGGGCAACAAAAATGATTAAGGGGTGAGAGCACATGACCTATGAGGAGAGGCTCAAGAATCTGGGCTTTTTAAAAAAAGCTGCCAAGTAGCACTTTAAGGACTGCCGCCTCTCTCCTCTTCTGGATTTGCCCACCTTGATAACACTTTTTCTGATGTGTCAGCTTTGATAACTTTTGGACCTCTGTACTTCATATGTTGAGTCTGTTCTGGTAAGGCTCTGATCCGGAGAAGTGGGTCTATCCCATGAAAGCTCATCACCTAATTATGTTTAGTCTTTAAAGTGCTACGTGACTACTTTTTGCTTGGATAAAATACAGACAAACATGGCTACCTCTGTGTCACTGGGCTTATTTAGTCTGCAGAAGCAGAGAGAGGGGGGTGATTTGATAGCAGCCTTCAACTTCCTGAGGCAGGGGGGCTCTAAAGAGGATGGAGAGAAGCAGTTCTCAGTCGCGACAGATGGCAAAACAAGGAGCAATAGTGTAAAGTTAGAGTGGAAGGTGTAGGTTGGCTATTAGGAAAAACTATTTCACCCAGGAGCATGGTGAAGCACTGAAATGCACTACCTAGAGAGGTGGTGGAATCTCCATCCCTAAAAAGTTTAAGTCTTGTCTTGACAAAGTCCTGGTCTGGATGATTTAGGTAAGGTTGACCCTGCTTTAGCCAGTCCAGCACCTTGCCCGACCTCCTGGCGGTCCCTTCAAGCCCTATGATTCTAAGAAGCAAATGAACTTCACACACATGCTCAGAAGTTTACTAGAGGTCACCCCAGTTCCAGCTTCAGTCCTTCAAGGCCCACAACTGGGTTTGCCATGTGATTGCAAGTGCATATGTGTCTCAAATTCAGAATCAGAACCCCCCTGAATAGGTCAGTCTACAGCTTGGGCCCTGGATCTTGAGAATCTAGGAACAGGTAATCAGCAGATAAGAGTCCTCTATTCAAGGGAGAACATCAGAAGACTGGGTTTTTGCATAAACCAGAAGCAAGAAATTTACATTCACCCCACACTAGAGATCCTCCTAGCAAACCATTTGACGCTGTTTGTCCCACATTTTCATCTGTCTGTCTCACTGTTCAATACAGTCCTTGAAGTTCATAATACTTCCCAGGGTTTACATCATACTCCCCCACAGAGTGGTTGTATGAAATCCTGGTCCACAGCAATGCATGAACTTTGCACTTAAGACAGACTCTAAAGATACTTAAACTTAGAAGTGGGTCTGTCCTACAAAAGCTCACCTAATAAACTATTTTGCTAGGTCTTTAAAGTGCTACTTGACTGCTTTTTGTTTTAATTCAATCAGGTTTTTCCAGATTATTGCCTATAATTGTCATATCTGCCACACACACACACACAGACACTGCTTTCTGCAAACTATATCATTCTTTGTTATCCAAATACCATGCAGAAGATGTTTAAGTGCTTCTTAAAATAAGCTGTCCACATAGCCACAGAGCCCTGGCCTCCTGGCATTCCTAGGAAGCAGCTTCTGGGAAAGAGGTGCAGTGTTAGAGTTACAGCTTCCCGTTTCTGGGCTTTCCTCCCCCATTTTACTTTGCTTCTTTTCTTGCCTCGCACCAGAGGGCAACACAAGAGGCTCCAGTTTAGTTTAAAGAAATTCTCACATTTTATAGCTACAGCGACTGAGCAGGAAAATAATCAGTTTTAATTTAGTAAGATCCTGGTCTCTATCTGAAAATGAACTACAGATCCTTGTTTTGTACCATTAGCATCAATTTAAAAAGTATTATCTGCATTTTCTCTAGTAATGATGTTATTCACTGGTACAGTTAGGGGATTTTAAGGATGGGTGGATTCTTTGACCATAGGAGAGTTTGGAGCCATATGAGAAAATGGGGATTTCTCTTTACTTTTACTGTGACATTACTCTACAGCTGTTGTTCCTGCACTCTATGTCTACTACATTTCTGGAAAGGTCTCCTCAAATATAAGATGCCTATTTTCACGCTCAAAAATATACATCTATGGCTCATATCACATAGTCTTGCTTTTTTCTATTTCATGTACCTAATTACACCAGATAGAACATTTTACTTCATTGATAGACCTACTAGGTTCTTTAACCATAATACAGCCATAATGATTAGAGCTGCATCTCCTAGCTCAGAAAGTAAAATGGAAACCAAATGCCCAAAAACTCCTCTTAAAAATGGCTACTGTCTTAGAAGTGAACATTGTGTTTTAAATGGGACAGCATTAATTAATTGCTCTACATATTATTCTCATTTTGCAACAAGGAGACTTGTTGGAAAAAAGTCTTACCTACAGACACAGTCTTGATTCACCCTTCAGAGCTGATATGTTGCTGCATGGATTGCCCTTTTTCTCTATCCCATGTGGCTGTATGATCCCACTGGTAAAGCAGTTTTAATATTTATCTAGAACTCTCTAGAGCCCCCCCCTCAGAGGGGACCAGAAAGTCCTTGAATCATTGCCTTCAGGTACAATGGTAAAATCTAGCACCTTCGCCACAGTTTTTCCCTCCATACCAATAGCAACAATTTTGGGCAGTGGGAAGGGAGAACATCTGGTAAATAGAGTAACATATCCCTTCCTGTCTTTGAGTGGAAGGGAAGAAAGGCCTGTTGGTTTGATGTCAATAGTTGTACTTCCTAGAAAGGTATTCAAATGCTCCACAAACTAAAATAGAATATGTGGGTGCATAGACAGACACTACCTGGGAGATCACTAAATCAGCACATCTCCAAGATCCTTCTTTCCTGTTCTCTAGCAGAGGACAACTCATGTGACCAGCCATTGTTTTTAACTGATGCTTGAGTTACTTGAATAGTGAGTACTTCCAGCTAGCTCTGTTTGGAGATCAGTAATGCCAGCTACAAAGCAGCACAGCTAGTTAAGATTGAGTCCTACTGAAGCAGTGTCTGCCTCACCTTCTCCCACAAGATTCATCTGTGTCATTAAAAGGTATCTAAGATCTAGATCTAAGTATGGGGCAGACAGACCCTCCACTAGGTCAGAATTTTTTAAATATTAGAATGCTTATTAGACTACCTGACCAACTTCCAGCCTGTTAAAGACAAATCATATGCAGCCTTCTCGGGTTTGGTTTTACAGTGGTTTTCTCCCCTACCAATGTAGTTGAGAGAGCTCACTTAATATCTTCTTAGGTTTAACATCTGTGGCAATGTCTACACAAGAAGCTTTTCCCAGCAATTTGTCAGGAAAAACCATGGTTCATCTACATACAAAATGTGCTTTGTTGAGACCCGGCACATCTGTTGGCAGCATTATACCTCTCCTTGTTCAGGTATAACACCTGTGTTTTGTCATCAAAACAGCCATACAGACACTCCAGGGCCCTTTTATTGACAGACAGGGCTTCTGGTAAGCCATTCTGTTGGGAGACAGCTGGGCAGTCTAGCTGCTCTCTGCTGACAGAGCAGATTGTGTCTACAGATAAAGCAGATTGCGCTTTCAATCTGTCAACAGAAGTTTTACTGAGAAATCCCTTCTGACAGTAACTTCTGCTGACAGAGGCTTCTCCTGTAGATGTAGCCTGTAAGAGGGACACAGAGTCAAATATGAACAAAGATACCAGCTAAACAAAAACTCCTTAACAGAAATAGGAGCATTATTAAAGAGCATGAACTTTCATCGAGAACACAAGCCAAACTGTAGCTGATGTGGTGGCTGTTTGTTTTTGTAAAGGTGTATAAGTCTACTATTTGAATCCGGAAGCTTTCAGATAAGAATCCTAAAGTTGCATAGCCAGCTCTCCCAAACCCTTATGTGATCTTAGGCATATCGAAGTCAGAGTTTTACTCTAATTCCCATTGAGTATTACTATATTCAAATAAGTAACCTCAGAGATTTCAAAGTGACATGATGTCTGGGTGGCTGCACCTGGCCTTTTTCTTCTCTACCTCTCAGGACAATCATGCTTGAGTTCATGAAGCACAGATCCAGACAAAATGTTCTGCATACAAGTGATTAATCTAAGTGTTGCTTTAATTCCCCACCGCCATTATTTCTCATCTATGCTAGTCTTTGTCAGGACCAGAGGTTGAAGTGGCAAAATAGCAGGGGGAAAACCCACCCTAAACAAGAAACCCAACATAAAATGCAAAAACCCTATATTTACGCCCATCCCAGAAACAAGAATTGTAACAAATCTCACAAAATAGTCTGCCAATTTTGGAACAAGAAGGAGGGTCTGATGGGAGTTGCTTGCTATCTGTAGAGCAGTGACGGGCAATATAAGCCAGTGACTGGGCTGCAGGAGTGGCTCTCCTTCATTTCAGTGGACCCCAAGATTGTCAGAATTGAGACAGACTCCTGAGATATGTAGTTTTGTTAACTACACTTGCATATCTAAAATTTGTGGGGTTTAACCAGCTGAAACACAGCAGCTCTCTCATGGATACAAAGGGAGTGCACACCTCTTACATTTGTTGTTGTGTGCAATAATCAGCACGCAATTCACTTTATATGCCCTTGCTTTCTGTCACTTTAGTAATGCTAGTAGGAAAAAAGCATGCGAAAAGAAACGAGGAGAATCTGGCAACCTTCTGTAACCCACACACTTGTGTTTGCCCCATGTAGTGGCACCTAGAACACTTCAAAGAATCAGTGTCCTTTACAGCCTAAGCTGAGCTGAAAGTCAGCTGTCTCAAACTGCAGATGCCTGCACTAAGCGCCAGAGGTCCCATGGGCAATGGTAAACAATGTCTGTGGGCCACACATAGAACCCTAATGCGCTGCATGTGGCCACTGGGTCACAGGTTGCCCACTGCTGCTTTGGCGTAGTTAGTGCTCAATTATTAACAACTAAGCCAGGGTAAATATAGGGAGAAGGAATATCAAGTTCAGGCCTGTTGTGCTTTTTATCATTATGTTCTGAACAGGCTGCTTTCAAATCCTATTAATTACTGTGGTAGTGGAAATTTTTGTGAGTTTAGCAAAAGTTTTGTCAAGCCAGCTAAACTTACAAGTTTGCAAGTAAGTTGTCAGCACTGAAGCTAGCAAAATGTGGTGGAGGGAGAGAGAAGTGGGGATGGAAATAAGTTACCTAATTAACTGGTGCTCACTAAAATCTCTTAAACAACTATTGCTTTATTGGCAAGGCACCAGAGTCTCTGGCACCTTCATCAATGGTATATTAATTAGAAAATTCTGTAATTTTAGAATTGATTTGAATTTCAAAACAAATCTGTGGAGCCAGGCTACAGTTCCAAACTCTAGATCTGACAGATTTTTATGACAACTCAGATCTGAATCCAAACCAAGCATGCAACCAGACCATTTTGATCACATTGCCAGAAATTGACCCTAGCAGTTTTCATATCGCAGGGATTTGTTCAGTTCCCTTTGAGATTTGCTATGGCAAGGAAATCTGAATACAACCATCACCATTCAAACACACACATTATCACAAAGCCTGATGTTTTTGTTTAAAATTCAGAGCAAAGGTAATGTGATAAGCTCTTTAGGCTATTTAATATTGATTTTTAGCAAGAAAAGATAGTAAAAGTCACTCTTTCCACAGGAGCTACCATGTCCTTGCAAAAAAAGTCAGGTAATTTGATTTACTGAAATGGATAGAATTTCTTTCCTGTTGATTCAAGAGGAAAAACAATCAAATTTGACTGCTATTTTAAGTACATAATGAAAGCATAGCTGAGGTTTGGTTTTAAGTTAATTTGGTTTAGTTAATTTCATAGGCAGATGGAGGTCTAAGATCTGCAAAAAAAAATGAAATAGCTGATCTGAAACACATGCTCAAAATAAGGAGTGCTCTCATCACAATTTTCTTTCAGGCTATGTCTACACAACAGCCCCATTTCAAAATAAGATATTTCAACACAGACAAAATGCATTTTGAAACACCCAGCTAGTTCAAAATAGCATTTCCCATGGCACTATTTCAAAATAGTGCCATTGAAGCCCATTATGGCCCATTTCAAAAAATAGGCATTATTCCTCAGTAGGTGAATTTTACCGGAATTGGAATAATGCACCTGCTATTTAGCATGTGCATCATTTAGATGCTGCCAAAGTTATTTCAAAATAACACGGCTGTGTGGACATAGCCTGAAGACAGTGAGGCTCTCTCCTCCCAGTGAAGTTTCCCTGTCCACTCTGGTCCAAAATTACACTGACATCTAAAAATGGAGTTTGCCCTGCAGGAGTCCTGAAAAACAAGCTCTTGAGATTAAATGGACAATATTAGGAATTTTTTAGTCAATACAAGTGCAGTAGCCTAGACACTCTTCTCAGACACTAGAGATAAACCCGCGAAAGCGTACCGTTGCACTTTGTTTTTCATGTTTTGGTGATAAGAATTGCAACCTGTGTTATCATGAGTCCCTGGCTGTTAATCTACACAGGCCTTTTTTTTCCCCTCCTTTGTTTTCGCTTTAATACATTGTAATTGTTGGTTTCAGCGGTGGACCTCATCATCTAAAATTCATTCCTTTTCACAGGCTAAAGTGGCTGTGAAAGGCCTGTATATTAAACTACACCATACACAACATTATACAGTCCCATTGGGGCTATGTCTACACTAGTCAAAAACTTCAAAATTGCCATGCAAATGGCCTTTTCAAAGTTTACTAATGAAGCACTGAAATTATATTCAGCGCATCATTAGCATGCGGGCAGCCGTGGCACTTCAAAATTGACATGGCTCGTCCAGACGGGGCTCCTTTTCGAAAGGACCCTGGCTACTTCGAAGTCCCCTTATTCCTCTCGAAAAGGGGCCCCATCTGGACAAGCCATGCCAATTTCCAAGTGCTGCAGCTGCCCGCATGCTAATGAGGCACTGAATATGTATTCCAGCGCTTCATTAGTAAACTTCAAAATGGCCATTTGCATGTCAATTTTGAAGTTTTTGGCTAATGTAGACAGAGCCTTAATGTTTTGGTAAAGATAGACGTTTTATACCTGATTCAATCATCACTAATGGCAATGGGAGATTAACTACAGCATCTTAATAGTTAGTAGAGTCCCGTTACTGCTAAGCACCAGGACTCCAGCAGATTTCACTAGGGGCTTGTCTACACTACCAAGTTCCTTTGAAGGAAGGATAGTAATTAGGGTTTTGGGAGTTTACTAATGAAGTGTTCCCATGCATAAGCAGCACTTTATTAAGCAAATTCCCACCCCGCAGCAACTTTGAAGCACCAGCACACGTCTAGCTGCAGCTTATCCGCTGGTGCTTCAAAGTGCCCAGGCAACTTTGAAGTCCCTTTTCTCCTCAAAATTGTGGAGTTGCATGTGCTTGGAACTGCTGAGGGTCCAAGAAGAAATGAAGTACTACATGTCACATCTAGTTAAGATCCCATATACTGGCTGCTTGCAAGAGTTCTAAGAGGGATCCAAACACTAAGCTTGGCACCATCCCCTGGACTTGAGGCACTAAGCCTGCACTTGAGTTGCAGACCTTTTGTTTGATGCCCTTTTCACTCACACACACACACACACACACACACACACGCGCCAACCCATCTTTTCCTTTGCCTGCCTACATATCCTGCCCCTCAAAAAGCCTTTGTTTGATTCTCATGCAAGTCCATTTTAAACTCATTTGGAGATTTTCCCGCTGTCTCCGATTCTCCCTCCCTGCAGGCAACATGGAGCAAATAGTTTCTCCCAGGTCCAGCCAATAATGGGTAGTTAACTCTAATGAATCTCCATTGTACCTTTTGATAGGTATGTGCTTCCACCCTTTGACAGCAGATGGTGGATTCCACATGTATCTAGAGGCACTCCCTGTTGCAACAACATTATTGCAACTTTATAACATCAACCAGTTGTATACACTTTCCCCACCACCCACCCACTCCCCACCTCCCTCACGGCTTGAGTCCTGCAATGAGGTGCTCAATGAAGGCAGTTATCAGAGAGGTAGCAGAGTTAGTCATTTTCAAAAAAAACAACAAGAAGCCCCGTGGCACCATATAGACTAACATATTTTGGAGCATAAGCTTTCATGGGCAAAGACCCACTTCAACAGATGCGTGAATTGGGAGGGGGGCTGGGAGGTGTCAGAGGAGGATTTAAAGAGGGAGTCTCAGGTCAAGGGAAGGGCCAGAGTTGACATTCAAAACTCCACATTAACTGTTGATAATGTGCCACATTCTCCATGACTGAATAGACGCTGTCAAGACAAAAGAAATGCTTTCACCGACTTCTTGTTAAATGAAGGCAATGGAGTTACACCAGGAATGAATTTACCCAAATGCACAAAAACTGACATTTCCAAAAACATGTTTTCCACTATGATATCTGCAAAACCATTTAGGGAAACTAATGAAACTGCACAAAAATGGGCTATCCCACTAATACGTGCAACTGATCAGCACATGGACAGAAACAAAGACACAGGAACTTACACTTATATTTGGCAACTTTTTAAAGGACTGGGTAACCGTCTGTATGCATGTGCTCAGCTGTTGTAGTGATTTTTCAAATACTGATGTCTAAAGGTTGAACCTTTCTGTTTGTAGTTTGGTTTTAGGTTCTCTTTTTTTTTTTTAAGGTGTCAGAAAGAAATTAAACTCCCATCTCACAGGCACAGTATTGAAAACTGATCTGGTCCATTTAGGGATGTTTTGTCTTCTGACATGTCAGGCACGATCATCAGTTTTATGATTCAGTCCAATTTGGTATGGCAAATCATTTTTATGTAATGGGACCGGATTATTTGGTTACATTATGTGACCAACTGGTAGATGTGGAATCTTTATTTTTCAGTTTTATACAAATGGGACATTAATGTAGGACAACCTCTAGCATTAAGAGTAAAACCAAAATTTTCAAACTTGGACACCTAAACTCATAGCTGAGCATCTTACTATTGATTTCAGTGGTAGTTCTGGGCACTCCAGAAGATTGGAATAATTTGACTCTTGCAAGGGGAAGCAAATATTTCTATAGTTAAAAATATGAATACATTTGCTACAAAGAAAATCAAACTGAATATCTCTAGGGCATGCTGTTAAAATTCAGAAATATAGTTACTAAACGTATGAAGACATTCCAACGGTGACAAGACCAAAGCCAATAAGAAAAACAAGGTCAATCCTACTAGGTTTTTAGGGTATTTAAAAAAGTTATTCACTTGCATGGCAATTAGTATTCAAAATTCAGCGTACGAAAAAACTGCATACCTTGGGGATCCCAGTTATATAGGTAGTTTAAGCTGCCCAAATGTAAATATAAAAATCACTCAGGATCAAAGTATCAGAAAAAAGTTAAATTGCACTGTTTATTCCTCCAGCAATTTTAAAGCACAATCATGAACAGAATCAGTAAAGTCGCTGATGGCAATGACAGCACAGGCACTCCATTAGTTTAGTGAGATGAGATCTTCCCAGTCGGAAATGACCATTAGGAAGAAGCAGATGAGTTCCCATAGCAATGGAAACAGGAACTCATTCCAGATGCTTTTGGAAAAGCTAGTAAAAATTCAAACTAACCTTCTGAACAGTACCACGAACCTCTGATTTTGTCCTCAATTAGGAAAGAACACGTACATGCCCTTACGGTCCACTTTTTATTTCCTTAGTTAGGCGCATAATGTCTTATGCAACATGTTAATCTAAAAAGGTAGAGACAGAAAAAACCTTTGTTTTATTTAAGTGATGCAGGCATCTTATACCCAATCACTTTCTTTTGATTTAGCCAGATTTTAAGTTACGGAAGGTTTGGCTGGGTCAAGATTTGGGTAGGAGACCTGAAACAACTACTTGTAAAAACATGCAGCAGGAACCACCTGCTGAATCTCCAACTGTAGCATTCCTCACCTCTGGGTCAATAGGGAACCCCTGCCTCACATGAGTTCTGGGGGCACTATGCTACTGGATGAGCCATCTTTGGAAAAAACAGCAAAAACTAGGTGCTGGCAATTAAAGAACCTATGACAACATTTGCAAAAGCAGAGCTGGTGATCCTAATGGCACGATCAAATCTTAGCTGCATTCTGCCTAGGTAAATCCCCCTCTACCTATCCAATTACACATACTGTTCCTTCCTATCCTCAGTTGCTCTGAATTATTGCTGTCTTCTGTTAAATGGCTACTGCAGTCCATCCCGTGGGTGGTATTACTGTATACCCTTTAAGTAGTTCCCAGAGACGATCCAGCAGATGGGTAAAAAGTTGGTAGGATGCTGATGTTTCACAAGGGCTGTGTCTACACTTGCCCCCAACTTCGAAGGGGACATGGTAATCAGGGCCATGGGAGATTAGTAATCAGTTTCTGCAGTGAATACATAGCACTTCATTAGGCTAACTTTTTCCCCCATGGCAACTTCAAAGCATCAAAATTCAAAATGCCAGCATGCGTGTAGCTGCAGGCACTTCAAAGTGCCTGTGCTACTTCGGAGGAGTAAAGGCACTCCAAAGGAGCATGGGCACTCGGAAGTGCCTGTGGGTACACGCTTGCTGGCACTTTGAATTTTGACGCTTTGAAGTTGCCACAGGGGAAAATAAGCCCAATGAGGTGCTGTGTACTCACTGCAGCACTTGATTAGTAATCTCCCATGGCCCTGATTACCATGTCCCCTTTGAAATCGGGGGCAAATGTACACACAGCCAAAGATAAGTAGAATGACTTAAACAGACCAATTAGCCTGACTTCAACCTTAGCAAAAATACAAGAATTCCAGCTATGAAATCTCAGTTAATAAAAGAAATAAACCAAAAATGATCAATGTGATTTTATGGAAACTAGTCAGGACTTGTCAGGTAAGCTTGACCTCATATCAAAAACTGTGTTATGTTTTTTAGACTAGGTAATTCTAATACCCCTCTGAGCCTAAGCAGCTATGAATTACCAGTGTCTACCTTACAGAAGTACTCTGAGATTTAATTAATCTTAATATATGCAAAATGCCAAAATCTGCCCTCACCATAAATAGGAGTCACTCCATTAATGCATACTGAAATGTTTCTAATTTTTAACAATGAAAACTGGAGTATCATTTGGCCCTATTTGTGTAAACTGCTTTGTGATTTTTCCAGTGATAGCTGTACTTTGGAGGAGCATTTCTCTAACTAAATACCTATGTGTCAAATTTAGACTGCAGGTTTAAAAGCAATAGGAATAATAAGTTGCACTTATTTTTCATTGTTTACTGAACAATGATTTTTATTTTTTTACAATGATTTGACTAAGTAGACACATACTTATTTTATACCATTTGCATTGGATTGAAATATTTATGCTAGATACAGAATGCCTTCTAGACTCAAACATTTGCTTTTTCAGTACCAACTAGTGCTGCATTTCTTTGGGTGGAACTCATTCACACAAAAGATTTCCTAATTTTAATATATTGCCAAATACATTGGCCTTTGCTAGGTTTTGCTTGCACATGGGAGTGAAGTGTTCCATTATCAACCTCATTCTGGATACCTGGAGCTCATTGTTATGTTTATCTTCCTAAACACATAAGTATATTCTTAGGGGACCCAAATAACAGTTTCTTTGCATACCCTAAGCTAAATCTTGTAGTACTTATATAGCACATTAGGAGGAGGGGTGTCTTTGTCCACTCTCCAGTGGATGGTCAGGTACATAATCAAGTTACCTGGACTGCTCCACCTTGGCCTTAACTCTTGCACCAGTGAAACCTTCATGGATCCCATAGAACAGGTTTATGAGTCTTCTGGCCAATGAACATAAATCTTAAGCTCAAAGAGTAGACGCTTGTACTTTTAGCCTTGAATGTTCATGTTCAAACACTATTTCACACATGCAAAGTGAGTTACACTTACTCAAACAAAACTCCAGAGGTCAATGGTAGATTGGACCATCAGGACCAGGAGGGTAAACTAGTCAATGAAAAATAACTAAACATGACACATCACAATCAAATTAGAATTACTCAAATTTCTCTTGGCTGTTCAAAAAAAGATCTCTTCATTTCAGACAAGCTTTGACCAAGAAGGAAGTTGTTTAGGGGGTTAATTCCAGCCTGGCCAAAGCTAAAAGTAAGTGAAATCTCAGAGCTCAGTGTTAGTAGATATGCAGCATATTTTTCCCAGATCAAAGGAGTTACGCTAAGTTTAGATTAGTGACCAGGATAAGTTTATCCAAACCAAGTCTTGCTAATTAATCTATTTCTTTTTAATATAAGAATAGTGTTGGGTGTGTGTGTGTGTGTGTGTGTGTGTGTGTTAAAGGTCTTTGTTTTAGCCACAAGATAGGTATGGCACAATGAAAGTTTTCACACTGTCCCACTGGTGTCCCTCAGTTGGGACCAGGAGGGATCATTTTTGAGTGACAGATGTTATCCATCCAGTTCTTGGTCTTTTTTTTGCTGGGAATACCAGATAGAGTGGAATTTATTTGCCCAATTAGCCAGCCGGATTCGTGCTGCTAAGTCATTCAGGCATTTCAACGGAAGTCTCAAGGCTAATTGTGATGGATTTTTGTGACGTGGCCATCTGTGCACAGGAAACAAGACTGAGATCACTCATCTTATTTCACCCAGGTCACCAGATAGCACCCACCGCTGACTGAGTCCGCATGTTGGGGCAGTAGGAGTCTGATGAGGCATGCGAGTAATGGAAGAAAGCACTGATACATAAATTCATATTTTCAAAGCAACAATGTGTACAAGGATGAAGCCTGTTCCCTCCACTTATGCCATAATTTTGTTACTGTCTTGGGGAGTGACGCAAAACAGTAGTTGCAGCTAATATATTCAGTACAGTCTAGTATAAATGAATTATTTTCCACATAGCTATATTTGATTTCAGCTTGTGTCCAGGCTTCAACTAATATTTTCCACAAACAGCTGTGGGCATGCAGGGGAAAGAAAATATTTCTGAACCTAATAAGCCTTGAAGGAGAAATGGGCCTATTTTTTATTTGCTGTAGAATTTGTAGCACCACTGCAAATACCTTTGAGCACAAGGGGGTCCATATTTCAAATAAAGGCCCCAAAATAGGGGATCAGACTGGGTCTTGATGGTAGGCCAGTGGGCTTCTATACTTAGGAACTTAAGTGTCTCAATCTTCTAAGCTTCCGAGCATCCTACAGCTTCTGCATGCTGCCAAGCAGTCATTTTTGAACATATACTGACATATGGGTTACATAGCCTAATTTGAGACATCCAGTTGAAAATCTTCACCAAATCCTGAATTTTGCCATTCAAATTGTTGCTAAGGCAAGTTAAAGCAGCACTGATGTGCCAAACTTTCTGTTCACAGCACAGTGACTGTAGAATTTAGAGCTCCTGTTTAAAGCCTGTTTTTGAAAGCCAGGCTCAGTCAATAAAATATCCATACAGAAAATTCCATTTGAAATCCTTCCTGACCCACACCTTTATAAAAGCTGAAGAGTTTATTAAAACAAAACAGCCGTACTAAATTCTAAAGAAGATTACTTTCATATTGAAATTATCTTCATTTGCAAATGTACCACTTATTTGTTTGTAAAAATGTTTGCTACATCTTCTCCATGAATCATAAAATCACCCCAGAGATTGTGTAGAGCACAGGAGTTGAGGGTAAGGTGTAGACTCCAGGCAGGATGTGGGAGGGGGGCTGGGCTGGGCCATGAGGTTGAGGCATGGGATGGGTGCACAATGCAGGCTCTGGCTGGTGTTGACCTCTGGCAGCTGCTTCCTCGGAGCAACACATCCCTCTGGCTCCTAGGCAGAGGTGCAGCCAAGGGGTCCTGTGTACTGCCCCCGGTCACAGGTGCTGCTCCCGTAGCTCCCATTGGCACAGCCAGTGCTTGGGGCTGGGGCAGCATAGAGGGCCTCTTCTCTGGCTAGGAGCCAGACATGTCAGCTGCTTCCTGGGAGCCACACAGAGCTGGGGCAAGGAGCCTGCCCACACCAGTGCACTACCAATCAGATATTTAATAGGTGCTCTGGTCAAAAACCAGACACCAGGCAACCTTGTGTGGTGGTAGTGAAAACAGTGCATCCCCCTCCCAACTAGGGGGAAGAAGGATGAAACAGGACCCACAACTTACAGGAAAGCAGCTGCTCCAGCTGCCTTGGGCTAACAGTAGTTACTCACAGCTTTGCACATGAACTTCTGTGCCTTCAACTACTAGTTGGTGCCCTATACATAGGTTTTGGTGGGGGTAAGGATGGACATAGCAGCCCAAAAGGTGCCTACCTTTAAGAGACAATGCAGACAAAATATAGTATTTGCTCTTTTTGGTCTCTGCTGCTGCCGCCTAGTAGGTTAATTCTGGTTTGGCATGGTGTCCAGTTGACTACTTAGTCCATAACTCTGATGTGCATATCTTTGAGGCTCTGCTACAACAACGTCATATTCATTTCTATCATAATCTACAAAAAGATCTCAGCAAACTGAGTGATTGGGCAGCAAAATGGCAAATGAAATTTAATGTGGGTAAGTGTAAGGTAATGCATGTTGGAAAAAATAACCCAAATTACACGTACTACATGATGGGGTCAAATTTAGCTACGGACAGATCAGGAAAGGGATCTTGGAGTTATAGTGGATAGTTCTCTGAAGACATCCACGCAGTGTGCAGCGGCAGTTAGTAAGGCAAATAGGATGTTAGGAATTATTAAAAAAGGGATCGATAATAAGACAAGATATCATACTTCCCCTATATAAAACTATGGTACGCCCACATCTCGAGTACTGCGTGCAGATGTGGTCTCCTCACCTCAAAAAAGATATATTGGCATTAGAAAAGGTTCAGAAAAGGGCGACTAAGATGATTAGGGGCTTGGAACGGGTCCCATATGGGGAGAGGCTAGAGAGACTGGGACTTTTCAGTTTGGAAAAGAGGCGATTGAGGGGTGATATGATAGAGGTATATAAAATCATGAATGGTGTGGAGAAAGTGAATATAGAAAAATTATTTACCTTTTCCCATAATACAAGAACTAGGGGACACCAAATGAAATTGATGGGTAGTAGGTTCAAAACTAATAAAAGGAAATTTTTCTTCACACAGCGCACAGTCAACCTGTGGAACTCCTTGCCCGAGGAGGCTGTGAAGGCCAGGACTCTATTAGGGTTTAAAAAAGAGCTTGATAAATTTTTGCAGGTTAGGTCCATAAATGGCTATTAGCCAGGGGTAAAGTATGGTGCCCTAGCCTTCAGAACAAGGGCAGGAGATGGATGGCAGGAGATAAATCACTTGATCATTGTCTTCTGTTCTCCTTCTCTGGGGCACCTGGCATTGGCCACCGTCGGCAGATGGGATGCTGGGCTGGATGGACCTTTGGTCTGACCCAGTATGGCCATTCTTATGTTCTTATAATCACACAAAACCTTAGTATTTGCAATTCACTGTGCCTATGATCAGTATCCTGAAATTCTATATCTAGTGGAACTCCATCTTTAAGTGTGAATTTTGGCCTCTGACCTAATCCAAAACTAGGGCTTGCTTACCTTTCCTAATTAATACTATTTATATTGCATTGCACCTGCAGCCCCCACCTGACTTCTTGTAGAAAGGACCGCCACAAGTGTAGGACTGTAATTAAAAAAAGTTAGGGCTGAACAGAATAATGTAGAAGATTCTTCGCATCAGATTCCCAGCAACACCTTTCAAAGGCCATGGGCATGTTGCCCTTTATGCTGCTTGACCAGGACAATCCATGCTTTGTTTTAATATATTTGTGTATCAGAGACATAACTGCTAATCTGACATCCTGAATGCAATTAATATTGATCACCTGTCTAAAGGTAAACAGGACAAACCTGACTTGGACTGCATATGCTTAATAAAATGTATATAATGTTAGGTGAGCTTTCGTGGGACAGACCCACTTCTGTCCCATGAAAGCTCACCTAATGAGCTATTTTGTTAATCTTTAAAGTGCTACTTGACTGCTTTTTGTTTTGCTAGTGTATAGACTAGTACGGCTCCCTCTGTTACTATATAATGTGTTTTTACTTAACATCTGGCTTACAGAAGATAAAATGTCCCTGAACTGCAGGCCATATGACCAGTGAATCATTTGGTTACACAGATTTGGAAATGAAGAGTTTCACTTCGGGATGGTAAATGGTTAACCACTAAGCAATCTGGTAAGCATGAGGCTTAGTGAAAGCATCCAACAGCCACAGCTGAGCTGGGGGCAAGGTGGGAGGGGAGCACAGCTCACTGTGCCCCCAGAAGAGGCATGGCCAAGAGTGGACAGGGAAGGGCCCAGAGCTGCTTAGTGCTTGGATCATGGCACTACCTGCATGGAGTGGTGCAACAATGCTGCTGCAGCACTTCAAAAGGAACCCAGAGCAGCTGTCCCCTTTCTTCCCCAAGTTGGCAAGCCTGGGCTTACCAGTAAGCACGAGCCTTACCAGTATGCTTATTGTTCAGCTGGTTAACTGGCCTTACTGGTAACTGCTGGTGGTCAGCTGCAACGGGTTACAGCAATCCCAGCCTTTCTGGCTGCATCAAGACCTCCTGACCGTGGAGGGGGGAATCTTGTGCCTGCAACTGGATGCCATGACTGCAGCAGGCTGGACAGCAATTAATCTATTAAGTGCTATCATTTAGCCAGTTAACCATTTTAACATCTAGTTTCACTGCTGAATACCCTGTTCTTTATAGGCATAAATAGCACAAACAGAATAAAATATTCAGAGAAACTATGGAATATGTTGGAAAGCTGATAATTCCTTCAAATCCTGGTCTGCTAATCTCACTCCTCAGATCTTCACCTCGTCATGGTGAGCAGGCTTGCCTGTTCCAGGGAACCCAAGAACAATGCCCTAGGGAGTCTCCTACTCCCAGCAGGATCACCCAGGGTAGCAAGGTTAAGAGGGAGGAGCCAGACAAAGAATGATCCTAAAAGTCTTAAATGGCAGAACAGGCAGAAGATTGCCAGGATAATGCTACAACAGCTGTGAATGCAGATGAAGGCTGTAGAAGACAAGAGATGCCTAATCATGGATCTGATGCCATTGGACCTAGGCCTTTTATCCAATCCAGAATCATGGTGGCTGCAGTGTAACAGTCCCTCCACATTGGAAGTTATGTCTACTACTCCCCTAAGATTAAGCCCTACTTTGACTGGTGAATGGTGATGGGAGCAGCATTGTGCTATCTGGCAGCTTTTAGTCATGCACCAGCAGTGAGGCAGTAGATGTGTGTATCAGTCACTGTTTCAAGGTCAGTGGTAGAAGAATGGTCTGGCAGCTGCATCCATGACTGAGCAGCCTTTAGGATCTGCTCTGCTCACCCTGCATGGGGAGGGGGTTAGAAAACGTACACTAAACTTAATCCACCTCAACCCCCGACTGGATAACTATCCCATGGGTTCATCTCTATGCAATAAAAGAGGGGTAAACTTCTGAACATGCAATATTTGGACTTTAATGGACAACCCAGATATTGGATGACCCAAGACACATGGCAATTGTCATGCACAAGCCACAACAATTTATTATTGCTATAGCTGTCCTGGCAGAAGTGCCTAGACCAGAAGGAGGATGTCAAAGAGAAGGCGGCGGAGGGTACACCTTGTCTGGAAAGGATATCCAAAAGGAAGAAAAACAAATTTGAGTAGATTTGCCATCAAGAATGAACTGCCACAGATCGTATCTGAAATGCCTGTCAGCATCAATGAGTGTCTCATGACTCTACATGAATCTTGTCAGAAACCAAACAGGTAACTGGTGTGCGTGCTTATGCGCCGACTCCTTCATGTCACCTTTGGCACCTAGAAGTTCTCTACCCAATTGGACACAGTCTTGAAAGACAGTCCCAAAGAAAACAAGGCTATTCTCTTGTGAAATTGCAGTGCCCGAGTCAGAAGAGCTGTGAATCTGACAGAATAACCATTGGGAAAGAAGGAGTCTGAAACAGCAGCT
Source organism: Carettochelys insculpta (assembly GCF_033958435.1). Classification (NCBI taxonomy): domain Eukaryota; kingdom Metazoa; phylum Chordata; order Testudines; family Carettochelyidae; genus Carettochelys; species Carettochelys insculpta. The sequence goes on from NC_134139.1 coordinate 61,807,731, forward strand.
CCAGTGGAGTGCTCCTCCTTATGAAGTGTGCAGGACATGAGCTTGTCATCCTGAGCACCCTCTTCAGCCAGAGGAAACAAAATTTAAGACTTCATGGCAGCATCCTTGACTGAAGCACTGGCACCTCAGACTCATCGTCCAAGCTTGGATTTGGAACGATGTCCCTCTCACATGTGCAATGATTAGAGCTGATTGCTGGACCAATCACTGCCTTATTCAATCCACAATGGCTATTAGGATTGTCACCAAATGGAGAACTCATGAGAAACTGATCCAAGGAAAGATTAATGTATGAGGCTTGAAGGACCACAACAGACTTCCAGAAAGTGACCCAAAGGAAGATGCTGACAGTATAATTTGTGGAAGAACGCTTGTGTCAGTTGAAAAGTGCTATCTTTGGAGCTTGTGGAGAAGCCATTGGCTACCAGTCCGGGAAACATCAAGACATGTTGGATGACAACGGATGTGGAAATTGAACATCTAACAGAGGCAAAAAGGAAAACCTTTAGGGCCTGGCAAAGTGACATCAACTGCACAATGAAGAGTGAAGTGCATGATAAAGCCAAAGCAGAAGTCCAACATAGAACAAGGTCTCTGAAAAACAGCTGGTGACTGAGAAGGTGCAAGAACTCCAGCATCTTGCAGAAATCAATGATACGAGGTTTCTTTAATGCCAAAGTGGTTTATGCACTAAAAACCCACACACACACACCCCCCCCCCCATGAAATCAAGCCCCTGAGATCAAAGGATGGCACCTGACTCTTGAAAGACAATGAAGCCATTGTTTCTCACTGGAGGGAGCACACCTATGAGTTATTGAACTTTCCCTCCACCATGTATCCCTCAGCAACTGCCTAGAGATGATCTTGCAACACTTGCATCCCTGAATGAGGTCAAGACAAAGTTGCTTGTATAATTTTCAGTGGTTGTTCCAACACTACTACACACGTGAAACTTGAACATACAAGCTTCATTTGAAGACACTTGAACAATATCATTAATGCTGCTTCATGAGAATCCTAAATATCTCCTGGGAGAATAGGTGCACAAACATTAGTATCCTGGAAGAGTTGAACATGAGCAGCCTTCAAGCCATTATCATTAACTAACAATTTGGTTGGACTGGTCAGGGGGTCCAGATGTCTGATCAGTGCCTACCAAGACATTCTTGTTTCCAGGTTGAAGGAAAGAGGAAGCAATTTAAGGATATGCTGAAGACACAAGTCTGGTATCAGTATCGACACATTGGAGATCCTAGCCCAGGACCACTCAAAGTAGAGAGCAGTAATCCATGAGGGGGTGGCACAATTTGAGAGGTGCCACCACAGCACATGAGGAGAGGTGGAGAAGGAGAAAACAGTGGAAGAAGAACTGCCCCATGCCGCTTCTGCGGCTATGAGCACTTGCCCCTTCTGTGATAAGGCCTGCAGCCCCAGAACTGAGCTGGGCAGGCATCAGATTCACAAATAGGAGGGTGACTGGTAAACTTCATACTCATTTAGTGACCACCAATAGGGGATGTCTGCTAATGCCTTGTTACTGGTTTTTAAATATTAACTGTTGAATACACACACTTATTGGTTCAGTTGCATTGATTTTTACATATTAATGTTTGTCAACAACAGATCCATTAAAAAAACACTAACTCCTTTGGATCCTTATTATGCACATCATATAGCCATTCTGTTAGTAAGTTTTCCTCTCTTGTCCCATCTTGACAAAATGTATTATCTTTAAATGTCTTTGGAGCTAAGTGGGACATCTCATGTGATAAAAACAATGCAACAAAGACTCCAAAATAGAGATAAAGGGGAGTTTTACAGGGGAAAGTAGGTAACATCTAATTTGTTTTTAGCTTAGCATTGAACAGTGGATTTAGCGTAAGAGGACAGACAGTGGTGCTCAAGTGCTTTCTTGAGCTGGAGCCTGAATGCCTTTAGCGTATGGCAGAACAACTTCCTTACTAAAAACAAAAAGCAGTCCAACAGCACTTTAAAGACTAGCAAAATAATTAGTTGAGCTTTTGTGGGACAGACCCACTTCTTCAGACCATAGCCAGACCAGAACAGACTCAATATTTAAGGCACAGAGAACCAAAAGCAATAATCAAGGAGGACAAATCAGAAGAAGAGAGTGATCAAGGTGAGCAAGCCAGAGAGTGGAGGGGTGGGGGAGGAAGGTCAAGAATTAGATTAAGCCAAGTATGCAGACGAGCCCCTATAGTGACTCAAAGTTCGCATCCCAGTTCAAACCGGGTATTGATGTGCCGAATTTGAATATAAAAGCCAGCTTGGCTGCTTCTCTTTGAATAGTGGTGCGAAAGATTCAGTAACACACATACCTTTAGACATTAGACTTCTCTATTCCATTAAAATGTTGACTAACTCATTTGTGGATCTGGAGTGTTTTGATGTCTGTTTTGTGCCCATTAACCCTTTGTCTAAGGAAGTTAGGGGTCTGTCCAATATACACCACATCTGGGCATTGTTGGCACATATGTTAGAGGAGCATGAGAAAGTGCCCGTGATTCTGTGAGTAACCTGGTTAGGTCCAGTGATGGTATTTCCAGAGAATGTGGACAAAGCTGGCAGCAGGCTTTGTTGCAAGGAAAGGTTCCAGGTCTGGTATTCCTGGAGCATAGATTGTGGCTGTTTGTGAGGATCCTCATAAGGTTGGGAGGTTGTCTGTAGGAGAGAACAGGCCTGTCAGCCAGGGCCTTCTGGAGTGTGGCATCCTGATTAAGGATAGGTTGTAGGTCCAATAATTTGTTGCAGTGGTTTGAGTTGGGGGCTGTAGGTGATGACCAGTGGTGTTCTGTTCTTGCCTTTTTTTGGGCCAACCTTGGAGTAGCTGGTCTCCTGGTGGGCAATTCAGATTTATGAATATTTGGTAAAGATCTTGTAGTTTTTGGTCTGTCAGTTGGATCAAAGCAAATGTGATTGTATCTAAGAGCTTGACTGTAAACAATGGATCTAGTTCTGCATGCAGGATGGAAGCTAGAAGGGTGTAGGTAAGTATGGTGATTTTTGGTACAGTGTGGTACTGATTAGTACTGTGGTGTCCAGGAATCTTATGAGGCTCCTCACAAACAGGAACAGTCTATACCCCAGGAATACCAGCCCTGGAACCTTTCCTTGCAACGAAGCCCACTGCCAGCTTTGTTCACATATTTTCTCTGGAAATACCATCACTGGACCTAACCAGGTTACTCACAGAACACAGGCACTCATGCTCCTCTACCAACATCATATATGCCATCATGTGCCAACAATGCCCAGATGCTTTGCATATTGGACAGACTAACTCCCTTAGACAAAGGGTTAATGGGCACAAAACACATCAAAACACTCTAGATCCACAAACCAGTTAGTCAACATTTTAATGGAATGGGGCATTCTGTTAGTGACCTAAGGTATGTGTGCTACTTGGGGCGGGGGGGTGGACACTTTTGCACTGCTATTCAAAGAGAAGCAGCCAAGCTGGCTTTTATATTCAAATTTGGCACAATACGTGGTTTAAACCGGGATGTGAACTTTGAATCACTACAGGGGCTCATCTGCATACTTGGCTTAATCTAATTGACCTTCCTCCCCCACCCCTCCACTCTGATTTGCTCACCTTGATTTTTTTCTGATTTGTCCTCCTTGATTACTGTTTTTTAGTTCTCTGTGCCTTAAATATTGAGTCTGTTCTGGTCTGGCTATGGTCTGAAATGGTCTGTCCCACAAAAGCTCACCTAAACTATTTTGCTAGTCTTTAAAGTGCTACTTGACTGCTTTGTTTTGCTAGTGTATAGACTAGCATGGCTCCTTTTCTGTTACTATCCTTAAGAAATTTGTGACGTTGTTTACTCTATGACTATATAAAAAAATTGCAAAATGCAAAATTATGGACCCTATTCTGACATTTTCACTCAATATCATCCTATTAAAGTGGCATCATGGATGGTACTAGCATCTTATGTGACTAATCTGTTAGTTGTGCATGGCAAAGTTAGACTGAGTTTCTCAGTCTTTCGGGCATCACTACAGAGCTAGAGTGCAACAATAAGTTTTGCCTCGGCTTTTGCTTCTTAACTAATGAAAGCTAATATATACACAAACCATCAACGAATGCAACTAAATCACCACCTTTAAGTTGTGTGTGTTGAGGTTTTATGCACACAGGTCAGGCAACTCAAGGATGAACACACAAGTGAAACTGATTACAGTATACATGGACTATAATATTTAGTCTTTTCACTTTTAGGAGATGAGTTTTCTGACAGAGAATGTTCGTGTTTTCAGCAAACAGACCAATGATATTCATTGTACTGCATTGATGATCATATGTTCATCTGGTTATATGGTTTTTAAGCCATATCATATTGACTGCAACTACAAAAACACTTTTAAAATGTAGCTGATGCTCAGAGCAAAACAGCAGATTTGAATTTTGCCATGCTGCCAATGGTTGAAGAATTGATTTCTAAACAGCTCTGCTCCCTAAGATAATGATCCTGCATTTTTTCCCCTTACCTATCCCTTGGACACCAAAGTTCACCAGGGGATGCTCTGTGTGTGCAATGAATGTAGGCTAAGCATTGTTAATAAAAACTACTTTGAAATACTGCTGTGCTTAAACAAAACAAGAATCAATACACTGTAGCCATGCCAGAATGACATTAAGTGTCTGTACCTGCATTACTACAAGTCTCTTTACATAAACAGCCAAAACAAAAATAGCAGTCAAGTAGCACTTTAGACTAACAAAATTTACCAGGTGAGCTTTTGTGGGACAGACCCACTTCTTCAGACCATAGCCATACCAGAACACTCAATATTTAAGGCACAGAGAACCAAAAGCAGTAATCAGGGTGAACAAATCAGAAAAAAAATGAAAAGGTGAGCAAATCAGAGAGTAGAGGGACTGGGGCAAGAATTAGATTAAGCCAAATATGCAAAAGATCCCCTATAGTGTCCCACCCCCCTACTGATTTTTTTTTGTCCACCTTGATTACTGTTTTTGGTTCTCTGTGCCTTAAAAATATTGAGTCTGTTCTGGTATGGCTATGGTCTAAAGATGTGAGTCTGTTCCACGAAAGCTCACCTAGTAAATTATTTTGTTAATATTTAAAGTACTACTGGACTTTGTTTTGATAGTATCTAGACTAGCACAGCTACCTCTCTATTATACAGACAGCATATTTAAAGTTAATAGTTTCTAAACAGTGAGCTTTGAATATCTTTATGCACAGTATGTACACACACACACACACACACACTTATGCCCCACTGTATCAAATCAGATCCTAGCAGGTCCATATTTGCTAAGAGTTAGACTGCCAGTAAAGCTGTCCAGCTGTAATGGCTTTATTTAACTTTCATTTACTATCAGTCCAGATGCTTTCACTTGGTAATCTCCAGGAGAAAAAAAAAAAAAAAAAAAATCTTTACATACAATAACAGCTTCCTTAAGACATCTTGTCACCTGTCAGCATAGGCATCATTTTGTTTCCATGCCATAGGTTTCCAGGAATTGAACATCCAAGTTGAACTTAAATGTTTCTGTATTCCATTGATTTAGAATACTGTAGTTCAGTTCAGACCGACTGTGCTATGCTGTTCACATTCAGTTGCACGTGGGTTCTTCAGCAAGGCAATAAAAGACAGATCTTGATAAGTCTTCTGGGATGTGCCCTGTACTGTAAATATCATTTGAGTTTCATAATTGTGTCAATACCAAGGTCTAAGGCTTCCAACATCTTGCTTGTGAATTTGTCCAGACCAGACACTTTTCCTCTTTTCATGAATTTCAAAGCTTTTCTTATTTCTTCCTTGAGTATAGGTGGACCATCTGCATTCTTAGAGGGACTCAACTTTTCCACTCTATCAGAGTTCTGAAATGTATTCTGGCCACCTTTCCAAAGTTTTATCCCTTTCCATTATACTACCATCCTTCAACTTCAGACAGCCAGATGATAAACATGTTTTCCTTCCTGTTACCTCCTGAATTCGCATATGCATCTCTTTTGTATCACTTCCATATTGCTGTTCAATTATCTTACACTGTTCATTTAGCCAGTTCTCCTTTGCAGCTGCACTTTATTTCTTTGTTCAACTTTTCATATTCCAGATGTTTTTCCTTTTTCTTCCACAAGTTGCAAAATTTCCTCAGTCATCCACTTAACAGTTTTAATTCTTGGAATGTTTTCATCTGCAGATGTAACAATGGATTCTTTTAATCACTCCCAATGTCTGTTGATATCAGTTATGTCTCTTAAGGCATTGGATCTATTTTTGACTGCTAAAGCAACTCCATCTCAAAACTTCTGTTTGGACCAATTTCAGAACAAGTTTGATGTTTTACAACAACATTTTGAATTTAATTTTGCTCAATTTGCCTACTACCAGGACATGATCACTATAGCAATCAGCACCTGGCATTGTTTTAGCTGATATGAGAGAACTTCTAAACCTTTTACTTATAAGAATAAAATCGATTTGGTTCTTCACATTCTCTCCTGGACTCTTCCACATCTGTAGTCTCCTTGGATGTTGCTTGAACCATGTGTTTCCTATGGTCAAATCATGAATTCTAGCCCATCCTACCAGTCTTTCACCTCTCGTTTCTTGAGCCTAGACCATGAGGCCCTGTTATGTCTTCTGTTCATTCACAGCCAACCTTAGCATTAAAGTCTCCTTGAACAATTAGAACTTCACTCGATTTACAGTAAGCTTTGGTTTGTTCAAGTTTTCATAAAATCTGTCTATGCCTTCCTCAGTGCTGTCTACAGTTGGAGCATAGACCCGGATTATATTCACTTCGAAGGGCTTGCTTTCAAGTTTAACAAGACCCTATCAGATACTGTCCAATAACCTATTGTGCGAGCAGAGTGATTGTGTGCAGTTGGGGAAACTGAGGCACGACAATTGATCGAGCAGAAATGCAAAAATTCCAATTTCTCTCTGCTCCGGGATGCTCAATGAATCACACAAGAGGTAATCAAAGCATCCCACGGGGTTTTACCCTGCAACCCAGGCCGGTGTACACAATGGCAAATCCAATAGGGTTGTACAGGGTTGTGGTGGGATCCATGGACAACGATGCAAAGCTGTCTGAACCCAGAAGGAAAGATGAGGCTTTATTTAGGTTAAAAACAAAAGGTAAGTTTATTAAGGGTAAGGTAAACAGGGGAAAACAAAAGACAAAGTAACCTAACAAGACAGACTAGAACAATCCCTTCACACAATTAGTCCTAGCACAGGATTTTATAGTTTAAAACTAGAGCCCTTGAACAATGAAATGCTGCAACAGGCAGCAGCCTCAATACAACCCTTTACTTACGATGCCTCCCAGGGATCTCATGTCTTCTTCTGTGACTGCTGTAAAGGGAAGTTCATTAAATATAAAAATGTATTACCCACTGTGGGGCACTACTCCCAAGCAGGTGGGAGGGCCACGAGATACTCACCTATATTTGAACGCTCAACCTCCCGTTTGATCGGGGGTGAGGGGAGGCAGATGTTAACCGTGGAACCACTTCTTATGATGGCTCCAGAGATATAGTGAGACTTAAGCCCCAATGCGATATCCCTCTATTTCTGTGCCTCTTACTGGGCAATGCCTCTTACTGGGCAACTTCTGTAATATGGAATCACCTTTTAGGTAATTCCTCAATACAATTCCTGTCCCTCTTACGGGCAGGATTAAATAAAACTCTATTCTATAATGAGGTCTGTATGGGCTCTCAGGCTGGTTCTAAACACAGCCTCCTGTGCTGTACATACTAGTGTAATTTAGGGTTACAAAATATAAGAGTCATGCATCAGGGAGACTGGGGCAATCCCAATCTACTACCTGAAATTCCAAGCCTTTTTACAACAGCATACAAATAAGCAACAGCAAGTGTAAAATATACACATAAGTGTTTCCCATTATGGGTTGGTTTATTTTATAATTAAGCTTTACAGAGTATAGTTTTTATTACCTCCTCTCCCTTGATCTGTATCCAGGCGCCAGGCCTGTGATCTCTTGATCCAGATGTTGCTGTTAAAGTATGGCCCTCACAGGCGCATTTTTACAGCGCCATGACAAGGCCAGATAGGAAAGAGGAGTTAAAAAGAAGCCCAGAGGAAAAAAGAACCAACTTGGGAACACAAAACACACCTCTGGGTAAAAGCCTCTAAATCAGAGGTGTTATCAAAGATGGCCTTTTATTCTCGTCACTGGCCACTGGCAATGGTCAGTGAAGAGAAGGGCAGGGCCGCTGCTGCAGTTTGCTGCCTGTTCAGGGCACGCGCTCATCAGACGCTGGCACCTGAGACGACAAACCCTCCAGTAAAAACTGGAGCCTCCAGTGATTTCAATTAGGAGCTCTTCTATGTCCCACAGTGACTACTGGAGCTAAAACGAGTTCCTGAAGGCGTCCCTTCAGTCTTCGGCGTCCTTCGATGGCTGGGGTGTGACGACTGACACGAAGGTCTGTCAGGCGTCTTCCGCGGTGACTGAACCAGGTTCAGCACCGGCTTCCGTAGAGACGGCCTCTGACTTTCCAGTCAGTGCCGACTTCCTCGTAGTCACTGTTTCCTCTTCTTGACCTGGATCCAACTGCTGCCGCAACGCGACTGACTCCGGTGGACTGCCACTCTCACCTTTATAGCATAGGTGAGGACCTGGTTGAAAGCCTGTCAGCATCAGGTCCACATCTTAGTTGCCGTGGCAACCGGGTAACATTCTGCAATGCATATGTATTATGCATCCAAAATGCACCAATCTGCTGACAGAATTTCAAACCTCTGCTCATACATATTTATGACTCCTTATGAATATTAAGGATAACTGTCATCTCTAACCGTTACTCTCATTACATTATACAGTGTTTTTAATGAGGATTTTGAGGTGAATTTTTGACAAATAAATGTCATTTATATGGAATTTGATGGGGAATAAAATCATGATTCTAATAAACAGATTTTTATTTTAAAAGCTCTGTTCCTAAGGCTTTTTGGTTAAGATGCGGGAAGGAGACAGGGACCACAGCCCATGGCCAGGGACATCTCACCTCAGGATGAGGATTTTTCAACATAACCCTTTAAACTATTTGTTTTTTTTGAACATGAACAGCATAGCACAATCAATCAATCTCATGAGTCACATGACCAAAGTTCTTTTGAAGATTATTATGAACCAGATTCAAAAAAAAAAAAACCAACCAGTCCGAGATCTGAGGAACAATGTGGATTTGTGAAAGACAGAAGTACTGGTAACACAATCTACATTTTAAGGTCATTAATTGAAAGAGCACTGGAAGTTCAAAAGGCTATATATTTGTGCTTCGACTATGAGAAAGCATTCGATAGAGTAAAACATGAAAAAAAATGATTAAACTGTTGGAAGAACTGGATATAGATGGGAAGGATTTGAGAATAATTAAAAACCATCTACTGGGAACAGTCAGCCACCATCAGGGTTGGGAAAAAGCCTTAGTAGATATGTGAAGATATAAACAAGGAGTGAGACAAGTTTGTGTTCTTTTGCCTGATCTCTTTAACTTGTACCATGAAAGAATAATGCACAAAAATAGAAAGTCTGCCAGGATGCAACATTGGAGGATGTAACATCAACAACCTGAGGTATGCAGATGATAGCAGAAAGTGAAAAAGATCTTCAGGAACTGCTTAACTTTGTCAATAAAAGTGAGCTGAAGGGACTCATGTTAAACATCTCGAAGACGGAAGAAATAGTTACTACAAAGACAAAGGTACTGCCAACATGTGAGGTACTAGCAAATGTAACAGTTCTTCATCAAGTTACTAAATTCAAGTACTTAGGATCCTATATCACATCCGATGGTAGGTGTGTCACTGAAGTGAAAGCAGCATTTCAGAAAATGAGAATCATTCTCAGATCTTTATCATTGTAGGTTAGGAAAAAAGTGCTGCGATGTTACATACAAGAAGTCCTCATGTATGGATGTGAATCATGGACTACCAGTAAATAAGTTGAGAAGTACACTGAAGCGATGGTAATGTGGTTTTTAAGAAGGATGTTGTGCATCTCATGGATGATCAAAAGGACATCTTAAATGAAGCCAACAGCAAAAGAACACTGTTAAATAGGATAAGAACAAGGCAGGCAAAATTTATAGGCCATATAATTAGGAAGTCTGCACTTGAAAATTTAGTGGCAATGTGAGAAAATATTGGATAGTATCACTTCATGGCTGCATTGCCACAGTACTGTGGGAGATGCTCCAGAGTACTTATAATAGACAGGGGTGGAGGGCCATGATTGCCTACACTAATCAGCATGGCACAAATGAATGAATGAAGTTCAGTTCCTGACATGCCCATTTTCAGCAACTGTACCATTAAGTACCTGTATCTGATCTACCTGTGGTGTATTTTGTGCACATTTAAACTACATACTGTGGGGTCTAATCTTTCTCCCACTGAAACCACTAGCAAAACTTTGATTTCAGTAGCAGGAGGGTAAGAGCTCTGGAAAGCTGGAATCTGAAACTGTAATTGTTTGTATGGAGAGAGAAACGAACTTCACTGCTTGTTAATGTCTACCCATCCAATACTAATAACAGACATTTACTGCCTCAACATACAGGTTGAGCCTCTCTAGTCTAGCACCTTTAGGATCTGACTGGTGCTGAATGAAAGAATTTGCCCAACCATGGGAGGTCAGTATTGTCTAGCAGCATTACCAACACCTCCACTTCTCACTGGGCTCTTAGAAAAGCTATTTAGAGGTAAATTAGAGCTAAACAGCACAGAAAACTGACAGCCAGGACTGGTGGCTGGAAACAAGTTTTATGGGAACATGGGAAATTTGACCACCCTCACGATAAGTGATCGTCCAGCTAATTAAAATCATGTTGGATGTTTCCAGATGAGCGCGCCAGACTATGGAGGCTCAACCTGTAATTGAGATCAAAACAGTTCTCTACATAGTCTGGACTAGGATTTAAAAGCATGATGTTAGATCACATTACCTAGCTCAGTCTAAGGAACACTGGCTAAAATTATAGTAGATACAACATTTTTTCCTTTGACGTGTACTAAATTGCTTGAATGAAACCAAAGGGAAGCCTTAGCTTTAACTTGAGCAGTTTAGTATATACGAAAGTAGCATTTCCCAAAGTGTGGTCCACAGCCCAGTACCAGTCCTTGGGGAAAAGAGAGACCAGTCCTTAAAAAAAAAAAAATATATACAAATCATCACTATGTACTATTATTGTGAATTAAACAGTGAAAATGTATTCATTTTTTAATGTGTTTATATTTTTGGGCCACAAAACAAGGTACTAAAAAAACAGGTCCTAACTATATATAGTACAGTGTTTCCCAAACTTAAGTACTATTTATCTTGTCCAGACTAATTTTAGGTGTTATATCAAGCTAACAGTCTCCATCATCATATCTTTAAACCTTAATTTAGGCAACACCTTATACATATTTTTTACTTCATTTAGCAATCCTTGAATAGCCAGATTTACCTCAGAGCTACAAACCTTGTTACAAATTACTGTGTCTGACTCTTCAGGAATAGTTGTGAATCTTTACAGCAGTAGAACAGAATATCATGTCATTCAGGATTAAAGCCAGCTACAGGGAAATAGGAAATCGGGAGCTGAAAGTTTGAGTGTGTGTCTGCAGGCAACTCTCCTTCCTTCTCTGCTAAAATAAAAACTTAAACTGGACTTGGTTCTGGCTTGACAGCCTCCCTGAATGAAAGAACCCAGCTGCAGACACTGAAATTGATTTAGCCTTACAACTTTATTAGGCCAAAACATGTTTATCAAATCAAATATGACAATGTTTTCTTATTAACTATTAACACAATAAGGCTATGTCTACACTAGAGATCTTTCAAAAGGTGCCCTTCCAGAAGATCTCTTCCAAAAGAACTTGTGTGGGGACACTTTTTTTTGGGGGGGGGGGGGGGCGGGGGAGGAAAAAAGCAAATTAAAAAAAAGTGATCTGCTCTTTTGAAAAATAATGTCCACACAGCCACTGCTCTTGCAAAAGAATAGGCCAGGGATTGGAAAAAAATTATACACATAATCAGGACCCAGGCGGGCTGCAAATTCTTTGTTTACATTTGAAAGAATGCTTTGTGTGTGTAGATCCTCCAAGTGATCTTTTGAAAAAGCCCCTCTTTCAAAAGAGAATTTGCTAGTGTAAACACAACCTAAATATAAAGAGGAGGAACAGGCACCCCATCTCTTCCTGTAATACACATTCACCTTCCTCCAGAGCATTTCACTAGGAAATTTCTCCTTGGTTTTTGCCATTGATACATTGCAATTGCCATTGAGATCTTTATAGCTTTTCCCAATTAATGTCAATGGGATATTCCCTGTACATAGGAAATATCACAAATGTGGAAAAGACAGTTATTGAAAATGCAAGTTGTAAAGATTATCACAAGTAATTTCTCCCGTATGTTTTCTCTATTATCAAACTGAAGTGTCTATTTAGATACTTATGTCCCTTGTTGCTATAGTATGCAAATGTCTTACAATCATTAATGGATTTTTATCCTCACACCCCTGAGAGGTAGGAAAGCAGATATTGGGCTTGTCATATCTGCCATAGTTAGCTCAAGTTTCTACAGTTGAGTTACTCCACTTGGGCTAACCTGGCTTGAATAAAAATGAAGTGATTTAAAATCACATGCCGAATGGATTCGTGGTGACCAGCTGGAGCTACTGCTTACCTGTTATGTCACTAGTTGGAGCAAGAGCCTCAATCCAGCCTCAAATCATGTCTTTATGTGCCAGATGACATGAGCTAAAAGCACCACTTAACTTGTGCTTGTGATTTGTGTGTGGACAAGAGTTAGGTTAGGGGTACAACTTAAGTTAGACCTTGACATGGCAATGCAGTGAAGAAAAGCCCCAGGCTATGATTTGCCTCTGGAAAACATGTGGGCAAGCTGAGAATTGAGTGCAAGTCTCCTGACACAGCCATAATCCATTTCCTTTAAATCACTAGCATATGGGACAGCCCCTTAGCTAGGACACCTGCTGGGAATAAACACTTGATCTCTAGCTCTAAATCCTCTGCCCCACATGCAGGTCTGCTAATGGTGGGGAGAGGGAACACAGGGGGGCAACTGTCCCAGGGACCAATGATTCAAGAGAGCCTGGGGCTTTCAGTGCCACAGCTACAGCAGTGACATCAGCTGGAGACCCAAGCCTTTTAAAGCCCTGTCAGGCCACCCCATGGTGGCAGGCTCTAAGGATGGCCTGGGGAGGGACAATGTCCCTAGCCCTGCCCTTTCTACGCAAGGTCCTGCTTCTTCAAGCGTGTGGAGAGCCTCCCTCCCCCTTTGCCTGGGCCCTGGTAAATCTGTCAGCCTCCCTGCTCACATGAGCTAAGGGACAAAGTCATGTCTCATTTGCTATCAGCGCTTGCCACCAATTGGTCCATGATGCCAGCCTCAACTGCTTATTTGTTATAGATTCAACCAAGTGAGTTTGTGCTCTCCCCCATGCCTCCTTATGTGGAGGGCACTTCCTGTAGCTGTCTACAAGGCTAGCTCATTGTTAACCTTCAAATCCCTCCTTGAATGATTTTGGCTTGATACATATGCAAAAGTTTGGCAATGGTTACACTGTTTGTGTGGTCTTATCTGGGATTTTCAGAACCACCTTCCCTCACCCCTGCCTTTAAAACAGGCAACTTCCCAATTTAAGTCCAAGTGGGATAAGGAATAAGTCCACAGGAACTCTGCAGTTCTGTCTAATCAAGGAGTAATGCATATAAGTATTCAATTTAAGCACATACAAACTTGAGTAAGAGGTTTGGAACATCCCAGATATTTACTTAACAAACAGCAGGCTTGCAGTGGCCGGTTGCACACCCAATGGGGAGAAAGTGTATCAGGAAAAACATCTCAGGATCGCTTCAGCGTACTTTGGAGCAGTTCTCTATCTTTAAGAACTAATTTCCACAAAAAAAAAAAAGGTCATAACAATCCCTACTGGATCATGAGTTTTCTAACTTTCAATAAACTTTTCATGAAGTATCTCAATTCAAGGTTTTCCTAGCCACCAAGGCTTTCAGATTCAGTTGTTTGTCTGTCCCCTTCTCCCATTCTGATTCATAGAAACCACCAGCTAGATTTGACCTTGCCTCTAAAAGCTTGTCTCCAGATTAAGCTTTTATTATATGATGTTCTATTAAGTTAACTGAATTCAGCCACCATGAATTAACATGTGTCACAATTAGCTTGATCATGGTCTAGGTTATAAACATCTTTCGAGTGCAGGCCATGTTGTCCAATATTGTCTTATTGTCTCCCAGTTACTCCTCCATCTGTTGTCTTTTCCTTTTATACTCAGATTGTAGTGTCCTGTGGATAGGTACAATCTTTTTAGTCTGTGCTTGTATAGCATTTAGCACAATGAGGTCCTGATCAGTGTACCCTGTAGGCTGAGCACCTGTCCATGAGATATTCAGGTGCTGCCCAGCTGTTTCACAGAATGCTCAGACTCCCACAGCTAGCAGCACGTCTGCACGTTCTCTGGTATGCAACTAAATTTATTCTGCCCATGGATGGAAAAAAGTTAGAAGGAACATAGGTCCTAGTCCATGGCTAGGCCTTTTAAGATTCATTAAGACTTAGGCCTTGTGACTAGGTTCAGGTGCAATCCAGAGCAGAGAAGGGTTTAGCTGCCACTTGCCCAGCAACCTTGGGCACTTTACAATATTTTATTGCTGCAACTCCCAGCCTGGAATGCTAACAACCACCCCCTGAGCCCAACTGCCAACCCGTAGCATCATACCCCTGATCTGGCTTCCAACTTTGGTTGCAACCAGTACGGTGATACCAACACACCACCAGTTCTGAATTTTCCCCAAAACTATGTGCTGTGTTCCATCCAGCCTGTTCCTGAACAACTTAGAGAAATAGTGTGGTATGTTTCACTAAAGATACAAAAGCACACCACATCTTAAAAAATAGGGATAATACACCCTTCCCTTTAAAAACAGCACTGAGTTGGTTTATAGTAAAACTAAAACAAGTATATTAAACAATATCACTTGGTTAAGTGATACCAAGTAAAAAGAAAGGGTATAAGCAATAAGTGAAAAACGCATCTAATCATCCAAAATTTAATAGAGAAAGTTACAGGCTATAGGTAAGATGTTTCTCATCTATACTCCTGGAGACTTCGTTCCCACCCATTCTGTACCCACCACACACAGAAGATGGGATTGAAGAACTCCTCTCTCTGTTTGAGAATGTTCTCTTCCCTTGTGTCTGTCTAAAGATGAATTCCAAAGATACTTTACAGGCTTGCTTATCTTCCAAAGGTCTTTTGTTTTGTTAATAAGATTACTTTAAGGCCAGGATTTGATTCCTGTGTCCTAGAGGAGTGTCTGTGTATCTAAGCCGAGACCAAAAGGTGAGATACCAGATTGCTGCTTAATTTCTTTTGTTTGTTTTTAAGCTCTAAGGGAGGGTTAAGAGCTCATGGTTACCCCACAGGGTGACATCTTAAGTATGTATGCCTGGGTTTTAAATATTTTTCCCCTCACATGGGTGGTGATGGCAAACTCCCAGGCTCAAGCAATCTGGATCTTGGGAAGCTTTTAAGCAGAAAGCCTATAAGGTACTGTATTTAAGGTCTCTTGCAGTCCCCGCTCCCCAGACAGCAAATGTTCAGCACCTGGAGTGTCAGAGTAGGGCTCAGCCTTGACATATGCAAAAAAAAAAAATGCATCTTCGGTGCATTTGCCTCAAGGCCAGGCTTCTTAAAGAACCACGTGGACATTCCTTTGTCTAAAGCTGACTGTGCATATGCACGGCTTGCCAACCACACTGTCAAAATATACTGCTTCTGCTTATTCACGCTTTTTTGTACAACACCCTGTGCATACATCATGCAAGCATATTAATGCTCAGTGAGTTATAGTTTTCCAATGATCTCTTACATGGACTTCCCCAAAGGTTACAACCATAGTGTGCTGGGGGTACACTGAATTGAGCAGGTCAGATGAAACTCATTACTTGACACCAATGAGACCCTTGCCCTCTGGGACTGTAATGCACTTAATTTGGCTCAGTGCTGTACTGATTAACTATGGCCCCAGCAGTTAGTCTTTCAGCTTCTCTTACAAAGCCTTATTTCAGAAATATGGCATTTTCTCAGATGTCAGCCTTGGCCCTTCACTGTCCCCAGTTACTGGTTTCAGATGTTCTATGAGGCTTGGATAATGTAGGGGTGAATTGTAATATGTTTCTCTTTTTCCCCCATTTGGAATAAGTTTAACTGTGGCTTAGAACTACCTATGACTCCACAGATGCCTCCCTCAGTCAGCTGTATGGAGATTTCACAGTTGAAGATTGGGCCCAGATTGTCCAGTAGCTGCCCACATTGGCATTTGAAGTGTGCAGACTGAGGTTTGTTTTGTCCAGGCTGACACTTCAATTAGTAACAAAGCCCTGCTGTGCAATTTAAAGGGAGCCTGGTCCTCCTCAGTGGTACAGTAGAAGAACAGCATACTTCATAGTGTTTTCAGGGTACAGTCAGTGTATTTTGCATTCCTGTGACAAGATCAGTGATTGCCATCAAAAAGCTGATGTTAACAGACATGAGCAGAAGATAGTGTGTGGCAGACTGGATTTTGTGGCTTCAGGTGCTAAGATGAATATGCAGCCATTAGCAACACCATTACAGTTAACAATCCATCTAATAAGTTCCATTTTTAACATAGAAACTCTTCTTTTGCACACACATGCTGAGTCTGAACTGATTTAATTCAAGCCCTTTCCTGAACTATCCTGGGCTTATGTTTTTTCCAAAGGTGAAGTTATTCAAAGAGAATTTGGAGCAGAGCTCAAGGCCCATTTGTGAGAGTGAATGTGGGGGAAGCACAAAGGGTTATTCTTCCATGGTGCCTCCTACTCAGGATTAATGTTCCCTCTAACCTGAGCACTTAGGTAACTGCCCAGGAGAGATTCATGTGTTGCCCAGCTGAGTGCTCATAGCTACCTACAGTGGGCAGCATGTGTTTCTGAGGCATGTGAAGCACCAATAGAGCCCATAACAAAATTTACTCCACTCATGGATGGAAAAGGTGAGAGGGTACACTGCTGAGGATTCAGCTAAAGCTGCAGTTTCCAGAGTGGATCAAAATTTGAAGTTTCATTCAAAACTTTAAAATTCCAATAAAATAAAGTCAAATTAACAGTCTAAATATGATATCCCAGGTTTGGGCCTGCTCTCAGTCCTTGTGTGCCTGAGCTGTTCTTCTCCAGTACCCCAAGGGGTTAGCCACCCCAGACACATCACACTTTTTCAGAGTCTTAAAGGGGCCAAAAACTGGATGTCACCGGAGGTGACCTTACACCCATACTAGCCATCTCTCACACCTCACGTTCCAGGTCCTTGGCAAGCAGTGAGGGGAAGGTGCCAATTCTGCTGCCCAAGCTGGGCATGCTGTCATGATGAAAAGACCCATTCTCCCTGGCTGCCCCTGCAGCACCTCTCACTACTTAAATTTACATGCATTCAAAGAAATACGAAGTTAAATAGGAAGGAGTAAGGAACACATACAAAACCACAAGTGTCCAGGCAGTTTAAGTAGCCCACCAACCTATCTTTCAAGTCACATCCTATTGAGCCTTAAGCACCAAAAAAACCGAGAAGACACCAGAGGTAGAGACAGATTGATCTTTCTATGGAACCTTCTCACTCAGTAGCTATTGTGAAGACCTTCCTCATTTCTGCAGCCCATTCCAATGAGCAAACAGCATTTAACACCACATCTGCCCCCATGCTTGTCATAGCAGTCTCCAACGAAGTGTGTGCTTCAAGTAAGAGGACAAAAGAAAACCTAGAAAGTGTCACATTATTAGTCTCACCTAATCAATGAGAAAGTGGTATCTGACTGGTGATACCTTTGCCAGTGTCTTTATTCTGGACTATGGCCATAGACATAATTTAAATATGAGGATGGTTCTCATATGCCCATCAGCTGCAGAGATTTACACCTTTTGGCAGCTGTATTATCAGTGAAATTCTCAGCACAAGAGAGACTGCCATACAACTCCATGATCGTTATATGTTCCGAGTCCTTAAATATAAACTTTCTTCTATCTGAAAGAAAGGAAAAGATCCAGCTGATTGCATCACTGGGCTCATGCTTGTATCTACCTTTACTGTTCCTTATACAAGTTTGTTCATATATAGCACTTCCTGTTTGAGCTTAGAGTCATCATTTATAATAGAACACCACAAGTGCAAGCCACATACATACAGCAAATAAATTGTTTAAATCAAGTATAGTGTTACACAAGATGTCACTAAAGAACATAATTTATGAAGTTAACTGTCACCTACAGAGTGAAACAGCAACATAATAATGGACACTTACTACTCTTTAGCCAATTTTACATTTACATATTGAATTTGTCAATTTAGAATAATGTTGTTTGATTTTGCAATGAAAAGAATAAAGCCCAATTGTATTCCCTGTACTTAGGCATCTATATATAATTTTCCAGCACCATGCTCGACTTTTAGATTGGTAGGGTCCGTAACACCAAAGAAATGTGGAGCAACTCCACTGAAGTCATTAGACTTGCATTGAAATCACAATCTGGGCCATATACTTTAGTCATAAAAATTCATTTAGGTTTAAACTTGGCACGCGTGGTTCCCAGCCAAGAACCACCATATTTATTCATCATTTTTTAAAAAAGGAGTAGTACTTATGTTTTAGACTACTGTAAAAAAATAAAGTTGCTAGTGCTAATTGAATTTTTGAAATAGTTCTAATTTAATGTTGACCAAACTCAGAGGTGCCATAGGTGGGACTGGGCTGCAACTTTCATCCTAACGTGGCATTGGATTTCATTCTTCCAACCACTCCAAACAGATAAAGCACACAGTTCCAGGGGCTCCAAGGAGGTGTCCATATCATTACCAGTGACTTCATAGCTGTTTTAATCCCACAAGGTCCAAACCTATTTCTTACTTTATAGTCACGAACAGAAGGCTAGAGAATAAGATGTATTCGCCTTTCATGATATACACTCTTGGTGGTTTGCTTGACACTGATATGAGATTAAATGAGTTTACTTTTAATGCAGGAACTGAGCTTAACAGCAGCATTGCCCCATGGGGGAATTCACTTCGGACTCCTTCAGAAGGACAGTAACAACAAAAAGGCTTTGAGCCTGTAAGCTTTATGAATAATTATACTCACACAGTAAGGAACATATTTGTCCTATAACCATTTTGCACTGCACAGCTTAATAAATATTGTTGTTTTGCTACAGAAAACATTTTCTGCTATTTAAATTATCATTCATATCCACTGACACAAAGTAGGAACACAAGTAATTCCTCATCTACAGCTGTAGGGCAAATTCCATGCTTCATTCTGCAGCACAGTAGCCTTACACCAGCCAGTGATTCCCACTGAAGTGCTCTCTGTAGAAGGAATCTTTCCTGCAGTAAAGCTGACAAAGGGGACTTATCTTCTTAGCCACTCATCTTTTCCAAGCATAAGGGGAAGAGGAGGTTAGTCTCTTCTAAATCCCAAGCTCCATCAATGTAAAGGCTCCAGCACCAGTGGTGTATATTATAGCAGTACCTCCCCTTCTCCAATTTGTATCAGGAGTGAGCAGTCATCAGTCAGGGAGCCAACAATGTGACTCTGTGCAGAGAACGCTTGCCAATCTAGTCAAACACAGCCATTATTTGGGAAGAATGGTTTTTTGGTCAAAGCCTCAGCTAGTGTAAGTCAATGTGGCTCCATGGTCAGCTTATATCATGTGAGGATCTGGCCCAATGGCTACTCCCCAAGAATCAGGTTTAAGAAAACCTCAGAAGTCTTAGTTTGTTTTACCAAAGATTTTTTTCCCTGAAAAATTTGGTAACATAAGCAGAAACTTTGGATAAAATTACCATGCTGCAGACAACTTTAAGATGTCCTAATTTGTCCTCTTGAATTTCTCAAAAGATCTGTGTATTATTACTGTTTTCACAGAAAATGAAGAAGACAGATGTAATAGGATGGTACTCACCTCCCAGTCAGATCAAATGCATATCTGCACCACCTGAGTTTCTCAGCCTCTGCAGCTACTCAGTCCTCCAGCCAAGTCACATTCTCTGTGAACCAAACTTCACTTTCTAGGTACACATTTACCAGTGCCCTTACTGTGATTGCCCTGTCTGTTACCCTCCTGACAGTGAGTGGTGCCTTCAGCACTTTCCCCTCCCACAAACAACACCTTCACCCCAGCTTCAGGGCTTTAGCAGAATCCATCTCTAGTCTGGGCCTGCAGCTCCTTTTATAGGGACTTCCTGGCTCCTGACTGGCCAGTTCCTCCTACAGACACTCTAGCTTGCTTTGGAGGATTTCTCTATGGTTTGCTGGGATGGGTGTGGCAAGACCACAATCCTCCAGCAGGGGGCTTTGGGGCCTAGTCTACCCAGTAACACCAGACGAAAGAGCTAGCGGCATCCTAATCTGCTCTAAGATGTCATGAATAGAGCTAAGCCAGTTCACATCAGCTTGTAGTCTGCTCTAAAGCATGAAGAATATTTTAGTCACCTAGCAACTTAGTCTCAGTCTCCTCTGACCCAAACTTGGCTAAGCTTCAATGATTTTGAAAACTCACCTGTACCACTTTTCCAAACACTTCCCCTACCCCCTGCTACCAGGAGTGGATTAGTGCTTTAAGAGGGAAATATACACCTGTCTCACAGAGCTAGAAGGGGCCTTCCAAACTCATGGAGTCCAGTCGCCTGCACTCACAGCAGGACCTATTGCCATCCTTGAGAAATTTTTTTTCCTTTTTTAAGCTATTTGCCCCAGATCCCTAAATGGCCTTGTCAAGGCTTGAGCTCACAACTGGGCCTTTAGCAGGCCACTGCTCAAACCACTGAGCTATCCTTCCCACTGTAGGAGCTTGAGTTAGTAAATTTAGTGCCCCGCCCCACCCCACAGTTGTGAGGCCAGGCCAAAAATGAAGATTTCAGTGTGTATGATGGAGCTGCTGGGGAGCGGGCTGGGATTCCGGGTGCAAGCTCAGGATGGTAGGCAGGGAGCAAGAGTGGGCTGGGGTTATGGGAGGTGGGGCATGGAAGGGGGCTGAAGGTGGGAGGGCTGGGCAGGAGTAGGGTGAAGGACTGTGGGCTGGGGAGAGGGACTTCCTAAAGCAGTAAATGTCATGTGCTGTGTCTGGGAGGGAGAGAGGGTGTAGGAGGGGGCAGGGGATCAGGTCCTTACCTGGCACAGCTCCCATTTGGTGCAGGGCAAGAGATGGTTCTGCACCATCCTGCAGAGGGAGTGTCAGGGGAAAACCTGCAGGCAAATGCAGGGATGGAGGGCTTCCCTGAGCTCATGGCAACACAGCTCCAGCCTTGCAGGGGAAGTGGGGGAGTGGCAGCATGCTAAGCTGCTCCCTTGCCTCACATAGAGCTTTCCAGCAATGCAGTACACATGGATACTAGGAGCTGCAGCCCAGGGCCCCTGCCCCTAAAGCCCCTTTCCTAATTTGTCCCTGACTGTGTGTAACACAGAGTAGCCAGTTACGAGTGATAAAAAAGTCCAGTAGTAAATAGGATGAGTCTTTATAATGAAAAAAGGCGTTCCAAACTGCTGTTCATCCATCAGGAAATACTGTTATTTATTACCAATTAGAGGATGAGTTTTCCCCATCTGGTTCTTTATGCACATCCTATGCCTTTCTCTGGAAAAGGAAGATCTGACTGTGTGCATTATTCTCACTGACTATCTCTACACGAGAGAGTTTTGTCGACAAAAGCAGCATTTTTGTTGACAAAATTCATGGACCAGCCACACCACAGATGCATTCCGGTCATGGTAAATCGACAGATTGCGGCACTTCTGTCAGCAGCATGCTGCCGCTTCCCCCCCAGGGCATACTGCCTTCCTTGACAGAATCTGATGACAGAAAGGCAGCGTGGACACTCTTGGGGGTGAGGGCCATCCATGGCCAGGTAAGTCCTCCATGGCATTGGCCAGTTGTCCAGTGGGGGTGGGGGTGGGGACAGGGCGCACTGTCCAGTCTCATAGCTGCAGGGAGCCTCAGAAACCCCGTGGCAGGAAGTGGGAAACATGAAAGCAGCCCTGCAGCACGCTGCCCCATCATCTCTCCCACAGCCACACCCTTCCACTCTGCAGTGCACTTGCTACTCAGCCACTGAGCCAGGTAGCCCGTGACCACCTGGGGACTTCCAGGGAGCCGCAGGAGGGATCCCAGCCCCATCCCCCTCCAGGCACAAAATGCCGTGTCCTTTCTTGTACTGAGCCAGAGATAAAGGGCCTCCTCAGCCTCTGAGCCAAGGAGGAGAAGATCCTGTCGGACCCATTGGTGGAGAGGTGCAATGTCCCCGTGTGCAACTGCCTGGCCATCAGCCTCATGGACTGGGGCCATCCCACCTGCACCATGGAGGTGAAGGTGAAGGAGCTCCAGCAGGGGTACACCCGGGCCTGGTACAGTCACTGGAGGTCAGGGGCAGGACCTACAACCTACCCATACTTTGAGAGCTCCACTAGCTCCTGAGGGCCAAGGACAGGTTTCCCCGACTGCTGTTGTGGACACCGCCGAGGAGGGCCCTCCATCACAGCAGAAGCCCAAGGAGGAGGAGGATGAGCAGCCCAGCACTCAGATGGAGATGGACACAGGGTCCAAGGCCAATGAGGGCACATTGGTGGTCACCCGAGACTTGGTTCTGTCCAGCCAGGCTACGTCCAGGGGCATCCCCAGGCCTCTTTGAGGGACTCTCCAGTAAGTACACTGTGCATCACACACACCCCAGGGCAGGGGGGATGGCCGTGTATGCAGCGTGTGGCAAGGCTTGCCCGGACGGCTCGGGCAGGACCTCTTGCTGTGGTCCCAGCACATGCAACCATGTGCAGGGTAGCGTGTCCCACCCAGAGCCCGCAGGTGACCTTCAGGCACAGGCATCAGCCTGCTGCCGGCCCCATGGGAGGCCAGATGAGCCCCAGGTTCCGAGGGAGGGAGGACCCCACCTGCCACTACCCCAGCTTTAAGCAAGCCAGCCACATGAGTGATTGCCCAAGCCCAGACACTCCAAAGAGTGTGGCTCCTGACTTGTGGGCATGCCCACAGGTGACAGTCAGCACTCACTCCCATCCCATCCTTGGCAAGGCCAGCATTCACTAAATCATAATTAAGCAGAGTCCAAGCAGCAGCTTGTGGTTAATGTGTGAGCCAAAGTATCCACTCATGGCTGACCATAAATTTAGTATTTCAATACCTTCCCCCTAGGTGGATGGGCTCCTGGAAGGCTTGGTGTCCATGCAACCCTGTTCTGTTCTGTCGAGAAAGTGGCCAGGTAGTGTGGCCGCTCTGTCGCAAGAATGGATCGACAGAGCGATCTGCTTTGCTGTGTGGACATGATCTGTTGAAAGAAGTTTTGTCAGAAGATCTCTTCTGACAGTGACTAGCTTTGACAGATTGCTGAAGTGTAGACATAGCTTTTGACTATCTAGCATTACCAATTGGCTTAATAAAGTCAGTCCCTTTCAGAAGTAGCCACAAAGCAGATTTACTTGCAAAAGTCATTGTAAATGCAACCTCAGAATTACTTCCTTTTCTTCTGTAGATACAGTGGAATATCCAAGGTGTATAATTAATGCAGATAGCAATGACCAATAAGAAACGAAGAAGAAGAAGAAGCAATGCATCCTGCTTTCGATACCTGGAGCCATGTCAAATTGTATTATTTGCAAAACATAGAAAGCGAGTTGTCTTCTCTGCAATTAGCCATGCAGCAATTCGAGTGTTCTTAAATGTTACAATATTCATGAAATGTGTGGGAAACCTGTCATGTATTCTGGAATGGTTAAGGAACATGATATAATCACCATAAAATGGAACACTTACAAAGTTTCACCTGTCATCGCTAATGGAGAAACGATTGCTACTGATGTATAAAAAGCCATTGGCTTCTGAAAAAGTACTGATCTTTAACTGAACCACATTGTACCACATCAAATTATTTTAAGAATATTAAAATCTATACTGCTGAATTTGGTATTGTAATTTTAAAATGAGAGATCATATTTTCATATTACAGTTGCAGGCACAAACAAACTTGGGTCTGAGAACAAAGGAGTATGTCCGCTACTGTATCAGCTAAACAAAACTATTCTATGGTAAATTACTACACTTGTAAACTTTTCAACAAGATGAATATTCACTCAGCATATTGAAATTAATGTTCTCCTCCATCCCTGCCACCTGTCCTCTACCTCATGCTAGCTGTTTCAGAGCACAAGAATAATTTAGACAAAGGTAAGCTCTCTCCCACACCAGGCAGGCCAGCACACAAGACATTGCAACTCTCAGTCTCAGGCCAGGTCTACACTAGACCTTAAAGTTGATTGTAGATATGCAATTCCAGCTATGGCAATTGCATACCTGGAATCGACTTATTTTCAATCAACTTGGCTGGCAGCCCTCTCTGAGGGAGGTCAATTGAAGAAAGTGTTCCACTGACCTCCCTTACTCCTTGCGAAATTGAGGTGTGTGGGGTTGACTGTCAACCCCTGCTAGTTCGATTTCACGCATCACTACTAGGCATGCATAATTGAACCACAGAAGACATTCACTTAGTCACAAAATTCCTCCTGTGGTTATGCAACCTCTATATTACTCGTCATGCAGGGTTAGGCCTCGGCGTATTGTAGAATTATATTGACTATGTCTACACTACAGTGATCTTTCGAAAGAAGTTCTTCCTGAAGATCTATTTGGAAGAAACTTCTTTTGAAAGAACACGTCCACACACAAAAAAGCAGATTGTAAGATCGATCCACTCTTTTGACAGGAAGCATCCACACAGTTCCTGTTCTTTCAGAAGACTGGGCCAGAGATTGAAAAATCCAGCGCCATGAGGCCTGCTCTTTCAAAATAAAAAAAAGGGCCCATGGAATGTCTACACATGCTTTTTTTCAAAAGGAGGCACTCTTCCTGATCCAGCAGTGGAAGGCAACTTCCGGAAGAAGAGTCACGTTCTTTCAATTTCAGATTGAAAGAGCACATTTTGTGTGTGGATGCTCTGTGTGTTCTTTCAAAAAGGGGCCTGATTTTCCAAAAGAACTTGCCAGTGTAGACATTGTCATCATCAATGCTGTTTGCAAATAGTTACTGTATACTGTCTAAGGAAGACAAAAGTGTCATACTAGAGATTCCCAACAAATAGTAACCCTGCCGTACCAGACATAGCACAGGCAATGGCAAAGACAACAGAGGGTTTTTCTCCAACTGCTTCACTGACTGATTTCACCTCAGACTTACCAACACAACATGTTATCTGTCAAGGTGTAAGAAATGAGTCTTAGCACCTGGGTCCGTAAAGGTCACAACATGTCAACTCTAGCAAGTCATTCTGGAGCTTTTATGAATGTTCTCTTTTTTCCATGCTACGGAGTAGTGTTCTTTAGTAGTAAAATTGAAAATTACACTCTACCTACATGATATGTTAACATCTTGCAAGACTTCATAAAGCAGCAAATCCCACAGCAGGCTGAGAACAGTTCTCCACAACACATACAAAAGGAAACAGGTCTAAAAGGGGAACCGGCTGCATTCATAAAAAAAGTTATTGACTATGTCAGACTAGAATATTTAATATATTTGGAAGGGAAAAAAAGGGTTATCCTGGAACTTCAAAGGACAAGAAATGTCTGCTTTTTACATTAAATCATGGATCTTTTTTAGAATGTTACAGAAAAGAAAAATTTGATCTCTTTCAATGAGCTTTGTGAATGCATGTTCAGCCCCTATAGAAGTTGAGATATATTTCTGTATCTGGGGCAGCAGGGATGGAGGTGGAAGGGAGAAATCTTCATTCCTGGGTCATGTGAACACCACCCATTTACACCATCTGGCCCACTGCATATGATTTCTTCTAAACATTAGAAGAAATGAAGGCCTAACCAGCTATCCTTTGTCCCATTAAGGCAGGATTTGACCCACAAATTGAAGGGAAAGAGGTAATAATTTATTAAGTGAGATAAAAAAATTAACAGATTCCCTGTGTAGTGACATCTTGAAACAGGATTTCTTCCCCCTCCAAATCAACTCCCAAAGTCCTTGTGATAAATGTTAAAATGATTTAACAAGTAGAAAGCATTTTAATAGCACCTATAAGCTACGTCTACACGTGAAGCCTACATCAAAGTAGCTTATTTTGATGTAGCGACATCGAAATAGGCTATTTCGATGAATAACGTCTACATGTCCTCCAGGGCTGGCAACGTCGACGTTCAACTTCGATGTTGCACAGCACCACATCGAAATAGGCGCTGCGAGGGAACGTCTACACGCCAAAGTAGCACACATCGAAATAAGGGTGCCAGGCACAGCTGCAGACAGGGTCACAGGGCGGACTCAACAGCAAGCCGCTCCCTTAAAGGGCCCCTCCCAGACACAGTTGCACTAAACAACACAAGATACACAGAGCCGACAACTGGTTGCAGACCCTGTGCATGCAGCATGGATCCCCAGCTGCAGCAGCAGCAGCCAGAAGCCCTGGGCTAAGGGCTGCTGCACACGGTGACCATAGAGCCCCGCAGGGGCTGGAGGAAGCGTCTCTCAACCCCTCAGCTGATGGCCGCCATGGCGGACCCCGCTATTTCGATGTTGCGGGACGCGGATCGTCTACACGTGCCCTACTTCGACGTTCAACTTCAAAGTAGGGCGCTATTGCCACCCCCTCATGGGGTTAGCAGCTTCAACGTCTCGCCGCCTAACGTCGATGTTAACATCGAAATAGCGCCCAACACGTGTAGCCGTGACGGGCGCTATTTCGAAGTTAGTGCCGCTACTTCGAAGTAGCGTGCACGTGTAGACACGGCTATAGTGTGCTTTTCACCCAATGTGCTTAAAACAATGTACATCTCACAGCAAGCCTCTGTGGTAGTAAGTGTTCTTAAAATACTCCATTAGAGCTTGACAAGTGGAAACAAATTGAATGCAGTGATTTTAGACAAACTAGTCTTTAAGCTGTCAATCCAAGGTCCTCCTTTTCAGAGGCATTGAACACCAGCTGCTTCCATTAAAAGTAATACGCTTAACCTCTCTTAAAATCAGGTCCACAGTGTCTCAAGCTCAAGTCCCAAGAGCACTGGAAGCTTCCAAAATTAATAAATACTTCTGAAAATTTGGATCTAATTGACTTCCCCAGGGATCATGGCAAATCAGTGGCAGAGTTAAGAACAACCTTAGGTAGTAAGAAATGTGCTGAATGCAAACACAGAACTCCAGAATGCCCTTGATATTAGAGTAGGTATATGGAGGTCATTTAGGTCTCTCCTGCCCTTGTCACAGGTGCCTTTCTGTTAAATCCCCCTCAAGTATGCCCTCATCCTAGATCCATGGGCATCTACACATTACAATGAATGTTTTCAGAAGCCCAGAGGGTTCTGCTCCCCACCTCTAACACTATCCCTTTGTGTCTGGTGGCACTCTTTATCCTATTGGGTTTTGGAAATCCTGAGAATGGTTTCGGAGAAAAGCATTGTACAGGTCACTGCCATGAAATCCACATAGTGCCTGACAATCTCCTGTCTTGTTAACAAAGAAAGTATCAAGTGTGATATTGATAAAGCTCTCAGGGTCTTCCTTGTTGCTGCCTTAAGAATGATCAGCCATCTTTGTTGACTGTTTATAGTTATTTCCTTAACTCTGCTATTGGGGAGTGGAAGGAAGCACATCCCTTGGTAGGTCTTTACCAAATGGAAGACCATGTTGCAGGAAACGACTTTCTGGAATCCAGCAAATGCTTGAGAGAGTTGAGAGGGCCATTGCCTCATGAAGATGGACTTTCTGGAAACTCCTTGTTGCAGGGGGTGACTGAGGGTTTCTCGTGGAAGTCTGAGTTCTGAACCCTCAAGTGAGCCACCAGAGCGCTGGTCTAGTGACAATATTTGCTGCTTAACCCTGTAGGAACCAGTTCACATGGCTCACCCAGAATGTACCCTGAAGAATTTACACACTAATAAACTTTGACTCACAGTACCAAGCACTATATAGACCATGAGATAAAGTGGGGGAGGGATTCATTGCCGCTCCCAAAATGATAGAAAAGGGATGTCTGTGTATATCATGATAATGTAATTTCTTGATTGCCTTTGGTTTATTTTAGTCCTCTCTGTAGCGCTGCTTAAAGAAGAAAGATTGCTGAGCCAGTTTTCATAGTTTTAGAGTCAAATTCAGAGTGAGTCTATATCATGGGTTATTTCATTGACTTTAGTAAGGTTTTACAGGTGTAAATCAGGGCTCAGTTTGGCATTTACTTTGTCCTGATGAATTTAAGCGTTAGCATACAAAAGAATATCAGTAGGGCTGTGTCTACACTAGCCAAAAACTTCAAAATGGCCATGCAAATGGCCATTTCGCAGTTTACTAATGAAGCGCTGAAATACATATTCAGCGCCTCATTAGCATGTGGGCGGCCGCGGCACTTCGACATTGACGCAGCTCTTCACCATGTGGCTCGTCCAGATGGGGCTCCTTTTCAAAAGGACCCTGCCTACTTCGAAATCCCCTTATTCCCATCTGCTCATAGGAATAAGGGGACTTCGAAGTAGCCAGGGTCCTTTCGAAAAGGAGCCCCATCTGGACGAGCCGCGTGGCAGCGAGCCGTGTCAATTTCGAAGTGCTGAGGCCGCCCGCATACTAATGAGGTGCTGAATATGTATTTCAGCGCTTCATTAGTGAACTTTGAAATGACCATTTGCATGGCCATTTCGAAATTTTTGGCTAGTGTAGACACGGCCCTAGGTGTTGTGTATTCTAAGCTTTATGTTTCCTGATTGAAGAATGTATTAAAGTTGAAATTCAGTCCTGCCAAATTCCTTTAAAATAGCCACAAAAATATCAAAATGTAGCAACCCAAAAACATTACTGTTTAATACATGGAGAAAATATTTTGATGTTGGGAACAAGTTCTTTTCATTGTTAAACTAGCTTAAATGTAAGTTGGCTGCAAACTAGTATGAAAATTATAACACTTGAGCCCCAAAGGTGTGATATCTCAGGTAATTTCTCAGCATTCTGATGGGGCAGCAGCAAACATGAGACTGAAAAACGCTTATTTTAAGTAAAAACTTTATTTTTCTTTACTTTTCACAGTTTATACATGGCAAGAAGAGCTTCTCACCACATGGACATTCAGAACACTGTGCTAAGAGAGACAGGGGTCTTTTGATTTTAAAAGAGAATGGCCCAGTACTAATCATGGAACTTTCCTTATTTTAATAGTGAACACTCTGTAAATGTTAAGTGAGTGATATTTACACAGATAACATTGATTAATCAGAGAATAAGATTAAGCATCCAGATCATTAACATTCATATTTTGTATGTTATTTAATGGTCAGAGATGCTATCGGTTTGTCATTTTCATCATGGCCAATCAATAAAATCCATTTTTCTTTAATTTCCACAAAGCCTAAATTATTCCCTTAGGGCTTGTTATATTCATTTTATGTACAGCCGGCTTACAATAGACTAAAATATGAAAAATTTAAAAAAAGACAAAAGTATCCATTCTTCCTTTTTATCCTGCATTCCTTTTGAATCTCACAATTATAAAACAACAGATCCAGAACTAAAGTCAATGCTTTTCTTTAAAACAAACAGAGAAACCCATGGGTCATTTTCAGATCTGCATATCATCAGCCTTTCCTATATGATCATGAGCTTTCAGATTGTGCTATTTATCAGCTTTCCTTCACGTCTGTATTTGTATTCAGAGAAGTCTATATTTTTTAAACATAGAAAGTCACAGTGATACCAGTTTCAGTTGCATTCCCCCGTCAATCACAGTTCTGGTGTAGGCAACTATTGTACAGTGTGACATTCAGGAAAGCATTCCAGTAGGATCCCTGTGTAAAATATGGTGCCTGGCGTGACTTGACATAAACAAAAAGTTTAGAATAACTATTGGCAGCAGATTTATTATTATTAGAAATTGCTGTGGTACTGTTCTGTATTGTTTTCATGAGCATGGTTATTAGAATGCACCAATTTAAAACATTTCCACAAAGAGTTAATGTCATCTAGCAAATAATTTAATTACACGTAACTGAAGATTTTTCATACATCTGACACATGGGATAACATTGCCGAATAATGCTAGAAAAAAACAAATGGATCCAGAAATTCTGCAGATCTGGTTGTAATATAGTGTGAACATGCATCACCTGGATGTGAGTAAAACAAATACTTTCAGGGGATATTTTTGCAACTCTTGTAACGGCATTGCTTTTAAAGCTAGGATTTGGAGTGCTGCTTTGATGTCTGTTGGTTGTTTTTTTGTTTTTTTGGCATCCATTCTCAATGTTGGTATCTTTATTAATGACACCTTTAAAACATCATCATTTCAGGCAAGGTGAAAGCACAAATGAAATATGTTAGTCATGCAAAAAAACAGACATACAAACAAACACAAACCATACAAGAGTTAGAGAGGTTCTGTTTCTTCAAAAGATAAGGCACGGACAAAAATTTCTTAGGTAAAAGGCTGCATAAGAATTTCTTGCCATTTACAAATATGTTGTTGTCCATAAATGGTCCATTCCTAGGCTCAGTAAGGTAGACCCTGAAAAGTTAAGGACTGATCCCTCAAAGCTACATTGTTAACATAAACAAATATAACTCATTCTTTAGGCCATATGGCACATTAGGAGAAATGAAAAACAGTCTGAGCATAAAAAAGGCATAGGATGTTGCTTGCTCCAGCATCTATCAACAACAGAAAATTGGTTCATCTTGTATCTTTGAAGAGCTATGATGGTGACATTGACTCCCTATCATGGCGATTTCCATTGAACTCATGCACATGTAAAAGATGCTACTACCATCAGTCATGGATGGGAGGAAAAAGAAATTGTATGGCCAGTTTAAGCCAAGAACTTTTCCAAGGATTGGCATCCAAAGTCAGCACTACTTAAGGTTTTCAATCACAGCAATATCTTCTGCTGCACAGTGAGGTGTCAAACCATTCATATAAATGCTGTCTGTCTTTGTTAGAGCAGGCAAGATGTCTTTCTCGCTTGTGAGATGGTTGACTGACAGGGTCCTCTTGCAAGGGGTCAGATCTTGGCTGTGGTTGACAGCAAGTTCTGCAGAGAGCTTCCTTTTGATGGAGGTAGCTCGTTGAAACTTGTCATAAATCTCCACACTTAGACGCCTGCGGGTTTCTTTGAACTCTGCTGTGACATTAGCTGTCCATTCAGCTGCATGGGCTCTGAACTCTCCCACCTGCAGCACACACAATGAAAGAGAAGGGGGAGAGAAACACAAGGTGAGTAGGTACTTCAAGGATGTTCTATGTTCAGGACTCAAGAATGAACAGCACATAGCATGTCTATAGACAGACAAAAATTTTGCCCATTGCCACAGCTCTGTGTTGCTTCAGGTATACCTTTTAATAACAATTTTAAAAGTCTGGTTTTTTTCAGCCAAAAGGAAGAACTATTAATACAATGAGAGCTAAGAATGATGGTAAAAGCAACAACAAAAATCTATGCAGTTAAAAATTTAAACTCTGGTTTACAGGGAATCAATAAAGAAAAGTTTCTTTAAAATGAAATCCAGACAGCTGAGAAAAACCCAGCTGGCCAGGGGATGCTGAATTCCCAGAAATCCGGACTGTGTTATGTATTGTTACCAAGGGAGATGTACAGGGTTATTTATGGACCCACTTAATGCCCGTGTAAAGATCTCTGTGAAGCTTGACACAGGATTTTCTAAATATAGATGGAAAGAGCTTTTTAAAGAAAAATGTCAGCTGCTTGTGTTCTATTTTTAGTGCATGTTCAAAGCCAGGATTAATGCAAGTGACAGTTTTAGTCAAGTCAGCAATATGCTTTGCTTTTTCTTTCCATTTCAATTAGGTCTGTTCTATCAGCTAGAGAAAGGAGTTGGCTTCCAATGCGGGACTCGAGGTTGTCACTAATTACACTGAAATGAAACACGTCCGGTAGTCAGAGAGCAGAGATGTTGTGGAGTCTAACAGCTCTACGATTGCATTGCCATTATGAAGCTTCTTCCATTCTGATTGTCTATGACAGGTGTTCTGATTTGCATAATGACTGCTACTTTTCAGTTCGGAAATATGCAGATCCCTACACTGTGGCTGGTCACTGCTCTTAGCATTCCAAATGCATTTGCCAGGAATTAACTTGGGCCTGATCCTCTCTGAGTGAAGACAGTACTCTTTCAAGCATTTTTCTCCTCAACTTCATGCTGCACTTAGCTTCCTGTATCAGCAGATTTGAAGAGCATATGTACACACACATGCATATGAGCAGTGGGGCTGACAGCAACCATGGGCTTGGGGACAAAGTGTGTTGGGCGGGGATTCACTGCATCCTCAGAAGGTGTAAAGGGTGGAACCGAGGACAGTCAGTTCTTAACGCTTCCTAGAGCCTGGCTCCGGGCCTCCACCACCCAGCCCTCAGAGCTGCAGAAAGGTGCTTCTGGGGCATTTCAAAGAGACCCAGAGCTCCAGCCCCTTTGCAACTGCCTTAATTTTCCCCCTCCCCGTCGGTGGGGTTGCACAGGGAGTAGTCGGAGGGCAGGGGTAGGGATAGAGTCCACAATTACCCTCTACTTCCCAGCACCCAAAATGTTCAGCCTTTAGACCACTTTTAAATGGAAAAGACACTCCTTTTTAAAGAATTTATTAATTCTTAATTAATTAAGAATTCTTAATTAATTAATTCTTAATTAATTAATTAATTTTTAAGAAATTAAAAGGGAAGAAAATGGAAAGAAGTAAGGGAGGTAGGAAAGTGGGGATGGTGACAAAGCTTTTAAATATACTGTTACAAAGTTAATAGTGCAGAAGGGGTGGGACTAATCCTTTCTGAATAGCAACAGCTGAGAGGTGCTGAGGTGTGGGAATGGGAGGAAAGGGATAAAAGGAGAGAGAAAATGTTTTCATGTAATAAATGAGGAGGACTCCTCTAAAATTGGCAACAACCTTGTACTGCACTGATACGACCCTCAGCCTCTGACTTTATTTCACATTAATATATTGGCCTTTGACTGAATTTAGCCCACAATGGCTGTGTCTACACGTGCACGCTACTTCGAAATAGCGGCACTAACTTCGAAATAGCACCCGTCGCGGCTACACGCGTCGGGCGCTATTTCGAAGTTAACTTCGACGTTAGGCGGCGAGACGTCGAAGTCGCTAACCTCATGAGGGGATCGGAATAGCGCCCTACTTCGACGTTGAACGTCGAAGTAGGGACCGTGTAGACAATCCGCGTCCCACAACGTCGAAATTGTGGGGTCCTCCATGGCAGCCATCAGCTGGGGGGTTGAGAGATGCTGTCTCTCCAGCCCGTGCGGGGCTCTATGGTCACCGTGGGCAGCAGCCTTTAGCCCAGGGCTTCTGGCTGCTGCTGCTGCA
Organism: Carettochelys insculpta; assembly: GCF_033958435.1. Classification (NCBI taxonomy): domain Eukaryota; kingdom Metazoa; phylum Chordata; order Testudines; family Carettochelyidae; genus Carettochelys; species Carettochelys insculpta. The sequence goes on from NC_134139.1 coordinate 61,841,177, forward strand.
GCGGGGGATTCATGCTGCATGCACAGGGTCTGCAACTCGTTGTCGGCTCTGTGTATCTTGTGCTGTTTAGTGCAAGTGTGTCTGGGAGAGGCCCTTTAAGGGAGTGGCTGGCTGTTGAGTCCGCCCTGTGACCCTGTCTGCAGCTGTGCCTGGCACCCTTATTTCAATGTGTGCTACTGTGGCGTGTAGACGTTCCCTCGCAGCGCCTATTTCGATGTGGTGCTGCGCAACGTCGATGTTGAACATCGACGTTGCCAGCCCTGGAGGACGTGTAGACGTTATTCATCGAAATAGCCTATTTCGATGTCGCCACATCGAAATAGGCTACTTCGATGTAGGCTTCAAGTGTAGACGTAGCCAATATGGTTATTACATCAAGCAGAGAAAATACTCCATTTATCACTAAAACAAATGGATTCCTTTAAATTGTTAAGTTGTTTTGTAGGGTTTTTTTGTTATTTATTTTTTCAATTCAACTCAGGAACAGATATTTTTGGAAGTTATTTTTTTCCTTAAATCTCCACATTTCAGAGTGTTTTAATGGATGGTTAGGTTCAGAATGGAGATGGTAAACTAATGTAATTCAAAGAGTAGCATATTAAAAGAATTAAACCACTTAAATAAATTACTCTAATTTGTAATGCAGAGTCCCAGAATTTCAATCATGGGCAAACAAGCAGTGATGAGGTGAGCACACATTTGTTCATGAAAATCAATGCAAATAAAGTCAGAGAAATAAGAGGGTTTGCCTATAAAATGTTTATGCACATGAGCTCTGGAAGGGGGTAAAAAGAACTATGTATATTTTACACTGCTGCTGGAAACAGAAACACAATGGTAAAAGTCATCAGCTCAATGGGGAAGGATGAGGGATGTTTGATCCAGCTTTTCTTATTTCACGAACAAAAAAGCCCCCCAGATCCAAAGGTCATGTTATTAAGTCTGTACATCATTCAGCTTCAATAGAATTCCACCAAAAATGAATGTGGCCTAATATGTATATTTTTAAAACAAGGATTCTTTTCAGTTCTGCATAGCATTTAGGATAGCTACATAATAAATCAGTATTCACACTGGGGTAGAAGGAACGCTGACGTATGTACTTTAGGTTTTAGAAAAAAATCAAGCCTCTGATACCTGCATATTTCAACTGGGCCAGTATTTTTCTTACTAGAAAACAAGCACTGGTTGCACCTCCCTGAACTGGCACCCATGGGATCCGAGTGAACATTGTTGGATTGGGGGAGGTGAATCTCCCCGCCTGGCTTCCTGCTCCTGGGCTCTCCTCCCAGTTGTGGGCCCACTCTCAGGCCCCAACCCTATCACTTTCTGGCTGCTGCAGGCCCACTAGCTTTCTGGTCTGGGATGCTGATTCCTGGCTGAAGCTACCACTGCTGGCCACATACCTCTGCTCCCTATCTGATGCTCCTTGGATGCTGGTTTCCTTGCTCCCCAGCTGTGGGCCACTGGCTCCCTGGCCCCCATCCCTGACTCCTGCCAGGCCATTGGTTCCTGAGCTAATGCTGAGCTCCCTGGCTCCCCAGCAGGGGCTCCTGGCTCCTGCCAGGCTGCAAGCTCCACATTTCCCCATCCTCAACTCCTGCCAGGCCACTGACTCACCAGTGAAGACATCCTGGCTCCCTGGCAGGAACTCCCCAGCCCCGGTGGATGCCCAGCTGCCAGCTTCCTAGCTGCTCAGCAGAGGCTCCTTGTCTCCCGCTGGGCTGCGGGCTTCCAAGGCCCGGCTCCCCAGATGCTGCCAGTCCCCCTGTCACTAGCCCACCTAACATACAGCTAGCCTCCAAGCTAGGCTGCTGGGGCTCTCTGATCCAGCAACATCCATGGTCCAGTTGCCAGTCCAGAGAGTACCTGATTTCAGAGGTGCAACCTTAATTTAAACAAAACAAAACAATGAGCTAGATCATCCCCTGCACTAGTGCAAAGTTATCCCAGGAACAGCCTTCACAATCACTAGGGGATACCCTGGGAAAGGAGAGTCCTCTGTTGGCAGAGAGACAGTGTATGGGTTGTGTTGTGATAATTGATTGTGCAAAGTTACCCTAAGGTCCAGTGTAAATGTTTGTGTAAGTTCACAAGATGTTACAATAATCACAAAAGCCAGTTTTATTTACAGTGATGAACGTGACAATAGAGCCAAGAAAACCAAACAGACAAACTATTAGTCCAATCAAAATGAGCTATTGGTATAAGTCACTAATAGTCATACTAACAACATCTTCATTAATAAATACATTGAAATGCAGAGCTTTACCGTTTAGGTGGTGGTTGGTAGCATTAGCTAGTCTTTTGTAAATCCACAGGCAGCATGGCTTTGAGGGGCAGGGTATGCCGGTGACAAAATCAGCTCACATGCCACACTTGGCACCTATGCTGGGGGTTGCTTTTGTATTATTTCCTACCCACTGTTTCTTTCCTCCTACCCTACCTCACTTATGTGGGTTTTCAGCAAATTCCAAAGTAAACTATTCTGCATTCACCTAAAGCTGCCTTGTCTAAGAAGAAAGACTCTAAAGGACAACACCCACTACATCATAACTGACTGGCAGTCTAAGCAATAGTTTGTGGTCTGTGTGCAAGCCAAAGCATCCGTTCATGACTGACCATAAGTTCAGTATTTCAACACCTTCCTGCAAGCTGTATTTCACCCATCCTTTCTATCCTGTCTCTCATCCACCTTCTGTCTGTCTGTTAAGAACAGGATAAGTGAATGCCCTGCACACAAGGACTGAGAGTAAAATTAACCTTTTTCTTTTCATTAAAAAGGTTGGTTTGAAAATAAGAGACTTTGATGCTTTAACTCCAGAAGGAGAAGGGAATTTGATAAGGTCTGAAGTTGGTGTTGTATAATCATGTAACCATAATTTCAATATAACTCATGTTTTACATTTTGTTCTCTCTTCTCTCTCTCTCTCTCTCTCTCTCTCTCTCTCACACACACACACACACACACAATCTCTCACAGGGAATGGGGGGAGTTTCATCCATATGTTTTCAATTTGAATGAATGCTTTTTGACATTTGCCAAGTAACCAGTAAAACCAAGGCCTCAGTTTAAAACTAACTCCATACCTATCTATCACCATTTCATGTTGATCCAGTGAACTCTTAAAACATTTGTGATCAATACCCATACACCAATTTCCATGCTCTCCCCACCTTTTCACCTTTTCCTCAACTGTGTGCGCGCTGAGAATCTAGCCCAGATATTTTACTCAGAGATGCATTGCTCACATTCATGTTTCCAGGGATAATGTCAAGATTGGTACATTTATATTTAGACCTACTTAACTAGCTTTGTTTGGTTACCATCCCTCTGCTCTGTCTTTTGCCTAGGCAGGCTACTGAAAGCCACAAGGATTCTGAACTGATCTACTCACCACCTTTTCAACCTCACTCTAATTTGTCTTCTATTGGCAGCTTCAGCTTTCTCCCCATTCCCTTCCTATTCTTTCCCTGCAAATAATCAGCTGCCTGTGCAGCTGACAAAACTAATTATTGGCAACCCCAATTTAGACATGCTTAATATTCATTGGTCATGTCCACTCAGCCACATGCAGAAGACCATGTTATCTTCATAATTCTGGGCCACTTGCTGCATTTTAACTGATAGGCACATTAATTATTTACTGAGATTTTATAAGTGTAGTTATTAGGTTACTGAATATTTAATTTCTAATCAAATTTTCGTATGGGGGCTAGGTGAGGGTCCCCAGTAAATACCCTTTTTCGAAACTTGGATTCAACTCCTGATTTACATCATAATATGAATGTGGTGGACATATGAACTGTCCCTGTTTCAAAACTGTCACACAGTTTGGCATAATTTAGTGTGATCTGAAATTTATTTATAAAATAAGAGAAAGAAGAATTGAATATGTAACTGTGTTACACAGGGAAACTGAAATAAGTGCTGTGTCCTATGCCTGGCCCAAATTGCTGCTTTCAGCCCCTAATTTTTGTGGGTCCTGAAATGCACTTAAAGAAATATTTTACCATTTCAGACTACAACTTATTTTATCATGTAACATTTCTGGACTTGGGTTCAAAAGGTTACTGAATGAAGAATGTGCAATTTCTAAAACTGCCAGAGCACATAAGCAACCTGTTCTTGTAATTTAATTCCTCCTCTGTTCATAATGACATTTCAGTGAATGTTCAGGTTCTCTCTGTCCCCAAGGTATGACATTTCCTCATATTGCATTCAATTGTAGCTTAATCTGGGGTCTGGTAGCCACTTCATATCTGATGCTAAGTGATTGAAATGCCAGTTGTCTCTACAGTTCAAAACCTAAAATATCTACACACAGATATTTAGAACAAGAACTCTTTGCTTTTTCTTTAAGTTCTCTGCCTCACAAAAATAAATTACACTGCAGACTTCATAGGAGACACATCTGCCTTTTTAATCAAATAGTTCTGAACTATATGATGAAGACTCCTAGTCACACAAATGCCCAACTGCTAGTCAGTAATATGGAGTACCAGGATTGGAATATGAACAATATTTCTTAAGTGCTGGTGAAAGGTATCAGAATGACAGCCCAAAACTCATCCACATAACAGAGAGTACAAGTACAAGTACAAACAGCCCAATATCTTCTTGTCAATAGAAACCTCATCATTAAATTTGAGCAGTTCCCAGTTCAAACCCAAGTATTGTCTTTGTCTAGAGATTCAATCTTTTAGTGTGACACAGCTACAATGATATGTAAACCTCCCCGTTCAGTAACAAAACAGACCTTTGCAGAGACCTTTTGCTGATGCTATTAATAGACAGATATGCATAACAAAGAAAAGCCCCCAACAGCATTATAGTAGTACTGTGGTTGAGTAAGGAAGTCATATCCCATTACCAAGAAGCCATGCAGATATATGGAAATGACCAGAAATGGCTTGTGTAAGCAGCTAAACCTCCCAGCTCTTGAGTCTTTCATTTGGAGTGCAACCAAGCTTAGTTATCAATGCCATCCTAATCAATTTCTATACAAAACTATTGGAGAAGATGGTGAGAGAGCATGGGCTGCAACCCTTTGATTAAATGCGAGCAGCACCCTCTTCTAGCTTTCTCAAAGTTTATCTGAGATCAGTGCTTCAATGAAGATATACAGTCTTCTAGTCTAAGGTCAGAAAAGAGCATGTGGCTACAACAGAACACAGGCTAGCCTGAGATGATGGTACTGGAAGGGAAAACAGTTTAAAGGCCCTTTTTCTTTATAAATGCCTTCCCCTCACACCCTCATTATGTAGGACTTTTACCCTCAGATTCTCAGTCTTGGGATTCTTTCGCTCAAATACCCATAGCAACAAAAATTCTCCATCCAGCAACAATGAACTCCTCTTTAGTAGATAGGGATCTGGCCACAGCATGGCATGGGTGATTCCAGCCTTGATTCATTCATACTAGGAATGAACCCACCAGCAATTAGAAAGCTCTAGTTGGCACAAAACACAATAACCTATCTTCTTAGTGACACATATTACTGTAAGCAAATTACACGGGTATGTTGCTCTCTCCTTTGGCTCTCCATGGCACAGCGTCAAATTCACAACATCTCTCCTGATATTTATAACCCTCTTTGAAACTGATCCTAAGCTCCTGAAAGGTTGCCGCTGTTCTTCAACCAATGTTCCACTGGAACTATGAAATGGTTAAAAAAGGGTTTTGGAACTCCCTGCTGGAAGAGGCAAGAATGACCATTGACATTTCCACTTTCAGAACTAAACACAAAACTCAACTCTTAGACTTAGCTTTCCTGCCACAAGATTTCCCTCTCTCACTATCATCTCTTTCCCTTCCCCACCTTAAAAACATCTTTGTAATTTTCTCAAGCTATATCCTATTAACAGGGAAGGAAGGGAGATATCACTATTTCTAATTAAATATTTGAGATGCACTCAGCTACTGTGGTAATGGATGCTGTATAAGGAGATAGATAACACTTGTGTATCACAGTAGCAGAAAAAGAAAAATTTATAGGAAGTATTTCTAATTACTCTGTGGGTTTTTTTACACTATTTCCTTTGGCATATGCATTTTAATCATTTTCTTAAAGATACTTTAAGCAAAAAATAGGAATTAAATAACAAGTTGGTTGGCTGGAGCTGAAGATACACTCCTATTAGTTCTGTGGAGAACAAAATGGAAACTAACTCACTAGGACAGTAATCTGAGTACAATTTAGAGAGAGAATGAAAGTGTCATATTGTCCATGCCAAAGGGAGTACTTAACATTTTGCCTTCAAGAACCTTATGAAATATTCTCAGGAACTATGCAGTTCAGCTCTTTTTTTAAAGTTAAATCATATAAATAGGCCACAAGGCAACAGGGCAACTACTGAGTAGGCTGATACACAGCATGGGCAGCAGTGCAGGTCTATTTCTTCCTCTAGTGCCCTGCAAGCGCAGGCTACAGTTTTCCCAACCTGTGGGCATTACTGCACTTGAGCTAACTTGTGCAGCAGCAACCCTAGCCACGTACAGAAGCCGGAACTGCCCTTCTGCTACAAAGAGGCGAAGATTCTAGTCAAGGTTCACACTGCTGAAAGGTGCTTTGGACTTCCCTCCTCTCTCTTCCATATCTCTCACCATCTCTCCTTTCACTTCTCCTCAATACCACTGCCCTGCCAAAATGGCTTCTTCCACATGTCTGTCACTCCCCACAATCATGCAGGAATAAATGTTATTTATTATTTGTATTATGATAGTGCCCTGCAATCCCAGCCAAAGATCGGAGCACTGCTGTGCTAGATGGTGTACAGAGATGTAAGAGAGGACAATTCCTGCCCCAGTAACTTTATAATCTGTTGTTCAGATAATATGCAATAGGACACTGAAGCAAAAAGATGATATAAGGCTAACTGAATAAAATTAAGGAGAAAGGAGTCACCAGCTAGGTCAGTCCCAGCTGGCAGTGATTTGCATGCGTTATGGCAGAGGAATGTATTAAGGAGAGATTTGGAAGTGGAGTGGCTCAAAGGGCCTTTGAATCTTTTCTAGCCAGATAACCACACTCACCCACTCTTTCTCACACACTGCATATTTGCCACTGATTTATATAAAGTGCCTCATGTAAAAGAAGTCTTTTGTATCCATTTATTCATGCTTCAATGGGCTTACAGATTTGTGACAATCCATTGTAAAATGTCAGAATGTCACTTTGTAATATTCAAGATTAACAAACAGAAGATTGGTTTGTGAGGGCAGAATAAATCAGACCACAGAAAGCCCACATGCACCAGCTGACAATGGCTCAGTATCGATAGTCATTGAATGTCTGGATATGCAGATTCTGGAACAGTGGTAGTTAATAGGTAGACTGTGGGCCAAGTCTAGACCATCAGGGTGCTTTAAATGGACACTGCAATTTTTTTATTTACTTATCATTATTGTTACCATAATATGAAAAATGTTTCTCTGGACCTTGCTGCAATGGTGCAGGAAGACTTTGGAATGAGGGTACTGAGCTGCACCCTCCTTACCACTCACTGACCCGTAGAGCTGAATCTGGCAGCCAGGACCACAAGCCCAGCAGCAGAGCCTCAAGGCTTGGGGCTGATGACGAGGCAGGATCCTGTAGCCAGAAACAGAGCCCCTGGGGCTGTACACAGAGCCCCCTGGCAGCAGCAGGGCAGCAGTTAGAACCCTAGGTGGCAAGAGAATTGGGGCTGGTGGCCAGGATCCTGGGCAGCAGGACCATGGAGTCAGCAGCCATGACCTTGGCTGCTAAATTTGGGGGTGCTGCAGCACCCCATACCCCTACTTCTTGCACCTATGCTTGACTGTACCTTGACAAAGAAATTTGGACCTTAACAAAAATAATTTACCATGCCTGATATAGAACCCAATTTTCAAGAAAACTAGGATGGCACCAGACAGTGAGAAATGGGAAATACCCCAGAACAGTAGTTCCCAATCTGGGGTCCATGGACCCCTAGAGGTCCACAAGAGTATTCCAAGAGGTCCATGAAAAAAATGAAAGATAAATAAAAATGACCATAGAAAATAAGTTTTAAATAAATTGCAAAGTTAAAATCAATTATTATTTTAAATTAAATATCTTCCAATAATGATATTATCTGTTGTCCAAAAATCTATGTTGTGGTTTCCTTTTTCATTTAATGAAGTGTACATAGTGGCTGGAGCTGGCTTTGGGATGGGGATCCATAAATGGTTTGGGGGCGTGTATGGGCAGCTCATGAACCATTTGGGGGCTTACTGGGGGTCCACACTAGTGAAAAGTTTGGGAACCACTTTTCCAGAGAGATTTATTTTGGATGAACTGGGCTTCTGTTTAGCCATTCAATAATGTATTTGTTCCCAATAGTAGTTAACAATCACGCAGCACTTGACATTTTCATAGCGCCATACAAGCTTTCATTGATGTTCAAGTGCTACTTGTTGAAAATTTTAGTGTATGCCCAAGTAACAGTCTTAAAGCTGTATCTCACTGTCTTCTTTTTAAAGGGAGGAAATTCCTTCTCATGCAGACAACACACAACCACAGTGACAATAAGATCTATTAATAGTTATAAAAATTAAGCCGGCTTCCATTACTGACAACATTATGACAGGCAAAAGATTGATCAAAAGTGAGCTGATGTATTCAGGTGACACCAGGATCATGCACGTGACTAGTGATTAACATAGCATTCAGTTTATGGTATTAAAATCTCATAGAAGATTCCCAATATTACACTCTCAGTGACTATATTTTAACTTTTAACGTTAAGATTAACTTGGTCCTTTGACAAGTTCACTGCCCACTGACAGAGTGAAATTATTTGGAACTGATTTGGCCCATGATTTTGAGATTTAAAATACTAAAAATTGGAAAGGGCTTTATTTTTGAAAAAGCGGAGTATAGATACTGTTGGGGAAAGATAGCAAAGCAGATATAAAAGACACATACCTTTTACTGGGTCATGAAGAAATTATATTTGCAACATGTTTCATTTGGAAGTATCCCCAGGCACTTTATTAACTATGTCCAGGTCACGTATGGCAGACAGATGGACACCAAGTTGCCCAACAATAGCAGGAAGGGATTTGGGAAGTGAAAGATCCCTTTTCTTATTAAAAAATGTTACAGGATCTTCAGGATCCACATAGAATATTAAAAAGAGAAACAAAGTTCCACTCAGAAAGCATTGGACTCCATTTATTGACACTGGAAGCGTTTGACCACATGGTTACAGAAGCTATTCTCAACCTTATCACAAAACCATGCCTACCTTCAGGGTCTATATTTTCTTATATGCACTTTAGCATGGCTTTGCAACTTAGAAAGCCCACTTAGCATATGAGTCAATTACTGTCTCTTGCCTATGAGATTTAAGTTAACATACTTGCTCAGTATCTGGCAACCTGTGACTCATTGGCTGCATGCTGTCCATCAGGGTTCCCGAGAGACATTTTCTTCGCCATTATCCTCACACGAGGTTGCCAGATTCCACTGTTTTCTGTCCATGCAGCTTTTTTCCTACTAAAGTGACCTGCATGTAAAGCAAGGGCATGTGAAGTGCAAGCTATTTGCACAGGGAGAACCGTGAATTCCCTCTGCATCCAACCAAAGCACTGCTATGGTCAGTCAGCACATCCCACAAATTCTAGGTGGGCAAGTGCAGTTAGCAAAAGTATGATATCACAGGAGACCAGCTTAGTTATAATAATCTTGTGGTCCACTGAAATGAAGGAAGGCCATACATGCATCCCACTTGCTTGCCTAGTTTGCCTATTGCTGAACTAGTGTTTCACTTCTGAAGACCAGAGTTTCATTATGCTCCTAGCCACATTTTTAAAAAGTTTGGTGTTTGAGGCCGCAACAGGGTGACAATTTTCACAGACTTGCTAAAGAACACAGATTCCTCTGAAGACTGACCTTAAGTTCAGGATCTAGAGCCTAGAATACAAAGTTATTTCTGCTGACGAATGCTGTAGGGTAGATATTGTTGTCTCCAAGAAGAATAATAAAAAAGATTTGAATTTCTCTCTGAGGCAGAAGGAACACAGAGAAAACCCTAAAAACAGCCTGCTTTGGTAAGAAAGCTTTGGCTTTTTCACTTAAGTTATTAATAAATTCAACAAACCCCAAGCAAGCAGTAAGCCTAGGACTATGTCAGCTGTGTGCATACTCTCTTCAAAACAGGGAGGGAACAATAACTGATTAAAAATACCTGTGTGCTGAGAAGCTGGAAAGAATAATTTCCAGGAACAAGTCAGCAATAAAATAGTCCAGTGTCTAAAAATAATCCTTCTGTGTTTACTCATATTTAGCTTTCAGAAAAAAAAACTTATGGGATAAAAGAATAGAGCAACTGGGAATGGCTGTGTGTTTGGACCAGAGTCAGGCATGTTATATGTAAAATAACATTCCAGAAGAAGGCAGCTGTTGGTTGAACAGACCTGCATTTCCACAATATTCATCTTCATTTATGATAAGGGAAACATCAGCTAATAAGGGGAACATGCACAAAGGACAACTATTAAATGATTAAAATAATTGATTAATTTTTATTTTAAAAAAAATCAAAAGGGTAATCATGGAGAGATCTCATGGGTAAGAGGTCTGTTCTGCGATGATGCGGGTCAGAAGTAGAACTGGCTGCAATCTTTCAACTCTTTTGTATGCAATTAGAGGGGAAAAAAAGGCTGCTTGACAACACTGAACACTTCACAAAATCAGACTGATTTCACCAATTTGTTTTGGTTGAAAACAACCTAACAATTAATTTGACTCAAACCAAATCTTTGTTGGCCTTTTTATTTGCCAAAATGTAGGACTATTTTTTCAAATTGACAGCAAACTGAAATATTCATTATTTGTACAGGTTCAAATGCTGACCCCATGCAGGTAATAGGAACCGTGGCTGCCACTTACTATGCTAATCATAACTGCCTTGTTGTTACCTTGTGGTCTCCCCTTCTGTTTTCTGTATAAATCAGCAGTTTTGTTTTAGATTTTGAAAAATAAGTAGAGGAGGGACTGTCTTTTCGTTATACACATATATAATGCTTAGCACAATGGGATCCTCATCGTTGATCGGGGCCTCCAGGCACTACCACAGCCACAAATATTAAACAACAATATCATCACCACCACCACAACAAAAATTCTTTGGGCCCTATTCTGGTTTGTGGCTGTGTCTCTTTTGTCTCCAGCATTTCTAAAGGAATGGAGAGAGCTGCTCCATACCACCCGCACCCAAATAGTGGGGGAGCCCTTCCAGAACAGGCCAAGAGCATCCAATGGCCAGAGACAGAACGCACTATGCTCTCTAACCATCATGGATGTCTAGGGCACTGCTCTAGTAAGCGTAAGTTAGAGTAGCCTTTAGGCTGCTCTAAGATATGCTGGGTCTTCGTTTGGTCTCTGGTTAGGATGAGGATGAAGACAGTAGAGAAAGAGCTTAGAGTCCTCTTGCCCTCTATTCCAATTCATGCACCACAGGCACAACTTAGCTATACTTGGGGATTTTTCCCTTAGACTACAATAATAATACTTTGCCTGTAAAGTATTTTGAAATTATATAAACTCTCAGCAATCATTGGACAGAGACATTTTCTTCATTTTGGGGACAACTTAAGTACACAGAAATTAAGTGTGGATAATGAGTGCAAAGTATCTGTAATTATGAGGTAGAACTTCTCAAAAAGGAAAGCGACAGACAAATCAGTAGAGTTTGAGCCCTACAAGTGTCTCTGAACTAGAACAGACTGTTTCATCTTCTTGTTATATCTACTTAATTGCATTTAGTACCTATGTTCTCTTTGTGAAGGTTGCTCAGAATGGCAGCAATGCACCGGGCACTACATTAAGCTTTTCATCACTAAAAGCAGAATCTGTAGCACTACTACCCAGAATCAGTAAATGTTGTTCTGAGAAGTTGGGGGGAGTGGAAGGCCAAATTCCACTCAGAATCAATTCAGCCAGATCAGCACTAATGGTTAATGATATAAAAACTCCCACTCACATCGCTGATTGACCCTCTTTTTGAATCTCTCATTAAAAAACTCTCTTTCCTACTGATCCTCTTGTTATTGCCCAACCTATTTGGGATCTGGAGATAGCCACTATTATCCAGAATGAAAATTACTACTTCTGAGACATATGAAAAAGAGACAAAACATCCACTTTAATCTTTAAAAAAGTTCCCCTGCAATTTTTTTCCAGGATATGAAATTTAACAGCCAAGTGGAGTAGATTTAGAAAGCTTTCAAAGTATATGGCACCAGAGTGCAATAGCCATCCAGTTAATACTTTTAATTCATAATGGTCCACAAAATGTATGAGACAGGAACTATATCTCAAATAGACATTTTTTATATGCAGTTGTTGGATTAGTACATCTCAGCAAAGTACATCTGGATGTGTTTTCTGCCAGAACCATTTATAAGTTTAACATTGCTTTGGGCCTCCCTAACATCTGATTCAGATATAAACTCCTAGAAACTATTGCCTTGCTGAATGCTGGCCTTCTCTGTAAAACACACCTCACCCAATATCCTGGATTGACTGGATAGACCTCTTGGATGTGCAAGCAACAGTGAAGCACATTCCTACTCAAGATGCAAAAGCATGCAACAAAGACACTCATTCTTTCACAGAATAATACCTATAATTAATGACTATAAATAGATAAGGGATGTATTAAAACCTGACCCATTTTCCTATTTTTCTCTCATAAGGATCTATTTCTCATTCTAAAAGTGCATGTTATCAAACGCTGTGCCCTTTCCAATTGTTACTTACATGTTGAGAATGACAGTCAAGCTGGGCTAAGGTCATCACTGGTGTAACTGCATTTACAGTAAGAATGAATTTGGCCTATTCTGCGGAACTGTGGAACTGGAAAATGTTTAGGATTGACTTAGTAAAGAATGACTCTGTATCGCCTTTCCGTTCTTTCATGGGTTTCCTATCATTTAAATATTTGACAGCTGTGCCATAATATCACCTTCCATTTGTAGTCCAGTGGTGTCCAAAGGCCCCAGCTGAGATTAGGGCCCAGAGTGCTAGATGCTTTACATACATATAGTAATAAAAATGACAGTGTAAATGCACAAAAGGTAGAATTTCCTAAGTTTTGATGCTGGACTTTGCAAACTTTTCATATACTTATTTTTTCTTATATCTCTTCACACACCAAAGTTAATGGAAGATTTCTTGCTGTGGAGCATTTTCCACTCATACCTAGTCCTATTATACAATTACCAAAGTACTGGGGCTCTCACCACTCCCTCTTTGAGAAGTTTACCTCTCAGACTAATTGTCTTTGTAATTAGGAAATGGTCTCTGACATTCAGCTTTTGAATTTACCTTTTTTTCAACTTTAATTCCAGCTTTTTTTTCCAGAGCTGTCAGTTGCCTTTGTGAAACTTTATGCAAATTAGTTGCATGGATACAATTTAGCCCACTGCATAATTTACATATTTGCAAGTAGTCTGCATAGGAGCATAACCTTCAATTTACAGACAACGCACTCCTTCCCCACACACAGCAGCAGGGGTAGGACATAAAGTTGCCCAAAACTTGTTTCTGGCATTAGACACTGAAGAAAGTCTTGGGAAGAGGTGGGAGCAGAGGAAGCCAAGGCAAGTGGGTTTCTTTGAGACTATTGGGTGAAAGATGTGGGTGAATGGGGGCTGCCAAAGCAGCTGGTGAGGTGGAAGAGCCTAGAGAAAATTGGGAAATAGCTAAGGGAAGATATATTTCTGGAGGTTTCTGAGCAGAAAATTGGATAAGGGTGTTGAGTGATACTGGGCATAAATAAGGGAAGGTGGATTTGCAGGTGTGCCTGATGAAGGCGGGGAGTACATGGAGGTGAAATTAATTTAAGGTGTTGTCCTATGAGATATCTAGATGACTAGCATTTGGCTGAGTGGTAGCGAGGTAACCAAGGATGTAGCTGAGTAGTCTGGACATAAACGGGACTAACATGGTGCTCAAAGGGAAGATGGGGCAGTGGGGGGGGGGTGCTGAGGGCTGCGCAGATAGGAGAATCTGGGAAGGGAACTTAGGCTGATTAGTCTGTGGATAGTGCCGCTTCCCCCTCAGACCCTCATCCCTTCCACTGTTGCCTCCATGACCTCCTGTAGGCCTATATGTTGGGGTAGGCGGTTCGAAGGCACCACACCTTTTCCAGTTTCTCTCCCTTCCTCCCTACTGCACTGTGCAGGGGGAGCCTGTAGGACATGATGGAGGAACCCAAGGCACCCTGGAATCTGTAAGTCCTTGGCCAACTCCCTACCTGAAGTGCTGGCCCTGGAGCAGGGAAGGGACTACCTTTCCCATCATGCCCTTGGCTGTTAGCCACAGGAAAGGGAGGGGAAGAAAGGGGAAGTTGTAAGATCCCTGAAAAGTATTGGATGTGCATGGAGAGGGTTGCTGCACAGGGCTAGTGCTCTGAGGGGAAAACATGGGTGCACCAGGAGTAAGGCGGCTTCGGCCCAGATCTCACCCTCAAATAACTGCAATAGTTTTGAATGTTGTTTTTCACTTGCAGTATTAAAGTAAGATCCCAGAAGGTAATCTCTGTAAAACCTTTATTACTGTGTAAAATTTTAGGCAGGTTATAACAAAATTGTCTTACCAGTCATTGTTTGCACTCAAATTTTTCATTAACCTCTCTTACACACACTCGTTGCATGACTATTTTGAACTCCTTTATATTTAAAAAAAGTTGTTGTCTGCGTCTACACAAAAGTACACCCTCCCTCCCAGAAACTATTGCATATGGCCCAGTCCTGCTATCACTACTGTCACTAGCCTGCTCCTGACAGCCTCTCAGATCCAGCAGGGGAAGCAACAAGATAGAAGGTGCTTAGGCCACTCTTGCCTTCTCAGCTGGCATCTCTGGTGGTGGTAGGGGGAGAGCCCACAATAACAACCCATCACAGTACTCTTTCTGGAGGTGTCTAAGCCAAAAATTGGATAAGGGCGTTGAGTCACTCTGGGCAAAATTGCCGAAATTTTATGACATGCTAATAAGACTGGTGTTTTCCTGAAAATTACCAGCCTTGGTTTTTTTTGTCCACCAACACTGCTTGTAACAAAGTGCACCTTACCCACTCTCTGTTATACCAGCAGATCCTGCAGGACCCTAGTCCCACTGCCAGGCCTTAACTATAAGTTTAATAATTTCCCCTCCTCAAAACTTTAAAGTAAAGTGAAGTCATTATTTTTTATTATTTCAATTCTAGATCCATTCTTTAAAGTCTTTATCCAACTCCATTCATACCAATAGCAATTATCTCAACTTCAACTAAAGGTACAAGAGGCTGCAATTTTCAAAGGAGCCTAAGGGAGCTAAGCACTAACCTGCCGCTGAATTTCAATGGGATTTGAGTGTCTAATTCCCTTTGGCTCCCGAGCAAACCCCAGTGTAAATTATTAAGATGCTTAACTTGGATATGTATTCTCAGAGGAAACACAGCAATTAAGAGCAGCAGCACTCAAAAGTGAAGAGAAATCCTACATTCAGAATTCCTGCTGAAATCCTGCCTTTCAAAGGAACTTCTAGTCAAAAGACCAAATCAGAGTTCAGAGTAATCAAATTCTAGGGAATAACGAAGAGGAGGAAGTCTGAGAAAAACTAGTACGGTCAAAGCTGAACTTCAGAGAGGCAGATCGCCTACTTAAGATTAGTGTGCACAGCATGTTCCCCTGCCTTTCTGACTCCTAGTCTGTCTCGCTGTATGAATTGATTCTAGCAACAGATCTATCCTCCACGAACTCCCACCTCTGTCTCTGCTTGTCTTTCACTTTCCACTCCATTTCAAACTCTCGAGTATTCTGCAGGAGCCTAAATGAAGGCCATCTGAACTGCTGCCAGGCCTGTTGGTTACCATGCTTTCAACATTATAAATATTGAGTTATTATTGAGTTCCCATAATTAAAAATCTTCAGCAATGCAATATTTCATTAAAATAATTCTATTGAAAAACATAAACAATTCATCTAATAAGTAAATAAGTAAATAAAAGTGTAACATCAAGGGGGCTGCATAGCTTGTAGCTTTCCATCTCAACATGTCTTATTCCTGAGAAACTTACCTATGGGATCTCAAAAATTTATACTTTGAATGTCATTTTGTTGGAATAATAAAGTGTATTATTCCCTACATACTTCCTTTAAATTCCTTTTGAAGCAAAATGTAGCTACATTAACAACTGAAGAAAAGGGTTCACAGGACTGTAGAACTTAAAAAAGATTATCATTAAGACCATCTCCTAAATCCCAATCATGGCTTGATATACTACTCTTGACTTTAAGAAAAACAGAAACAGAGTTATGTGGATTATTATAGCAACATATGAAAGCAGATATGAAAGACATACACTAAATGTGGTTGATTTGCATAGGGGCTGGGAAGAGACAGGACAAAACTCATATATACACACCAATCCAGGAGCTGGACTGGTCCATGGAGCAATTTAGAACCTCCTGAGGGTTGATCTCAGTTGCCTGGGCTGGAACTGGTTCTCAGAAGACTATTCTCCCAGCTGGTGATAACCACAATGTAACAGTATTGCATCCATGCCTCCTTCCTCTACACCTAAAGCCAGCCATGGGAGAAAAAGCAATTTCTCTGTGCTGGGTAAATCCTTAAATGCCTGGTTAAAGTTGGCTTTCTAACTTCTCTGTGCTGCCCTAGCAGGTTGCACAGGGATCCAGGCCGTATTGCACAAGTAGTTTCAAAGAAACATATTCTTATTTTAAAAGCAAACTTGATTAATAATGGGGGTGATCAGCTCATGATCACCACTAAAATGTCAGGAATTTTGCTTTTGATCAGTGGGCAAAGCTACTGGAATCATCTACTTTACAAAGGCAAGCCAATAGTCCCTGAGTTAGGAGAAAAGAAAAAAACAAAACAAAACAAAACAAAAAACATGGTTAGTTGTTAGTACTATGAAGACCTATAATCACATAGTACCAGGCTTTGCTTTGGCTAGCTAAAACTCCCTACCAAAGTTTACAGAACTGCATTAATAAGGAAATGCTATGTCTGCCAATTGAACTAATTTAAAATCAATTCCACTTTTCTTAGTAAAGGATCATGACAAGTCTACCATAAAACCTAAGTAATTTGCAGGCCTTATTGCTGTATTTGTAATATTTTTATAGCTGTGTAATTCTACCACATCTGTTGACATAAACAACCCAAGATTGTCATTAGCTATTGCAGCTGGGTTGAATAAAACATATGCTACAGCAGCAAAATTTCCTTTAAACAATATTTATCACACCATTTGATTGGACAAAAGTTTTCAGTTGTTTTCAAATGTTCTCTCAGACACTGTGGGAAATTAGTATATTCATACTGTAGTTTTGTTGAATGATACAGCCAACATTAATGCCTCTCAGCAAATACTGAAGCTGCTGTTTCACTACTAATAGAATATCATTAATCTATATTTAGCTTCCAAGGGGCACATCTTTATTATTGCATGGATGAGCTGCTTGCTACATTATATTTTCAAAAGATTTTCCTAAACCTCTGGTTCTGTGTACATATCCAGAGACAGTCCAAGTTACTGCACATTTGAATATATTTTAAAATATATTCTTAATGTTATCTAGCATAAATTGTTAAAATAACAAAGGAGAAGAAACAGAAGATACACACAGAATTCTTTAATATATATATATATATATATATATATATATATATATATATATATATGTATAAAATCAGGCTCTTGGCAACCCCACTCCCTAGAGAAACAGAACTGCATTTAAACAGGCAGCAGATTCTCAAGAAATAATGTATGGACTGCAGAATAATTCTGACCTCTTTATAGCTATCTATATCTATAGATATAGGTATAGATATATATATAGATATCTATATATCAAATGTGATAATTCATGCAGGCAATGCTATTATTCCTTTTCCAGAGGGTCCATAAAGTTTCTTTATGGACATTTAAAAGAGGCCAGAATTATTCTGCAATCCATACATTATTTCTTGAGAATCTGCAGCCTGTTTAAATGCAGTTCTGTTTCTCTAGTGAGCGGGGTTGCCAAGAGCTTGATTTGCAGCCAGAATGCCTGGCTGAATAGAGACCTTGCTGACCAGACCATTAAAAGACCAGTTGGTTCCAGGCTGGTCAGGGTGTAGGGAGGATCTGGGGTGTGGGCTCTGGGCAGTGCTCACCTGAAGAGCTGCCTCCATCCCTCTGGCTTCTGGATGCAGAGGTCCAGAGGAAAGTTCCACACACTGCCCCCAAGCACCAGATCTATCTATCTCCCACCCGACGGCTCCCAGTGGCTATGCTTCTGAGACAAGGGGAGTTGCAGAGCTGGTGACTGGGGCTCTGCACCCTCCCACTGGCTCCCTCTCTTCAAATGAGTAAGTTTCCAAGCCAATGGGAGCAATGGCTCTCAGAACTCTGTGCCCACCCCACCTCCACAGCTCCACCCCCACAGCTGCCATTGGCTGTAGTTCCCTTGAAATAAGTAAAGATAGTGAGGATTAATGTTGTTCACAATACCGCATAGAAGGCTGAGGTAGCCTATTGAGACTGGCCCATATCCTGCAGTCCTTTCTGACTCAAATCCTCCTTGATTTCAGTGGGATCTTTCCCTGATATGACTGTTTGGTCCCATCATTTTTAAGTCACTTATTATAAATGTATGTTGTGTTTAATTAATACAGCAAGACAAAATGTCTTAAAGAATTCAGAAGTTACCAAAGACAAACAAATGAGATGGGACTATAATTCAGGAGAGGGATGTGATGGGAAATATTGCAGGGCCCTGCAAAAGGGAGCTTGCATAGAGAACAGTGAGGCAGGCAGCATGAGTGAAGGTGTAAGGCAGAGAGTGGGCGTAGGAGACAAAGGAGAGAGGATTGAGAAGGCAGAAGGAGCAAGAGGGGGAGTACAGGGAAAAGAAAGCATAAATGTACGCATAACTTGTATTTTGACATTTAATACTGCTTTCACCTGTCTCAAAATCCATCAGTTATGCATGGTTCTACTATACAATGCTCTTCAATTTCTACTCCACACCTTTAGCAAATCCTTACTGTCCTGAATTTTAAGAATATTTTAATGGACTCTTATATATTCCGCTAAATAGATTAAACTATTTCAGTCTTAGCCATGCATCATTTATGGCCTTATAGATCTTACGCTTAACTCTTTCTCTCTCTCTCTCTCCCTCTCTCTCTTTCTCATTGGATTTCTTCAATTTCATTTTTCCAAGTTATAACATTATGAGCAATTCCTCCAGAGTCTGAGAGTCAAATGTGCCTAATGTGTAATAAATCACCATGCTACCACTTAAACCATTCTATTGTACTAGCTATGTACTGTGATATGTGCATTCCAAACAGGAACCTCCATCAGAAGCTGCACAGTGAAAACCAAAACAGACCAGGGGTGAACTTTCTCCAATGTCTGTCTGAAAGCCAAACAAACACAATACTCAGGTTCATTCAGAATCTGCTTTGGCTTCTTCTTGCCCAGATGACAGAAAATCGAGTGGGCATTCCACACATTCCCAATAGCAGAACAAAAGAGGGGAACAAAGGAGCACCCATTTTGCACAAAATCAAGCCGTAAGGAGTAAAGTTTTAATCAAGGCACCAAGGGACTCAAAGAGAAGAAATTCCTGAACTTACTTTGCATCAAGTTGTAGGATCCCAGGTCATATACAAAATGAAACAGACTTGCTCACTTAGGCTACGTCTACACGTGCACGCTACATCGAAATAGCTTATTTCGATGTAGTGACATCGAAATAGGCTATTTCGATGAATAACGTCTACACGTCCTCCAGGGCTGGCAACGTTGACGTTCAACTTCGACGTTGGGCAGCACCACATCGAAACAGGTGCTGCGAGGGAACATCTACACGCCAAAGTAGCACACATCGAAATAAGGGTGCCAGGAACAGCTGCAGACAGGGTCACAGGGCGGACTCAACAGCAAGCCGCTCCCTTAAAGGGCCCCTCCCAGACACAGTTGAACTAAACAACACAAGATCCACAGAGCCAACAACTGATTGCAGACCCTGTGCATGCAACATGGATCCCCAGCTGCAGCAGCAGCAGCCAGAAGCCCTGGGCTGAGGGCTGCTGCACACGGTGACCATAGAGCCCCGCAGGGGCTGCAGAGAGCGTTTCTCTCAACCCCTCAGCTGATGGCCGCCATGGCGGACCCTGCTATTTCAATGTTGCGGGACGCGGATTGTCTACACGTGCCCTACTTCGACGTTCAACGTCGAAGTAGGGCGCTATTCCCATCCCCTCATGGGGTTAGCGACTTCGACGTCTCGCCGCCTAACGTCGATTTCAACTTTGAAATAGCGCCCAACACGTGTAGCCGTAATGGGCGCTATTTCGAAGTTGGCACCGCTACTTCGAAGTAGCGTGCACGTGTAGACGCGGCTTTAGAAATATGAATTTGACTAAGTTGGTGTTACTGAAACCTGCTGTGAAGTATCATACGTCTGGAATCTTAAAATCATTTCTGCTACCTTTTTAGGAAGGTATGAGTAGGCAAAAGAGGAGGGGGAGTGGCGCGCTGCTCCTGAATCCTTATGGATCAATGTTGTAACAGATAAAGTACCAAAGGGGGTACTAGTTGGTATCTAAATGACACAGAAAACAACTGCTTCCTTAAGCAATTATCTATAATGTGAAGGGGTTAAAAATCACATGATCGTGGAGGACTTCAGTCTCAGTGACAGGTGAGCTCATGCTACATGTACTAAAAATGCCTTGCAATTTCTGAAAAATTGTAGACAACAAATTTCTCATGAAAATCTTATATCCTGTCTACAGGGAAATTAGTCCTCATCTTGTCAGATGAAGAGGGACTTGATGTCAAACTGAAAAAATAATCAGTGGTTGCTTTGGTGCAAGTAATCAAAACGGGATTGCATTTGTTATATGCACACATAAAAATCTAGAGCAGTAGTATATGTCCTTGGTAATTTTAAAAGGCCAATTTCCCAAATTTGAAAATGATTATGAACCAAATCAGCCAGAAGAAACAATTTAAATGAAAAAATGTGACTAATCAATGGGAATTGTTTGAGAACATTGTACTGAAAAGGATTTGAGAATCATAGAGTAAAACCAATGAACATGATCTCCCACTGCAATGTTGTAACCAAAGGGGTTAATTGATCCCTGGATGTAAAAGCAGGCAAATAATGAGTAAAAGTTTGTTATATCTACATTTGGCAGTGGTGCAGTCTACTGGAGAGCTGTGTCCACATTTCAAGAAAAATATCGAAAAGGGCTCAGAGAAGAGGATTAGAAAAAGAGACCTGTAAGGAAAGGTTCAAGGAGCGCAATCTAGTTATCTTATCAAAGAGAAAGTTAAGAGATGACCTGATCACAGTTTGCAAGTACTCACCTGGGGAAAAGAAATCTGATAAGGAAGGTTCTCCAGTCCAGGAAGAATAACAAGAACCAAAAGTTGGAAGTTGAAAGCAGACAATTTCAGATGGGAAGGACATGTAACTTTTTGGAAGTGTGGATGATTAATTGTTGGAATATGATTAATTGATTTATGGTGGATTCTCCATCCCTGGAAATTTTAAAATCAAGTCTGGATGTTTTTCTAAATGACATTCTCTAGTTCAAGCACAGCTGAGAACAGGAATCACACATTGTTGTTAGACAAGAAATTAGCCAAGTGATCACAAAGGTCCCTTTTGGCTTTAAAACCTATGAATTTTCGCATCCTTGCTTCCTTATCCACTCAAAAAGTCAGACCGAAAATCATACCAGTGGAATAGCATGTTTGACCTTGTAAATTGCTTGCAGAGTGAACTCTTTCCACAATAGTGCAAGGAACTGACTAGAAAAATTACTAAATGAGCTAAATCACTAAAAACTCAGCTGCTCAAGTTTATTTCTGTTACTTCTGACACATTAACACCCATTGCTACTACAGTCTCTGTCATGAGTACTCACAGACATGGCTGAGTAATGGTAAAAGAAGCACCCAGTGCATCTATGCACAATGAAAATTTCAGTACCTGAGGGATGCAATTACTTGAGCAAATAGTGCCAGCTGTTCTATAGCTGTATTTAATATGATCTTAAAAACAGACAGAGATAGAGAGAAAGAGAAGGTGCAATACCCTGTAGTGCTATAGGAACATGAATTTTGGTTTTGTGTGCATGTGTGTGTGAGAGAGAGAGAGACTGAGAGAGAGAGATAGAGAGAGAGAGAGAGAGAAGAATGAAATGTTCCTATCTGTAGCTACAATGCAGGGAAGAAAGGGAACAGGGTATGACTTCTTGGTGCTTGAGAGAAGCGTGTTTGTCACTGTACGGTGCGGCATTACCTGTCAATATTCGTATACTTAATATGCAATAGGTCAATGAATTTAAAAGCATCCATAGGCCTTGCCAGCTCATGCCTGTTTAAATCTTATACAGAATTGAATTGGGACTTAAATGCCTACAGTGGATTGTTAAAATCAACACAAGTGAAGTTTTAAAAAATTCAGATTCAATTAATAATAATAAACCTTAAAATTTGACATGGAGTTGCAATACACGGCCCACCTAAGATTAGGGCTCTATTTTGCTAGGTGATATGCAAACACATCATACCTATAGTGCCTGACCCAAAGACCTAAAAATCTGAGGCTACATCTACCCTGGAGCTGGGGGTGCGATTCCCAGCTCATGCAGACATATCAGGATCTCCAGTATAGCTGGAGAAGCAGAGGTGGCACCTCAAGCTACCCACCCCAAATATGTACCTGGCCAGACTTGCGGGCATATATTTGGGCATCTAGCCAGTGGTACTGCCACTGCTACCTCACTTAAGCTGTGTCTACACGTGCAAGCTACTTTGAAGTAGCGGCACTAACTTCAAAATAGCGCCCGTTGCGGCTACACGCGTCGGGCGCTATTTCGAAGTTAACTTCGACGTTAGGCAGCGAGACGTCGAAGTCGCTAACCTCATGAGGGGATCGGAATAGCGCCCTACTTCGACGTTCAACGTCGAAGTAGGGACCATGTAGACGATCCGCGTCCCGCAACGTCGAAATTGCTGGGTCCTCCATGGTGGCCATCAGCTGAGGGGTTGAGAGATGCTCTCTCTCCAGAACCTGCGGGGCTCTATGGTCACCGTGGGCAGCAGCCCTTAGCCCAGGGCTTCTGGCTGCTGCTGCAGCAGCTGGGGATCCATGCTGCAGGCACAGGTTCTGCAACCAGTTGTCGGCTCTGTGTATCTTGTGTTGTTTAGTGCAACTGTGTCTGGGAGGGGCCCTTTAAGGGAGCGGCTTGCTGTTGAGTCCGCCCTGTGACCCTGTCTGCAGCTGTGCCTGGCACCCTTATTTCGATGTGTGCTACTTTGGTGTGTAGACGTACCCTCGCAGCGCCTATTTCGATGTGGTGCCGCGCAACGTCGAAGTTGAACATCGACGTTGCCAGCCCTGGAGGACGTGTAGACGTTATTCATCGAAATAGCCTATTTCGATGTTGCTACATCGAAATAAGCTATTTCGATGTTGGCTTCACGTGTAGACGTAGCCTTACAGTGTTAGTTTTAGCATGGCAGCTCCACAAGAGCTAACAGCTATACAAACTGGGAATCTCATTGCTGGCTTCACGTACTGACATAGCCAAACAGAGAAAACAAAGGGCATCTCCATTTTACACGTGGGAAATTGAAGGAGAAAGAGATTAAGGAACAGGTTCTCATTTTTTACTCTATAATGAGAAGTTAATGTAGATGAGACTTATATAAGATGACACAGGAAACCCATGGCAGTGCAAGGAACCCAACCTATATTTTATAAATCCCAAGCCAGTGGTACAACCACAACACCAGAATGTTCCAAAGATATTAAATTAAGCCCTTGCAGTTTCACAGAATTCAAAACATATTCACTTAAACCAATAAATACGGTAAATGTTAATTTCTGTAGAGCTTTCTAAAATCTAGAAGGGATTTCGGAGCACTAGTTCTGTTGGCTTATAATGAGATTTTTGCCCCTAGGCAAGGCTTCTTTGGCACTTCTGAAACTCTCTTACCCTCTCTAACGTAGACCAGGGCTTTTTCAAAATAACCCCAGTTATTTTGAAATAACTGGTTGTCTCTGCATACTAGACAACCTGTTATTTCAAAATAACTGGGAATTATTTTTAAACAATGTAGTCTTGATCTTGACAGAAAGAAGCAACCATTTCAAAATAGTTATTTTGAAATAGCACCAGCGTGTACTGGCAGAGGCTGTTATTCCAAAATACTTGGACTTCAGGGGCCTGACACAGCTGCAGACCTGGACACTCTAGGTGCACCTGTGGCCAAATTTACTGCTTGCCACCCCTCCTCTTTCTGTTGCAGAGCCATGAAGGAGCCAGCCACAAGCAGAAGCTTTGGCTGCATGTGGCCTGCCCGAAGCCCTGAGCTGCAGGGTAGTCAGAGCGAGTTGTGAGCCAGGCTGAAACTGCTCCCAAAGCACCTAGTGTCCACAGAGATCAGCTTGTTGCTTTCACAAAACAAGACTGAAAAAATTAGTCCAAAAATGGTTGATGATGAATTTAAAACTAGAGAGGTTGAATTGGTAAAGGTGTACTGACACGCACAGAAAGGCACAGAAACGCTAAACCCTGTTGAGAGTCACAAAGGGAGCCTGGCATAAATCTTTACCTAGAAGTTTCCAGAAATTGTTTCCCTGAACTGAGAAGACCTTGTAAAGGGAAGATTCAGATGGAATTTGAGCAGTGTGAGAATGACCTAGCTGACTGCAACTGCCTCAGTGTAGCTAGGGGGAGAAGTTTTTCCTCAAGTGTGTCAGGCTCATGAGTAGCGCAGATAAAAAGGCCAGTGGAGACAAAAGTCCAACTATGCAGGAGGGAAATGCCGTAGGTGTGGTGCAGGTGACTCCTTCTGAAATGTGTCACCCTGCAACCACCTTTGCAGTGCCAGAAGCAAAGCTTCATAGAAGGGGAGACAGCACCCAGGCTACTTCATCCCTGCTCTGCCTCTTTCCGCAGGTCTCCCCTGCCTACACAGTGTCTCATCCCTGCTCTGCCTTCTTTCCCAAGGCCTCCCTCTGTCCATGCTCCTGACCTTTTTCTCCAAGGCTCCCCTTTGGTATGTCTCTTTCTGCCCATGCTCTGCCTCATCCTGCAAGACCTCCCCTTGCCTGCCCCATCCCTCCTATTGTTCATCTAAGACAGTAAAATATAACTGGGCCATGGTCCCCTGGTGCCCCCCCGCCTTGTTCCAGGACACAGGGGAACAAGTGGGGGAGGTCAGAGGGAAAGAGGCAAAGAGGAGTGAGCCACAGATGGAGCCTTGAGGGAGGCAAGAGGAAACAGGGAAGTAAAGATGGAGCCTTGGGGGAAGGAGGCTGAGTTGGGGCAGGGCCACAGTTCAGGTTCCAGTGGCCCAACCTGACTTCAAGGGAATTTCCCGTACTTGCATCTGAGCCTTACCAAAGGGAAGACTCAGCATCACCTGTGCTCAGATTACTAAGCGCTTTAACAGCAAGGTTTGAACTAACCTGTTTATTTACCAGCAGCCAGTGTTGAGTGGGTATCATAGATTCCTTCAAAACTTTTCCAGGAAGCAGGGAACCTCCAAACTATTAAACATGCTGTGCATGCATGTGTTAAACATGTGTGTAGTGTCATTAACATTGGCTGGACTACTCATCTGAGTAGTTACAAACATCCTTAGAGGTTTGTAGAAATAGGGCCAAAGTGAGCATCAACTACTGCAGGATTACTATATGTATTGTCTTCTAAAAGAGGGCTTTAGATTAGTACTCTTTCATAATTAGATGGCAGTTCTTTTCTTAGAATAAGTGCCTTTGAATTCACATTAAAAATGCACTCATATCAACCCTTCACAATCAGCTACATGAATAACACCATTAGCCATATGCAACACAAGACACCACAGAGCTGTTGATAATCACCGTATCTCCACCAAAATCAGTTTTTGATTACTGTAGATGACCTATTTGCAGATGACATGAACTTGGGTCAGATGGAAGGAATATCTTGCTTCTGAATAAAATATTTTTCTTAACTAATGAATTTCTGTGTAAAACTTTTAAATTAAGCATGTTCTCATTAGTCATATCTAAAAGAGGATTTACTTTTCCTCAAATGTTTATTGAAACAATGCCATTTGGCTAAACAATTACATTTTAATTAAGCTACTTTATCACCTTTGGAATGACAGATAGACATTTACATGAAAAAACATACTGGAACGTAAACCAAAAGATCTTACTGTTTATTAATATATATGTAACTGAACAAGACTATTGTAAAACACTTCTGGGCATTTTTTAATGGTCGATACCTTAGGTATGGTGCACCATATGACAAGTAATGTAAGACAAATTAATGTATGACTAAAAAAGTCCAAGAGTCTCTTAAGCCACTTCTACACAGCACTCCCCTTGCAGAAGGGGAGTGCAAATGAGTGAGATCAAAAATGCAAATGAAGCATGGATTTACATATTTTGCTCCTCATTTGCATATTCGTGCACAATCGTGCTTCCAGTAGAGGCTTTTCAGGAAACAAAAACAGCTGTAAAGGCAAGGTTCCTTTGGAAAAGAAAAAACGCTTCCAAAAGAACCCTTCTTCTTGAAATGAATGCAGAAGAAGGGTTCTTTTGGAAACTTTTTTTTCTTCTGAAGGAATTCCATGTACATGGCTGTTTTTGCTTCTGGAAAAGTGTCTTCCAGAAGCATGATCGCACAAGAATATGCAAATGAGGCACAAGGCATGTAAATCCATGAATCATTTGCATTTTTGATCCTGCTAATTTGCATTCCCCTTCCAGAAGGGCAGTGCTGTGTAGACATGGTCTTAATGTCTATGTAGTGGTACATTTCATTCTCTTGCTTTACCTATCTTTATCTTATAGCAAAAAAAAAAAATCAAAGAAAAAGATTACCCCAGACACTAAGCATGTGGCTTAACTATCAAAAAACCATTCCTATAAAAGGAAACATTCCCTTCCAGCAAGATACAAGTACATATGTATGTTTACTTGAGTTTACAATAGTGACACAAAATCAACATACATTTGTCAAAACTGGCACAAATGAATTGTATAATGACATCAGCTGTTGCTGTACCTCAGATACTGGCAACTTTAGTTCATGCCCTTGCACTATGTTTGCTTGTTCTCTAACCCAAATATGAATGAAGAAGCAAGTTGCTCTTATACAAGATGCTCTTACCTCTTCCTTTGTCTTTTTCGATATGACTCTTAGCCAGTCTCCAATCATGCTCAGAACAGCAGCAAAATAAGCTAGTCCTACTAGAATCCAAAACCACACCACTGGCTTGTAGAAATCAAGGTATTCAATGTCTGATCCCCCTGAAAGACAATAAAATTAAAAATAAAGTGTGCTTCATATCGGTATGCACAAAATTGTACTTACTGCTTTCCTTTACCAAAATGCTCATGTTTAAAAATGAATATTTTAAAGGTTTTTTACCCTTTTTTAGCAGCTAAGTTTTCCACATTCATGCAAATAAGAATAGCCAACAAAATAAAAGAAAGAAAATCATGCAACAATACATAACTCCTGCTGTGCTATGTAAGCTTTAAAGACTAATCCAAGTTCAACTGAGGAATATTTCATATGTCAGGCACTGGGATGTGCTGTTTGTGGAAGCAGTTAGAAATACACTGAACAGAAGTTTTTATCTGTCTAGGTACATTCGTGGTCCCCACTACAGTAGTAACCCGAACACCTCAGAAACATTAATGATTTTGTCCTCCCCACACCCTGAAAAGGAAAAAATATTACCACCTCCATTTTACAGAGGAGAAAACCAAAGCACAGAATAACTAACTAATCTGCTTGTGATCACAGAGGCTACGTCTACACTAGTACACTACGTCGAAGTAGCCTACTTCGAAGAAAGGACATCGAAATAGGCTACTTCGACGTGTATCGTCTACATGTCCTCCAGGGCTGGTGCCATCGACGATCCACATTGAAGTAGCGACGGGGAACATCGAAAGGAGTCGCCCCAGAAGGAAATGTGGAGCGTCCACACACACAAGCGCTCCCCATCGAAATAAGGGGCCAGCAAAGCCCCAAGCCACTCCTTTAAAGGGTCCCTCCCAGACACACTTGCCCTGCACAGCACAAGATCCACAGAGCCGACAACCAGTTGCAGACCCTGTGCACGCAGCATGGACCCCCAGCTGCAGCAGCAGCAGCCAGAAGCCCTGGGCTAAGGGCTGCTGCACGCAGTGACCACAGAGCCCCGCAGGGGCTGGACAGAGCATCTCTCAACCCCTCAGCTGATGGCCGCCATGAAGGACCCCTCTATTTCGACGTAGTGGGATGCGGATCATCTACACATGCCCTACTTCGACGTTGAACATCGAAGTAGGGCGCTATTCCCATCTTCAGATGGGAACAGCAATTTCGACGGCTCACCACCTAACGTCGATTTCTACATCGAAATAGCACATGGCGCGTGTAGACGCGATGCGTGCTATTTTGACGTTGTGCTGGCTACTTCAAAGTAGCTGGCTAGTGTAGACACACCCAGAGTAAATATCTGGCACTGACAGAACCCAGATCTCTTTTAATTCAACTGCCAGTACTATCCATATCCCCCTTTTAATTAAAAAGGAGAGAAAATCTGTAAAATGCCCTGGTGGGGCCATCATGCAGAACATACATTCCAGTTCTACAGAGGTCTTAGGTTTGTCACAGAGCTCTGACTCCACATTAAGTAGTTTATATTTAAAACCAGACAGTGCAGTGAGCACTAAACCTTACACCAGCAGTTCAGTCTGGTCATATGATAAATTTGGAGTCTTCAAGACTGCAGATTTGGCAGCAACATCCAAACCAGCAAAGTTTGCAGCACTGTGGTAGATATTTGTTGTTGAATCCACCAGTTACATGGAAATAACACAGATTATGGAAGTCTACTGATGATTACTTGTTAGAGGGAAAGGGTTTTTTAATGCCTAGATTAAGAATAATAAAATTGTAGTTTTGAAAAGGACCTTGAGTCCCATCTAGTCCAAATCCCTGCACTCATGACAAGATCAAGCACCATTTAGACCACTGGTTTTCAAAGTATGGTCTGGGGACCACTAGGGGTCTGCAACCACCATGCTGGAGGGCCACCATTTGAGGGCTTCTTCCCCGTACCCTACAGCAGGGAGCCTGGGACTCCAGCCAGAGACTCGCTACCCCTCATGAATTTGGAGCACCAGTGCCAGCTTCCTACTGAGGGGGTGAGAGGAGATGGATCCAGCTCAGGGGATAGGTGGGGGAGCAGCTCTGCATGCTGCCACTCCTCCCCTGCTCCCAGATCGGGGAATGGCAGCGCAAGAAACTAGTTATGTGAGGCTTTCCTGCTGCTCCCTTGAGCTGTGGTTCCAGCAATTTATTTATTATTTAGGCGTTTAGAGATATGCAAATGCACTTCTTCATCATGGGTGGCTGGCAGGTGGGCTGCAGAAAGGTTTGCACTGAGCAGGCTCAGTGATCTGCCAAAAAGTTTGAGCACCACTGATTTAAACCATCCTGGACACGTGTGCGTCCAACTTACTCTTAAAAGTCTCCTGTGATAGAGATTCCAAAGCTTCCCTGGGTAATTTATTCCACTGCTTAACCACCAGAAGCTTTTTCTAATGTCCAGCCTAAACCTCCCTTGCCGTAATTTAAGCCCACTGTTTCTTGTTTTATCATCAGAGGTTAAGGAGAATAATGTTTCTCCCTTCCCTTTGAGGCATTTTAAAACTGTTATCATGTCATCTCTCAGCCTTCTCTTTATCAGGCTAAACAAACCCAGTTGTTTTTTTTTTTATTTTCCCTCATAGGTCATGTTTCTAGATCTTTAGTCATTTTTATTTCTGTTCTCTGGACTCTTTCCAATTTGTCTGTATCAGTGGTTCCCACCCAGTAGTGTAGATCCCCCAATTCAAACCACTCACAGACCCTTCATCAAAGTCAGTTCTAGCAGCTATGTGCACTCCATTAAATGAAAAAGAAAACCACAACATAGATTTTCAGACAGCAGTTAATAACATTATTGGAAAATATTTAATTTAAAAATAATAATAGATTGTTACTTTGCAGTTGATCGCAAACTTATTTTCTATGATCATTTTTAGTTGTCTTTTTTTTTAAAATGGATCCCTTGCAATGCCCTCATGGACTCCCAGGTTGGAAGCCACTGGTCTACATCTCTCCTGAAATGTGTCACCCAAAACTGGTCACAAAACGCCAGTTGAGGCCTAATCAGTCCAGAGTAGAGTGGAAGAATGTATTTTCATTTCTTACTTATAACACTCCTGCTAATATATCCCAGAATGGTGTTTGCTATTTTTCCAACAGTATTACACCATTGACTCATATTTAGCTTGTGGTCCACTATGACCCTAAATCCATTTCCACAGTACTCCTGGCCAGACAGTCATTTCCCATTTTCTATGTGTGCTACTGACTGCTCCTTCCGAAGTGGAGTAGTTTG
The DNA here is from genome assembly GCF_033958435.1 of Carettochelys insculpta. Taxonomy (NCBI): domain Eukaryota; kingdom Metazoa; phylum Chordata; order Testudines; family Carettochelyidae; genus Carettochelys; species Carettochelys insculpta. The sequence goes on from NC_134139.1 coordinate 61,871,664, forward strand.
CATTTATCCATATTAAATTTCAGCCTATTTACCTCAGACCATTTCTGTAGTTTGTCCAGCTAATTTTGAATTATAAACCTATCCTCCAAACCACTTGCAATCCCTCCCAGTTTGATGCCATCTGCAAACTTTCTATACCATTATCTAAGTCATTGACAAAAATACTGATCAGAAGCTGACCCAGAACTGGTCCATGTGAAATCCAACTCATTTTGCCCTTCCAGCATGACTATGAACCATTACAAATACTCTCTAAGAACAGTTATCAAACCAGTTATGCACTCTGCTTATAGTCGCTCCATCTACGTTGTATTCCCTAGTTTATTAATGAGAAGATCACTCAAGACAGTATCAAAAGCTTTCCTAAATTCTAGTCTAGTCTACCACTTCACCATATCCACAAGACTTTTTATCTGTCAAAGAAAGCCATGAGATTGGTTTGACATGATTTGTTCTTTACAAATCCATACTGACTATTATGTATCACCTAGTTATGTTCTAGATGTTTGCAAATTGTTTCCTTTGCTGTTTGCTCAATTATCTTTCATGGTACAAAAGCTGAGATGACTGGTTTTTAATTCCTGGGGTGTCCTTTTTTCCCTTAATATAGATTGGCATTGAGTGCCAGAGGTAGGCAACCAAAATAGCAAAAAGAGCCATTTTTTTTTAATTTGGTAAAAAAACTCAATAATTCAAGAGCCACAATGTATGTGAATACAAGACAGTCCCTAATAAAAAACATCAAACCATACTTTCTGTAACTGCTGTTTTAAGAACAACACACACACAATGATTTGTAATGTGATACATGTTTGCTGAAGGATGCTCACAAACTTTGTACATATTCGATTTTTTACTTTGCAGTTATAACGCTGGGAGCCACAAAGAAGTCCTTGAAGAGACTCATGTGGCTCTGGACTTGCAGACCCTTAATCATAGGTAATGCCTCAGATATTTCCTCAGTCATCTCCTTGAATATTCTAAGATGCATTTTATCAGGCCCTGGTGACTTGAAGAAATGTAACTTGTCTAAATAATGTTTAACTTCTTCTTTCCCTATCTTACTTTCTGCTCTCATCCCATCTGCACCACCATTCACTATGTTAGATGTCCAATCATTGGTGACTAACAAAGAAGTCTTTAAGCACCTATGCCAGTTTTACATTTCTGTTACTGTTTTTCCCTCTTCATTGAGTAAATTCCCTACTCGATCGAGGGTGTTCCTTTTGCTGCTAATGTATTTGTAGAATATTTTCTTGTTAGCCTTCATGTTTCTAGCTTGTGTGATCTCATTTTATGCTTTGGCCTTTCTAATTTTGCCCCATATATTTATGTTATTTGTTTACATTCATTCTTTGTAATTTGACTGAGTTACCGCTTTTTGTAGGACTATTTTTGATTTTTGGATCATGGAAGTTCACTTGGTTAAGTCAGAGTAGTCTCTTTCCACACTTACTTTTTTCACTGTGCAGTGAAATACATTGCTCTTATGCCCTTAATAATGTCTCTTTGAAAAATTGCCAATTGTCTTCAATTGTTCTTGCCTTTTAGACTTGCATCTCATGGACTCTTACCTATCAACTCCTCAAGTATGCAAAAGTCTGCCTTCTTGACATCCATGGTCTTCATTTTGCTCTTCTCAACCCTATCATTCCTTAGAATCATGAACTTTGCCATTGCCTGATCGTTTTCACCCAGGCTGCCTTCCACTTTCAAATTCTCAGCCATTTACTCCCTATTTGTTAAAAATCAAATGTACAACAGCCTCTCCCTTCTAGCTTTCTCTTCTTCCTGGTTAGGTGATCTGCAGTACATATCTACCACATCACCCTTGATTTTTTATTCCTTTTATCCTTACCCTGGAACTTGGAATGCTATATCTACAAATAAAAACTTTCCTGTTCATCAAAACTGTTGGGGCAAAACCAAAGACAACAAGATTTTGTGTTTAATTGTGCGTGAACCTCCAAAAAGACAGGGAAATTCTGATAGTAGTAATATTTTGCAGTTCCATTGACTTCACTGATGACACTGAATTGTAAAAAGAGGTTTCAAAGAAATAATAGCCATATTAGGCCAGGTCAGTTGTCCATAGAACTGGAAAGTCATCAAGTCCAGTCCCCTGCCCAAATGGCAGGATCTGGCATCATCTAGGCTGGGGGTTTGCAAAGTGGAGGGTGGGCCTCTTCAGCAGGGCATGAAATTTCATGAGGGGGAACAGTACAATCAGCTGCTGAGTGTCAGGCTCATCCATCTCATTAAAAATGTTGAAATATATCACTGACTTTATGTATGTGTATTCACATCTATATACTGATTAATAAAGTTCTTACATTTTACGTACTTATTTTCTTACACTTGCTGAAAGGGTTTTTTATTTTTGTATGAACATAACCAATATTTCTGTTGGCTTGGACTACATTAGACAGGTTGAGGGGGGCCTGCTAATTGCACAGACAAAAAGTGGGTCTTGATATACAAAGTTTGTTCACTCCTGACCTAGACTATTTCTGACAGAGGTTTCTCTAACCCACTCTTAAAACTCTCCAATGTTGGAGATTCCACCACTGCCACAAGTTAGGCAATTTATTCCAGTGCTTAGCCATCTAGTGCAGTATCCCGTCCTCCAACAGCGACGTGAGCCCTATGCTTCAGAAAGAATTAATAGAACAGGGCAATTACTGAAGAATCCCTTCCTTGCATCCAGTCCCAAATTTTAGTAGGCAGTGGTTTAGTAACTGGACCATAGGGTTGCATCTCTGACCGTACTGGATAATATTCTCTTCTACTCTCCATGAATTTATCTAATTCTTCTTTGAATCCTGTTACGCTTTTTGACCTATACACCATCTTTATGTTTTTACCTTATTGTATACTCAGATTAGTACATTTATACAATAGAGGTTACATATCAGCAATACCATGAGGAAAACTTTAATACAGAACGTTCTAATTTAAGGACAGATATTTCATCACCAAAATAGGGAGAAAAAACATCACTTGCAAATATGAATTTAGCAGCCGCAATTAATGAGATATAAAAATGTGCATGCCTTGACAAGCCAAATCTTAACTATAAGATCCAGTAGTGGGTTTAAAATGAAATTACAGCCATTAGAAGTGATGAAAAGACATGACAGGCTTTATATGTACTTACTCAAATGTGGTCTCATGGACAATAATGCAGTTTGATGCGAATGGGAGTGATAATGTGATACATTACTGTGCAAGTTCCTAATACCAAAAAATGCTGATAAAATGTTATCAAATTGCTATCGAGACAAAATGGAATCTTAAGGTACGAACTGAATCAGTCACATATTGATGAAAAAAAATCCAGCAGCAAATATAAGTTACGAATTCTTTTCTCACATGGACTGCAATTCACCTTATTTGTGCAGAGCTGGATCCTGAGAAGATAGCAACACCCACTTCTCCAAATTTGATGAGGATCTTATATTGGTATACCAGAATTTTTTTTTCATATACACTTTTTATGGAGATGAAACGTGAGATTTAAGGATTGCGTGTGATATGAGAGAATTTTCTCTCATTTATCTTACAACACAAAAAAATGGGAAATAAGGCAGATGTGAAATTGCTTAGGAGGTTGCTGTTCATGAGAATAGCCTGGCAGAAGAGCCCAGACTTCATTTTGCAGTCCTTTTTGCTCTTCCATAGCATTATTGTTACATATATTTTATCATTATTTTAAAAGCAGAGGCACTTTTTAACAGTTTTAACAGCAATATGGTAGTATTTCTACTGTATTGCATTGTTATATTCTTGTTAGTTTTCTACTGTGGATTTTTGTTAACAAACAACTGGAACTGTGCTATGCCCATTTTTATTTCTCTGTTAAAAAGGTGATCTGTGAAAGAAAGATGCAAAATTCCAGCAAATTAACTATGTGTGAAAAATACTCCAAACACCCAGCCTAGACGAGTATACCATAAAATTTTCCTTGATAAATGAGCTTCTTTCAGATCTCAGACTATTCACCCTCTTGCTGCCGGCTCCCCGTCCAAGGTTAAGGCTACACTGCAAATTGCATAAGATATTTCAAATTACCTTATTTCGAACTCAGTGCCATCCAAACAGCACTGAAGTTCGAAACAAGGGGCTCCCAGTTTGCTTCACAAGATGAAGGGTAGCGAAAATGGAATACTGCACCCTAAAGGGCGCTGCTATTTCAAGCACAGAGTTTAGCCCTGCAGTTATTTCAGGACACATTTGCAACAATAGTGTAGCCATAGCCCAAGTGATGTCTCTGCCAGCAACACATTTTACTGGACTCTGAAAACAGTCTACAAGAAGTTAGGATCATATCCATAATAAATAAAATGGTCTTACAAGTCAAAATACTTGGTCATACAAGTATTTTGTTTAATGCAACAGGACACAGAAGAAAATAAAGCCCTCAGCACTCAGCTGACTCCATCCTACAACTCCACACTACAAGCTTCTCTGCATGGTGCATGCTTCAGCCCTGTTTGAAGTGGAGCTCAAAAAGTCCCAGCAGAGATGGATGTGTGCTAGCCAGGGTGCATTAATTTCTTCTCTTCCTCTGGCTGTGGGAAGCACTCAGAGCATAAAGTTAAACCTCACAGAGTTCTGTAATAAAGTTAACTAAGAATCTCATTAAATTAAATTGAATGGGATTCCAATCACAAGTATAACTATTCTGGAGTTAAAGTTAATGGTGTTCATTAACTACTGAATCACAGTTCAAATGAATGCATATGATAGCAAATGCATCCCCACTAAAATGTACAACAAGAGTAGCCAGCTAATGAATTTCCCTGTTTGCACTGTGAAGAAAAAAAAAAGGAAAAGAGAAAAGAAAAAGATAGGAGTTCACTATGTAGCATGTTTGCATTGATTTTATGCAGCATAATCATTTACTCAAAGTTATCATTATTTTAAATAGCAGAATGTTGTATGTAGCTATTAGGAAAGATTAGATTCTGAAAAGCAAGAAGCCAAACCCATCTGAACATGCTTTGCTTCGCAGAGACAGTACTGTGGGCAGAGGGACTATATTCGACACCTTTTGCCAGGCAGGTTTTGCAGCCTGGCTGCAGTTACTAATAATGACTATGGAGAAGAGCTGTGCCACTCTACTCAGGTATGTAGTCTGTCTGTTCTGTGCACATACTGTATTGATTGATCGCACCCCCCTTGCCTGCCCCAAACCCTCCCACCACAGACACCACAGACTGACCCCATAGCCCCAGGCAATCAATGAGATTCTTCCTATTGACTCCAGTGGACTTTGGACCAAACCCCAGGACAGAATCTGCACTACTGCTGCCTTTTGGCACATTTTCCTCACAATAAATGATTTTGGACTTTCCATGGTTACCTAAAGCACCCTAGAGTCTGGGCCCAATCCAACAGCCCTTACTGAAATAACAATCCCTTTAACTCCAATAGAAGTGTTACCTTTGCAAAGATATCAAGAGTTGAGATTGTTAAAAAGCTACTTTTATAGAAATACAGTATTTTGCATATTGTTTAAGCAACCACTGAAACAAAAAATTATTTCTGTAAAAGTAGCTTCTTTTTTTGTTTCAGACATGTATATTTTAAAAATCACACACACAATATTATTATTCCTTCCAGTATTGTAAGTTTCAGGATAAAGAGGTAGTTACTCGGAAGCTAATGCTTCAAATATTATTAGTCCACCATAATGAATGCTCTTCTCCTGGCTCCAGGGAGCTATGCACTGGGGACAGCCAGCCAAAGCCTTTCAGACGCAGCAGAAGCAATCTAAGGTTAACAGGAACTTAGGCCTTTCGGGGCTTTAAAAACTGTAACTAGAACCTTAATTCCACCCTAAAGCAGACAGGCAGCTATTGCAGAACATGAAGAACAAATACATTATGCAGTTTCCAGTCTGCTGTATTCAGATAGTATATAGCAACATTGTATAGTTTTGCATAGCCTTCAAAGTTCTCCCCAGATAGAGCTTATTGCACTAGTTTAGAACTAGTTTAGCCCTGAAGTGACAAAATTGTTGTTTAGGTCAACACTGATGTAACCCCAGTTAAAGTTCTAAGAGATTATCAGAAAGACCACACGCATCTTTTGTTCTTCAGCTTTGCAATTTACTTTTGTAAAGCCACATTCTCAGGGGAAGTAAGGGTAGAAGACCAACAGCGCTGCAGTGATTAATACACTCAGCATTCCAGCTTTTCAGGGTTGTGTGAAGCAAAACCCTGCCACTGGTATTGAACTTTGCTTTCAATTATAGGCTGAATAATTTCATTGACTCCAGTACATTAGTGGAAGAATTTAAGCCTACATCTTAATGTTGTTAGGCCATTTCTGTGCCCTGAAGACAATGGGAGCCCTATCAATAATGCCAATATACTGAATCTAAGCACTGAAGAACACAGGAAAGAAAACAGCCAGTGAACTCAATTGGGACAATGGTTAGCATATAGCATTTAGAGGGCTGTACTTTATGCGGACCTGCTGAGGCTGTGATTTCAAGCTTTATCAGGTGCCCTTTTGGGAGTTGGACTCAGTGATCTTCTGAGGTCTCTTCCAGGCTTATGATTCTATGATTCCAACTTGATGGTGTAAGTAAAGGGGATATTTTGGAGTCAGTTTTCAAAGAGATGACCATGAGATATATGGGCCAATCCTATCATTTATTAAACTGCACTGGTTGTGGTATGAGCCTTACAAAGTCAAGTTTATTCATAATGTCTCAGCCATACGCCAAATGAACCAAAGCCAAAATTATTTCAATAAATTTAAAACTAAATCCATAATTTTAAAATCTACATAAAACAAGATTTTAAAAATAAAAAGTAATTAAATCAGATATGCTCATTATGCCATGGGCCATTTCTTTCTTTTACCAATTGACCATAGAAACAGGGCAACTTCTTGATACACAGATATGGTGTCAGTTCCTGATACGTATTCTGTTTTCTGAGAGGTAAAAGAAAAATAAGCATCCAAGACAAAAACACTGACAGCCATTTTGCTATCAAGTGGCGGTACAAATTACAATATTGCAAATAATGTGGTAGGACTTCCACCTAGCCAGAACTATGTAGACAGAGGTGGTTACACTTCTCAACACTGATATATTATTCTTCTAAGCCAACTGACTACATGGGTTGAAAAAAGAAAGCTGTAAAGGCCACTTCCTTGCCTTGTTATTGGACAAACTGTCTAAGTACCTAGCATAATGATGAGTCTTTTGTAACAAGGGTGAAATGGAGATGCCATATTTATAATGGAAAAAACTGCCAGGTCTAGCTCCTTATTAATATCTTATCGTGTCAACTTGATTAGGGATTACACGTTTATAAACTTAAATCTAATTATTTCCAATTACGAGATGCCTAGAATAATTAAGAATTTTGAATATACCCTAACCTATAAATTTACACGAGAAAGCCAAGATGAACAGTTCCTGTATTCATAGCCCTGGCAAATATTAGGGATGTATACTATGAATGTGAAGCCAAAAATTGGTAGTATGGTATTGTACTTTGGACAGAAAAGAATTCATGCTTGACTCGCCTCTAAGAAGAGAAGTTGGTATATTGTTTGGGAGACCAAGAACATTTCTAAGAAAGTTGTTTTCAGTCACTTTCAGTCTCAAGGGATTATTCCATGCCCATATATCAACACCATACAAAATTTGAGTACAGTAAAATTCCTTTAATTTAGCCTCTGATGGTCTGGAAATCCTGATGGCCCAGCATCCCCTGAGATATGCATAAATCGGGGGACTTGAGTGGTGGGTTGGGGCCATGGGAGGGGGCTGGGGGGGTTAAGCTGGGGAGTGTGGGGGTTGGAGCTGGGGCATGTGGGGGAGCTGAAACTGGAGGCACACGGGGGGTGAAGAAGCTGGAGACGCGTGGGGATGCAGAAGCTGCAGGAGCGAGGGGTAGAGAAGAAGCTGGGGAGGTTCAGGAGAAGCTGGGCACGGGGGTGGTGAGCCACAACAGGGGAGGTTGAACTAGGATGTGGGGGTTATGGTGATGTCCAATAGTCTGGAAAATTTGGTAATCCAGCCCCTGTCCAGTCCCAGACATGCTGGATTAGAGGAATTTTACTGTATATACTTAACACGCTGGTCTCAAACACTCAGAATGAGAGCAATTAATTTGCCCCAGTGTGTCTACAATATAATGCATATCTATTAAAATTCAAGACTAAGATCCTACAGCATATGAGTACGGATGGCAGAACTGGGATTTACGTTAGACACTATTTTTATATAATAACCAAAGAACAGCAAGCACTTTACGGGAAAAAAATATGAAGAAAGGTGATCATATTTTGATCTCGTTCACATCAGAGTAAACCCAGAGAAATTCTGCGTCTATGGCTATGTCTACACATACCCCTTCTTTTTGAAAAGGGCATGTAAATGAAATGGGTCAAAATGCTAATGAAGCACTTACATGATTTTTCCCAATTTGGGGGGGGAAGAAGGGTGCTTTCAAAAATGGGGCTTCCTTTTGAAGAACCTCCATCTATATTGCTAGTTTGCAATTCAAAAACAGCACTTTTGATACTCTGGGTGGCCACTATTATGCAAATGAGGCATTGAATATTCATATCAGCACCTCATTAGCATTTTTGAACTGCTTCATTTACATGCCTGTTCTGAAAGGGAGGGGGCATATGTAGACATAGCCTACCAGTGGATTAACTCTGGTTTGCACACTTGTAAAACACACATATATGAAAAATGAGATAATAAAATGCAACATAACATAACTCAATGATGAGGTCAGCACACATCTCATTATATTTATGTTTAAATGGCATTTCTTTTTGTTCTTATAGTAACCAAGAAAACAAAATATAGTATTTTTCTATGAGCACTCAAAATACCGAGTACAGCTCAGTTTGCCAGTTAGTGTGGAATGCCACATTTACCAGTCACTTTTTATTTTCCCCATAGCTGTGTCTACAGTACGTTCCCCTTTCAGAGGAGGAATGCAAATGAGAGAGATCAAAAATGCAAATGAAGTACCAATTTACAAGTCTCATGCTTCATTTGCATAATCTCATGTGATCATGTTTTCACAAGAGACTTTTCTGAAAGCAAAAACAGCCATTTAGATGGGGCTCCTTCAGAAAAAAACACTCTTTCTCGAAAGAACCCTTCTTTCTTATTTCAAAATTTTATTTAGTTTGTTTTCTGAAGGAACCCCTTCTATATGGCTGTTTTTGCTTTTGGAAAAGTCTCTTCCAGAAACACAATCTCATGAGATTATGCAAATGAAGTGTGAGATTTGTAAATCAGTGCTTCATTTGCATTTTTGATCTCCCTCATTTGCATTCCTCCTCTAAAAGATGAATGCAATGCAGACACAGCCCATAGGTATTGTTATGCTCCTTTGGAAAGTTTTGCTGCTTTGTCATATGTTGTGGCTTCACACTGGTTTTTATCATGAATCATGGTGAAACAACAGCTGCCCAGGGCAAAGGTAGGATCCCTACCTGCCCTAGCTCCATGTGATTCCTGGAAGCAGCCTCCAGGCCCCCACAGCCCTTGGGTGCAAGAATGCCCCCCTCAGTGCCCTGCCCCAAGTGCAGGCTCCATTGCTGCCGTTGAACAGGAACTGTGACCAATGGGAACTGCAGGATAGCATCTTAGGGCACAAGGGCAGAAGGCAGAACCTTCCTGGACATCCATGCACCTAGGAGCAGGAGGGTCACCTAATAAGGTGGTCGCATCCTGGCGTGACAGCAACAGTGAGTGCTGCCCAAAACCTGCACCCTGAAACCCCATCCACAATCCACTCCCTGCCACAGCACAGAGCCTTCCTGTCCGGCCCCACCCGAAGCCCACAACCCCAGTGGGAGCCCTCACTGCCTCACTCCTCCTACATCCCAACCCCCAAACAGCCTGGAGCACCCACCTACACCCCATACCGCTCATCTCCAGCCCCACCCAAGAGCCCATTCTCCCATCTGGAGCCCTCATACTCTCACCTGCACCCAGCTCCCTGCCCCAGCCCCATGAAAGTGAATGATGATGAGGAGAGCAACCCACAAAGGGAGGAGGGGGGAAAGGAGGCCCCACTGAGACTGTTTGCTGCTTGCTGTGTGCTCGGTGCCTGACACCACGACGCTGGTGTTGGGCTCAGGATAAAAGGGAAACCCAGGTCTCAGCCTTGCACACAGGGGCTGCACTGCCCCATGGGAGTAAGCCCTGCTGCAGCTGCATTCAAGGAGCCTGGTGCCCTCTGCTGGGTTTTTTCTTTTTCTACAAGGAGAGAGGGATACCTCAGTGGTTTGAGCATTGGCCTGCTAAACTCAGGGTTGTGAGTTCCATCCTGAAAAAGAACATTTAGAGATCTAACACAAATAAATTGGAAAAAAAAAAAAAGTCAGGGATGGTGCTTGGTCCTGCAGGGAACTAGACTTGATGACCTCTCAACATCCCTTCCAGCTCTATAAGATATGTATATCACCATCTCACAATAAGGGGGAATGAAGCAAGTAGGGGGTGAGGCTGAATGGGTGGTAAAAGAGTTCACTTCTGCGTGATTAGAAAGTTGGCAGCGCAGCAGCAGCATGGGTAGCCAGAGGATCAGACAGGCAAGTAAGTATTCAGGCAGTGAGCCTGAGCTTTCAGCTGTGCCACCACACTGCTATTCTTAAGAAGAGCCAGAATGTGCCTGTCTACCCATGCTGGGAAGCGCATGCACACAGGTACAATGGAGACATGCCCCAAGAGTGAGAGGAAGAAAGATATTTCAGACTCAGTTAAAACTTGGCCCTCACTGCTGAGACAGTATAAGTGCCAGTTGTAAATTAATTTTTCCACATAGAGACACTTAAGCTTGACCACCTGGACTACAGCTCCATTTTGACTTGCTACATGACACAATTGAAATAAATACAAAACGAGGCATCATTTCACATTCTACTGCTCTAACACATTAGGAGCTTTCAGTCAGCTGATGCACACAACTGCCTCAGAAGTATACCGACTCGAGAGAGAAAGCTGTTACAGTGACTGAGCAAACCTCAAATCTCAATATGATATGATCCTTGTGAAGCAGCTAACTTGCACGTTTTGTATGCTTTCTCATACCTAATAAAGAAATCTAAGCGTTAAGTTAGCTGCATATATGGAATGATGGAAAAATGAACTAATCTTTGTAAAATATTCCAGACATCCACTGTTGATGCAGAATAAAGTAACTCACAAACCACAGATAACATTTAACAAATCAGCAGCCATCTTCAGACCCATCATAACCATTCTGAGCTTCATGGTTACATCAGAGATAGAAGTCTGATGCTCTTCCTCTAAAAGCACTTACAACTCGAAACTCACCATTACCACTACAGAACCCAAGCACAAAGGAAACAGTATACCCTGGCTACATTAAAATATAAATACCAGTGTTCTTCATATTCAAATGGGCTGAAATAAAAATCAATAGTTATGTGTAAACAGTGAAAATGTGAAAGGAAAATGTATATAAAATGAACTATTACTAGAGGAAAGTCACGCAAGGATGTTCTGCAAAAAGCTAATGTGTTTTCTGGTGAAACACAAGTTTTTAATTATACTGTGTAAAGCAAGAACAAAACTATTAAATCAATTAGGCCCATGTAAAGACAAATGTACAAAATTTTCTGTTGAAAGATATGATTAATGTGTACTCAGTGTTTCACTTACAGCCAAGTAGGCCACTTCATATTATGACCTTACTATAAATATAACCAGGCCTTGAATTTATGTGCTGCTGATTTCATTGAAAAAGATAATATAAAGCATCCAATGCTTTGGCTTTCAAGCACTGTGTCAGCTTTGACATAGTGTTAGCCTGCAGCAGGCGAATCTCACTAGAATCACAAATTCTGAGCCAAGGTGTGTTCCTGCAGCCAGAATAGCAAGCAGAGAAAGGAAAGACTTTCCTACAGGACTACAGGAAGGAAATGGGAGGAAGAAAACAGCAAGAGACATACAAACCTAACGTGCACTCACATTTTATATTTATGTAATTTTGTGACCTGTATTAAAAGAACGTGACAGTTGCCAAGTCAAGCACTCAAATATTAGAAAATGCCTCAACTAAGTTTGCTGGTGAAACCTCCATTGAGTCCCCGTTGGGCATAAGCATTAAGCTACAATCTTTGATCACATATTGCATTTTCCACAGGATCTCTGCCTCATTCGGTGCACAGGCCAGATGATGTTTATTGAATGAATCCCAGCTGCTAGGTACAGCAATTGAAGAGAAAGACCTGCTCATTTTCTGCAGCCTTGGATGGACTATGCTTAGTCAGTCTGCAGGGATGGTGAATGCTCAGTCCAGTGAGCATTTGGGAGCTGTGGGCATGCTAACAGAAAGACTCTTCAGAAAATGTAGCTGCCCAAATCAAACAAGTTGCACCAAGCACATGTGAACTCTGACTTTTCAAAGCCTATAATCTGGCCAGGTATTTAAAGGATCAGTGATAGACACATTCCCCACACCAGGACAACCTCTCTGCTGTGTTTCAAGTACCTGTTAAAACCATGGAGGCCCTAAAGCTTCTCAAAGAAACAGTTACAGGAAGTGTTTTAAACAGACAAATCCTTTTTCTCTATCCTTATTTTGAGTAATGGTTACAGAGTTTCAGCTAAAATTTTCATTACAAATCTCAATCTGACACCCAGTATGGAAATTTTCAGCCTAAACCATTAAGCTGTGCCTACATGTGCCCCATCCTTTTGGAGAGGGCATGTTAATGAGGCAGTTCGGAAGATGCTAATACAGTGCCTCATTAGCATAATGGTGGCTGTGTGCGATTTGAAAGTGCCGCTTTCAGAATGCCGCGTCCCGTGTAGATAGGGAAATTTTGAAAGGGCCCCCTAACTTTGAAATCCCCTTCTTCCTATTTGGTTTTAGGAAGAAGGAGCTTTTGAAGTCAGGGGTTTCTTTTGAAAGACCCCCGTCTACACGGGTGGCAGTGTTCTGAAAGCAGCACTTAAGAATCATGCAGCTGCCATTATGCCAATGGGGAACTGAATGTTCATGTCAGCACCTCATTAGCATATTTCAAACTGCCTCATTAACACGCCCCCTCCAAAAAGAGAGGCCACGTGTAAACACAGCTTTAAAAAAGTGACTGAAAAAAGTCTCTTGTGAAGGAAAGTACCACATACCATTAGCTACTGGAAGCGCTGCCAGCTCCACCTATAACTAAAACACAAACATATATAGGGTTGGAGTGAACACAGGAGACCAAAGGAACAGAAAGAGAGGAAAGCATGACTACCAGATATAGCTGTACAGCTGTAACCAAATTCTGACCCAATATTTTGATAAGTGAAAGCAGAAAAAAAACAAGGTCAGAGCTGTTTTTAAACTACTCCAGTGTAAAAATTAAAATTAGCAAACCGAAATAATTTACTGTTTCTTCTAATGTTGTGTTTGTCTAAAGTTCGAAAAACCTATTACAATGTTTTAAAGAATTTTTTTGTTTTGTTTTGTTCATGGAAATAATTCTGATTTTTAACATAGCTTCCTTGTCCTTTGACATTGTAGTCTGAATGTTCTTGTCAAGAACAACAGGTGAGCTTGGATTCTCACTCATAAGATTGTCTCCATGCTATCTGCAAAGGGTCTACATTCTGATGGAGTTACATTATAATAAAAATGGTATTAATTATCACAATGCAAATCCTGTACAACTATTTACAATAAAGATTTAGGTTGAGATAAAGAATGAAGATAAATCTTACCTGCAACATAGTCACCAAATCCAATGGTAGTTAAAGTAATAACTACAAAATAAATTGCATCTAGTGTGCTCCAGCCTTCTATATGCTTGAATATTACTGCAGGAAGAGCAACAAACAGCACACAGCCAAACAATATGAATATTATTGTTGATATGATGCGAATCTTTGTCTGACTCACATTCCATTTCTACAGAAGAAAAGGAGGTGGGAAGGGGGAAGAAAAAAAAAGTCCATGGTTAGTAAAACTATATCATTGTATTAGAGCACCTACCAAACTCAGAATGAGAAGCATCACCTATACTCAGGAGTAGAACTAGATGAATAACTACTTTTTTTAGTTCATTGGTGTTTACGAAAAAAAAGTCCGTCAACCAGAATGGCAACATAGTGTTTCAGAATTTTTTGAGAATTCACACAAATCAACTGATATTGTGCTTCCAGTTGAATTAAATATTTTGTCCATCCTGAAACAAATGTTTAAATTAGATTTTAGGCATTTTAATTCTTTTGAAAAATAAAAACAAAGGAAAACTGGAGTCACAAAACAGGTGGTGGAACAGACAGCCTTTGACTTATAACCTTTGGCCCACAGGTTAGAAACTCCAATGGGATGTGTGAGACCTAAGTTCAAATCCCTACTCTGGACCAGGAGATCTGAATCAAGGGCTTTCCATCCCTAGCTGCAAGCCTTACCTCCTATACTTTGATTCTTCTGTAGCAGGTTACTCTCAGCCTCTTCTAGTATAGCTCTTCCTCGCTGCATACATAACTAACAGGCCTTAAACTTGGGTCTCCTCTGTGCTTGCCCGAGCTATTGAGCTTAAGAGGGCATCAACATTACCTCTTCAGATAGAATTTAAGTGTTCTCATGAATTCAGCATGAGGGGGAACAAAAGTTATTGCTGAAACTATTTCAACAAATCTGTGTCAAATTTGGGACTAGATTCTGGTAATTCTAAACAACCTTTTTTCAGGGAATAGAATTATTTTGTCATTTTTTTTAGTCCCTGCAGCACTCAAAAGGATAGGGTATCACCATTCTGGAATATACGACCCACAGCATGGTTGGGGCTGGCCTGGCTCAGCGGATTTGGGTTTGTGGAGCTCATGAGTCTGAGCTAAAAATTTCTGCGTAGATGTTCAGGGTCTAGAACTTGGGCTCCATCCTGAGACCAAATGTCTATCCAGCTATTTTACAGCTGTGAAGCCTGAGCTGGTGAGCCCCAATCAACTGGTCCAGGTCATCCACAGGTGTTTAAATTGCTTTGAAGAATTACCTTCTGAGTCCCACCAAAGAATGGCAGTATTTATTTAAAGTCAATGTGGATATTCTGGGAAACATTTGCAGACGCTGATTATGCTTCCCTTTGGGTCTGTATGGCTACGTCTACACGTGAAGCCAACATCGAAATAGCCTATTTCGATGTAGCAACATCGAAATAGGCTATTTCGATGAATAACGTCTACACGTCCTCCAGGGCTGGCAACGTCGACGTTCAACTTCGACGTTGCGCGGCACCACATCGAAATAGGCGCTGCGAGGGTACGTCTACACACCAAAGTAGCACACATCGAAATAAGGGTGCCAGGCACAGCTGCAGACAGGATCACAGGGCGGACTCAACAGCAAGCCGCTCCCTTAAAGGGCCCCTCCCAGACACAGTTGCACTAAACAACACAAGATACACAGAGCCGACAACTGGTTGCAGACTCTGTGCCTGCAGCATGGATCCCCAGCTGCTGCAGCAGCAGCCAGAAGCCCTGGGCTAAGGGCTGCTGCCCACGGTGACCATAGAGCCCCGCAGGGGCTGGAGAGAGAGCATCTCTCAACCCCCCAGCTGATGGCCGCCATGGAGGACCCAGCAATTTCGATGTTGCGGGACGCAGATCGTCTACACGGTCCCTACTTCGACGTTCAACGTCGAAGTAGAGCGCTATTCCGATCCCCTCATGAGGTTAGCAACTTCGACGTCTCGCTGCCTAACGTCGAAGTTAACTTCGAAATAGCACCCGACGCGTGTAGCCGCGACGGGCGCTATTTCGAAGTTAGTGCCGCTACTTCGAAGTAGCGTGCACGTGTAGACACAGCTTATGAATGACATTTACACTGATCAATAATATTAAATGGTCAGCAGCTTCATCATACTACAGTTTGGCATATTTAGCTAAATGTTTAAACAGGCCTCAATTGGCTTCTAATTTGGTCGGTGAAGTTTTGCACATGCAAGTAACTGTAGGTAAAAATAATGCATTCTAGCCTGCTGAGTATTTGGTTGCATGCACAAATCAGGCAGTTGTCTAACTATATTTGTTCATTTTAGTGCAGGTAGGAAATTGGAGCCACAACATTGGAGATTTTCTTAAAAATCTGGTCTATCATATAAAAATAAATAAGATCAGAGGAGAGCTTAATTAGTTCATGATGGACCTTTCCATGTATTCCGGACAATCATTAAGCCCAAAGCCACTCTTTTACCACCCAAAACCAGGCAGCTCAGGACAAAGTGATGTAAAATCCTTTATAGTGTTTTTCAATTTGCATTTTATTTTACTGGAGGGAATGGGAAGGAAAAACTACCTCTAAGAGTGAGAGAGCCATTCAGTGTCTGACCATCTCAATCACATCTTCCCTGTAAAGACTGCCAAAGAGGAAGCAAATTGCTGCTCAGTTTTATAGTATGGCTACATATCTGTTAGGAATTAGGCTATTTTTCCCACAAGGAGGCAATTAGCCAATATATGAAAATAGAACTGATCAAAATGTTTCAAAATCTGAATTTTTTAACAAAAAATTCATTAAAATTTTGTTTTCTGAAGAGAAGTAGTAGAGCAGAATGAATGATGGAAATCTCATGATGTGTTCTTTTCATTTTTCAGACAGCTGTAGATGGAAATGGCTCTTAATTGCCAGTGATCTAGCTGGGTTTGAAATGATGGCTGTGAGCCAAAAAAACAAGCCTGTGAGTGGGTTTTTTTTTTGTTTGTTTGTTTGTTTTTTTTTCCCTCTCACTTGCCTTAAATCCATCATTTGCTGGGTGGATGAAACTGTTTGGCATAGCACCATTTTGCACTGTGAAAAATCTCATAAGCAACCATGCTAGCAGTCAGTCCTTACCATAAAGGAAAACGGGCAAACAATACCACATGCTGTGCACAACTGATCCTTTTAAACACACAACGTGTGCAGTGCTGGTACAAACAAAAGGAAATTGAACTGCAAAATAGGCTGCTAAATAAACATTTATTTTAAAATGTAAAATGACTTGTGTTGTATATATCTCAGATACCAGCTGTTATTAAAAATATATTTTGAAGATTGACTGCTATAAAATACGTAAACGCCTAGGATAGTGTTGTTAAAGTTACTAAACTCACGGATAAAATATTGAAAGAAATAATTTCAGCAAATCTCAAAATGAATCTATTAATGTTACAAGCTTCTAAAAGCTCTCTAAATGTTTTCAGTAATCATGTTAATAAAATACACTCCTAACCTAGCTTTTGTAGCACTGGACTGAATTGAGTGATCATGACACTGAGGGATTGCAAACGTGTTAGAGTCAAGTATGTTAACAACCCAGGGCATTTGATCATTAAGGGCTAATGAGACTAAGCCCTATTAATAATGTCGCTAGTGTGTAACCTGGCTGATGGGATGTAGGGGACAACTTAGTGCTGAGGTTGTGGCTGTAACATCTTTAGCCCCTGGAGGCTGCAGTATATCTGGCTGCAGTTCTGGAACTGCTGGCCCTGCAGCACACCAGGCAGCCAGAGAGGCAGAATGGAGGAGGAAATACAGGCTTTTTTAGGTCTAACCCATGGCGCCAACAGGCCCCGCAGGTCCCAGGGCAAGGCGGGAGCCAGGGTCCTGGCTCTTTGCCCAGAAGGGGTGATGCCAAGAGAAGAAGGGGCAGAGCACTGCCCAGACCGCAGCATTGCCTGACTCCTCCCTGACAGCCATGGGCAGCCAGAGCAGTGCTGCAGCAGCATTATGAAGAGTTCTGGCTTCTTCCACTGCCAAAGTAGCAGCGGCAGCAGCAGCTGGAGTTCCAGGCCCCTTTGAAACACTGGACCTGGGGGACAACTGCCTCCCCTTTGTCCCTTCCCTTCCCTTCCCCCGTTGGCGGCCCTGGGTCTAACTAGGCATAATATGAGGCTATCTGCACATGCTCCTTGCTGCCTCTGCTCCTGCTTTTCCAGAGCCAGCAAAAAGCATGTGAGGGAGAAGATTCATAGTGGCAGGTGGCAGGTAGGAACTAGGAAGTTTCTGATAGACAGCTCCTACTACAGTGTCTTTAAAAGGAATAGTTTTGATCAAGCTCACAATTTTTATTATAATTCTTCCCGCCATGTGTGTTTTTGTTTAAGTCCTGGCTGCCAGAGTCCTATGAACACATGATAAGCTCCTGTTTCAGTTGATATTTTGTAAAGTGACTACTATACTCTTACTGGTTGCAAAAATAAGCCTGAAAGTATAAGTGTGACCTTGGTGCACACACACACACACACACGCACTGCAATATTTTTGGGGTCCTGACTCATGTTTCTTGAATACTTGGAGTTAGCAATTTGATCCTAAGTTGCCCTGGGTAATCTTTGTACTTTTATCTGCCTTCTTTCTATTGTATATTGAAGACTAGCCCAAATGGGGCCACTCAGCCTCCAAAGACTTATGCATGTAACTTCACACCTGAGCAATCCCACTGATGGCTGCAGAAAACCTGCTGTCATAAACAGCACTGAAGCCTCAGCTCTACCAAGGGATACTGAAGCCAAGTCTTGTCAAATATATGTGGAAAAAATTAACATAAAGGGAGATTTTTTTCTAATCACTTTCAGCTACATTAATTGTAGCTCTTACCAGTAACTGAGAAGTAGAAATTTTAAGAAATCATACTTTGTCTGAAAGTTAAGTTGCAAGTGCCCCTTTAAGTGTCTGTTTTATGCCAATTGGTGGGATTAAAACTGGCATGGGCTCGAAAAATAAATGTAGTGAAAAGTCCAAGAGTTCACTGCCTGCACACTTGGAACACTGCCTGTACCATGTTTTAGTCTATGATTTACTATGGATCTCAAATGCCTGTGCCAGTTCCACTGTATTATCTTGTTATCCCATTAAACCAGATTTCTGTGTCAGTGACTTCCTTACCATGGTGCAATATTGTAATTTTTTTAATGAAATACTGTTGATTTAGAATACTTTAAAGGCAAAGAAGATATATGAGCTGGATTCGGATCCAGTTTCTCTTCCCAGTCATAATTATTTTAGGAAACTAAATCTGAATGTATATGTTGAACTTCGGTCAATTCTCTATCAATGATATTGGATAACATGTACTTACAATAAACTTCAATGTACCTTTTGCCAGACATTAACAATAACTTACTCCAATATTCTCTTTTAAAATTTGTCTATATTGTCACTTAACTTGTGTTATTTAGAGTGAGATAAGTAATATTCAGGACAATATATTTAGCATACTTACAACAAACGTGTCTTCTACTTTGGCAATTCCTTTTCCAAATATGGTCCCTAGCTGATCTCCAACTCCAGCCAACAGAAAACCAAACAGAGGAATTCCCAATAAGGCATAGATGATACAGAATATCTTTCCACCTTCTGTACGTGGTGAGATGTTCCCAAAGCCTACGTTACAAACAACTTGGGCTATTTATAAATTACTTACACATATTAAATTACATGTCCAAAAGTATTGCAGGAGAAGAAAACTTAAGCATTCCATATTGGATCAACCACATTATGCACTGCATATTGCTGTAGATTCACCCTTCTAACTTGATTTCATCATTTTCCTTATTCCCGGTACTGTTCAGTTAATCAATTTGTCTCCCTTATGCAGTGTAACTCTTATATTGTTGACTTTTTTTCATTCTCCCACACAGTTGCCTCACCATACAGGCTGAGCCCTGCACTCCTTACTTAGGCAAATCTCCCACCGCATTTATTTTGGCGGAAATCTTCTGTTGATTTTAACAGGAGATTAATTAACCTGAGACCAGTGTGTAAGATCAGACCCTAATAAGTAGAAATTACTGTAACTGGAATTGCAAGTTGCAGACTGCAATGCATTGAAACTGTTTGCATCTTCCTTTAAAATGTAGCATAAACAGTATGTTCCATGATTATTGTGAGCCAGGTTTTCGAGGAAGGCAATGTGAAACTACACATTTGGATAGGCCAGATGAGGATTTATACTTTACGTGAGACTATTTGTGAGGTTAAGGACTAAAGGAATGCACTTGTGCAGGTTTTTGGAAGCATATTGAATTTTAGTTCAAAACATATTTCCAGAATAAATATTATTTATATTTTAAAATACAGAAATGGAGGTATAAGTAGTTCACTCTTGTAAGATGCTGGACCCTAAATGACCTCCTCACAGGACTGGACCCTAAATGACTTGTGTATGGCCATATAAAGAGATTATGGAATAAAATCCACATCTCCTGAGTCTCAGTTCTGCATTATATCCCAAAAGCCCTCTACCCTCCTTGATTCACCCATATTTTCATAGGATATTTGACGAAATTTACTGCCCTTGTAAGCAAATTCTATGCAGGCCTCAAAAATATTACTGACTGGAAAATAGATTATTCTGTGGAAAATTTTAGGAAAACCTTTTTTTCTCCTCTCCCTTCCCTCATTAATTTTCACTAAAATATTTAATAGAAAATTCCAAATATCTATGAAATATTGAATTGAAATATTGTGATCACAAACCAAAAATACTCTTCCCCCAGACATTCGGTTTTTTAACAAAATATCAATATTTGTCATGTAAAGCAGCCTTTTTTTGCAAAAAAGATCTGTTTAGTCAAATGTTCAATTTTCCATTGAAAAACAATTGAGACAGAAAACTTTCAATTAGCCTCACTTAGAACTTAAAGTTCGTTTTTTCTTTCATATAAAGTTCACCATTTAGACTTATAGAGATATACTACTGATAATTTAACTTCCAGACATCAAGACATAATACAAATAAATGAAATCTAGATGAATTTCTGTGTATTTTAAGCACTTTGATTTAGCACCAAAGACAAATTTCCTTCATATTCAGCATTATTTTCATTACTGCTCTTCTTCAAATTAGGGATTCATCAGAATAAAAACACTGTATTTAAACACCTCCCTTTTTCCAACAGTACACAATATTGAAAAATTTAAACATAGCTCTGATTATGTCCACTATTGCTTGAGCCATCAATTGGCAAAGTTTGTAGTAAAATATGTAGCAGTTGTATGGAACTAAGAAAAACATTATTATTTCAAATTTTCACCACAGAAATTATCCTCAACTAACTTTATGTTGCAGGCATTGTATTATTCTTAATAGCAACACTACTAGTATCCTTTGGAATATATGGGGCTAAAATCATCCCTCGTATAGCTCCTCTGAAGAAAACAGAATTATACAAGACATATGCCTTAATATAAATTTTAACCTTACTATAAATTCCCAGACCAAAAAAAAAGAAAAAAATGAGTAATCATGTAATTAAGATTAACCATACAGATAATCAATGGCAAAAAAAAATTGTCTGTGTTGCAACAAACTCAGAAGCAAGCATTATAAACCCAGAAAATTCAGGGTTAAAAGAAATGTCAACCTATTAAGGGACAGAAATTCACTTAAGGCACTTAATATTGATTATGCCCTGTAGTGACACTATGCAAAATAACTGGATAAATACATAAATACATCACATGATTACAGTTAAGACATTTTAGCATTGTGGTCTCTGATTATAATTGAACATATGTTTTCTTCTTTCCCTACCCCACAACACCATGTTGTCACTACAGGGAAGTGCAAGACAGTGCTCTGAGTTAACCTGGAGCTCAGACCGTAACCACTGAGATTTAGTATTCAGGGAGTGATCAACTACATTCCCCACTTTACTGCACCAAGCAGACCCCAAGATGGTTAGAATTTGGCCCCAAAGTTATAAAATAAATTAGCTCCTGTTTACTCATGGACAAACCAAGAGAAAAAAAGTGCTAGTTAGTCTGATTTAATCAACAGGTCTGTGTGTGTGACTACAGTACTTTGGATATATTTCCTTGTTCATTTTTTGTACTCCCTTAGCATGACTTGGAACCAAGCATCTAGGGGCACCACATGTAATTGAGACTCTTATCTAATGGAAGTGCTCTTGATTTTGGTAAAAAAAAAAAAAGAGACACATTTGCCCATTCCATACGCTCTCAGTGATGACAAAATACTCACTTGACTAAGCATTCAGAAAAGAAAGGCTGCTTTTTCTTCTTTTTGACTCTGATATTTCCATTTCCATTCCTCCCACTGCTCTCAGAAGAGACACATTTCTTGTTCAGTCTATTTGTAATCTGCAAGTAATCGTTTCCAGGACATCTAGCTCCCAGTCATCTCTATGTATTTACATCTTTGCAGAGGCATACTTTACATAGGAACCAGGCGATGCATCTGTTTGCTTTAAGGCCCTCTACCATGTATATAAGCTCTTCATACCAGATTTTTTTCATGTAGGAACATTATAGAAAAAGTTTCTTTTTAATGAACGACATGTGAAGGGCTCTCTCTCTCTCTCTCTCTCTCACTCACACACACACCCCCATATATAATTGGTCTAACAACTAGCAGTGACAGGTGTTGCAGTGTACCGCTGGCTGGCTGCTCACTCCCAAGAAAAAAAAGACATTCGTGATCATCTTATACACATTCCTGGTATTGCACTTGCCATCATACCGCTCTAAGATGGTCTGTTATAAGATTTGCATCACACACATGTACAATATTACGCTTCATAATAACATGCTACCACAAAGTACGCATCAGCCTGTCTTGATAGCCACTTGAATTGTCCCCAGATAACTGTGTCTTATTACTTCCCCACATTACGAGGCATTCTTCAATTTAGGGATTGAGAGAGGAAATTTACACATGCTGCTTGTGGTTGACCTAATTTTTAGACATTTTGTCCCAAAGAATCTCTAAAAACAGCAGCATGCTCCTCCTCCATAAAGTTGGAGAAAAACTACATTCCATGTAACTACATCACACAGATATCAGTGCATATAACATAGGGACAGCACTATATATCTCCAGATATGGTAGTCTTTTCTGTTTCCACAGATCACACTCACATTCACAGTATTAGTTGTCAGAACTCTGCCACTGAATAAGTTAGGCAGCAAAGGTCTTCACCAGAGATCCCTCTCTGTTGCTACATCAGCAGCTCTAGGCCCATTCAGAGGCTAGATACTGTTCCCAGTCTGCCCTATTGGTTGAACTATCTCCGCAAATCAGCAACATCTATGCTCTCTTCTTGTTCTCCTCCTGTCCCCTGGGACAGCGTCTGTATGTGAAAACTGCCTGTGCCTGGCTTGGCTCTCAGGCTCTGCACACAGGTCAGCAACAAAA
This sequence comes from Carettochelys insculpta, assembly GCF_033958435.1. Taxonomy (NCBI): domain Eukaryota; kingdom Metazoa; phylum Chordata; order Testudines; family Carettochelyidae; genus Carettochelys; species Carettochelys insculpta. The sequence goes on from NC_134139.1 coordinate 61,894,821, forward strand.
CCAAAACCAAAAAACAGTTGTGCAAGGAAATTTTTCACACCTCCTGTCCTGTCCCGTTTCTAGTCCCTGGTTTTGGTACATGGGTGGTTTTGGGGCTTATCCTTTAGCATCAAAGTACTTTATTTTGAACAGTTTGTGGCTATGAACTGACAATGTTTTTAAAACATTTTAGGCGGTGTACCTCTTCCCATATAACACAGTGTACCCTGTACCCTCATCTGAGATGGGGCCATAATATACCTGTGGTTACGTTGCCTCATTTTGCTAAACAAAATTCATTTTCCGCCATTACAAGATTTGTCTCAGTTACCCCAATGAAAGCTTGCGTACCCCAGTTTGAAAACTGCTGAATTCAGTGATCCAAAATCTGTTGACATTAATGAAAATATTTGCCTCACAGAACTTTTTATCATGCCCTATCTGCAGTGAACTCAAACAGAATTACTGCCCCTTAATTTACTTTAATTAACTGCAGCATGACTTACCTCCTGTTTTCATAAAATCCCTTCCGTGCCTTATTAAAAGCTAAGTGTGCCATTAATATCCAGCGAGCTCGTGTGCCTATACAATATGATCACTGATGGGCTGTTACAGACAGATACAAGAAATACATTTTAAAGGCAAGTAGCTTCCATTCACCCTGAGTGAAAAGAGACAGGAAGGGCACTGCAAATACTGCCTAATTGTTCTATTCAGAAAGATAACACATTAGCTGTGGTTTTAATGTCGAAACCTAAAGAGTCAAACTATAGATGTGCTTTGGAAAACTCAGTCACTGACTGGCCTTGAAAGTTGTAAGGTATTGCAGGAGAGGCAATATACTGTGTGGGGCACACTACAGCCCACATTTAGATCTGGCCCACTATAGGCCAGCAGGACTGTGGTCCCACTTATCACTCAAAGTGGCTGGCTGCTGGGGCCAGAGTGTGTATCTCTACACAGTGTATCCCTTGGGATAGAAGGAGAAACTGGCCAATGGAAGCTGCAAGGGCAGTGCTTATAGGCACATGCAGCACATGGAGATGTGCTGCCCTTATCCCCCCATGCATCCTCCTGGTCCCAAACCCTTTCCCAGACTCTGCACCCCGTCTACGCCCCAACCCCCCACCCCACATCACTACTTCTTCCTGCACCCAAACTCTCTCCCTGACCCTCCTCCCTCACCTCTACCCCTGGTCAGAACCCCCTCCTGTACTCAAACTCCATTCCAAACACCATAGCCCTGCTCTTAATATTGCAGTAAGGTGCAAACCCCAATCACTTACCAAATTCTTGCAGTTCCCCCCAACAATGAAAATTACTGCCCACCCCTGGGGTAGTACAGGAAGCTGGGAGTGTTTTAAATAAAATAACTAAACATCAGTTTGTGGTTTTCAAATTTAATTTCACCTGTCTCACACACTGTCATTTTTTCACTTGAGAAAGGGCCACTTTTGGGTGAAAACTGGTTAGTTTTCATGACAATTGTCTTGGTTTTGAGCAAAATGGTAGTCGTTTAAAATTTCAATTTCTTACTTTTTTCCCCCACAATTAACTACAATTTCTGCTGAAAACATGCAAAATTTGAATTTCATGGACACAAGTTAGCCTGACGTGAAATAACAAATTATCACATGAAACTAGAACAAGATGGTCACTTCTCCATCATTTTAAAAGAGAAATCACATCTGCAATCTGTTACATATATGAAAGGAGACATCAAATCAATGCATGAAATTCAACTTCTATTCTCAGTATTATCAAACTTTTGCTTTGATCTCCCAGTTAACTGTTTGTCCCAGTCATTCAGGGAAGCATCCTTAGGTTTTGGAACTGAAAATTGATTGCAACTATCTTAAAGAATGGAATTATCAGACACATAGATGGACCCAATTTTCTAGGAAAAAATCAATGTGGTTTTTGTAAAAGGAAATCATACCTCACCAATTTATTCAAATTCTCTGAGGGAGTCAACAAATCTGGGACAAGTGGGATCCAGTGGATATAGTGTACTTAGAGTTTCAGAAAGAAAATAAGGAAATGTTGTTGACTTTTTCTCCTAATGCAGAACTGGAGGGGAAGGGGGGCACAAAATGAAATTAATACGCAACAGGTATAAAACAAACAAAAGGAAATATATCTTCCCACGGTGCACAGTCAACCTCTGGAACTCTGCCAAAGGCTGTTGGGAAGGCTAAGATTATAATATGATTCAAAAAATAATTAGATACATTCATCAATGATTATTGACCTAGATAGGCAGGGATGGTGTTCTTCAACGATTGCCTGTTTTGTTCATTCCCTCTGTGGCACCTGGTATTGGCCAGTGCTGGAAGTCAGAATACTGGGCTAGACGAATCAGTGGTCTGACTCAGTATAGCTGTTCTTATGTTTTTATATGTTCTTCAGTTCTTATGTCCTAATTTTCAAAACATGGTGCAAAGAATATGGGTGCTACTGTAAACTACTTTTTGGAAGTGAATTAGAACAACTCCTTGGGCAAAAAAGGGTCTTCAGTGTGATTAGTTGAGCAGAAAGAAGTATTTTTAAGGGAAAAGTTGCAGATATCCTTTTGATTTATGTGAACAGGTGCCAAGAGACGCCTATTTTATTTGCAATACTGAGGAAGCGAGAGTCCCACTGACTCATTTATGTAATCATGATTTATCTTCACAATCAAGTGGGATCAAAAGGTTTGCTCCTTCTATATTTTACTTTCAAACAGGAAAGTGGAAATCCACATTTCAAATGGGTTTTCACTCACAGTGAGTTCCATATGCCTCAAGACTAGAAAGGACACAATTGCTTAGATAGCAATAAAGTGAAAGTTTTCCTGTTCAAAAATAAACATGGTTGGGACCTAAATGTATATTTTGGAGATGAAAAAGAAGATAGCATATCTGGCTGGTAACAATTACTGGAGACTCTGCCCGGGTTAACCCTCATCCTGGAGTGATTGAGGGTTGTGGGTGCTGGTGCTGGCTGCTGGTTGCCCCAAGCTGAGAGTTCTGGCTGTTCTCTGCTCTCAGCTAGAGGAGGATAGTTTGGCTTGGCTGCTGCTGCCAAGAGCTAGGACTCTACCAGGTTTTCCCTTCGTGAGGTAAGAGGTGCTCTGGCCACTGCCCCAGACCCTCTGTGGTCAGGGAGAGAGAACTACAATACAACTTAGAGCCACACGAGCTGTAGCTTCAAATAACAATGGTTGGGAATTTTCCATTTGACTGATTTTCTCATGTGGTTTCAGAAAAGTGTTGATTGTGTTGACACTTTGGTTTTCCATCAGGAAAGCTGAAATGGAATATTTTGTTTCAGAACAGTTTGAAGAACTTCAGTTTGTTGAATGTTTTAGCGTGAGGCAGTTCCACATTGAACTGCATGTGCCTATGGTATCACTGTGTCTCCTGAGAATGGTAATTCTGTGTCCAGTGCCTCCCTTCTCTTCTATGGGCTGAGATCCCTGGCCAGATTTCCTCTCCACTCTGACACTGAACAGGCTGAATCATTTCCCAAATAGGGAGATCCTTGCTATTGCCATTGTTTATGCCTTTTCTATAGGAATCCTCACATTGCACATATATTGGTGGATGAAATTATTGTTTTTAAATAGAAAAATTTACACAGACTTTATTCGTACACACTCTCACAGGGACTCATGCCCTCCTAACCATGCATCTGTTATAGTAATTCCTCTTTCCAAAAAGGCATCTGTGTATTTGGAGGTTCATGCTGATTAGGCGGGAGACTGGAACCTTTTCCACCACCCCTAGAGAATGGTCTAATGGAAATTCTGTGAAAGGAATCATAGAGAATTCCTAGTCTCCAGGGTAGTAGAGTGTGGTTCAAGTCTAAGAGAAAATGCTCATATATATACTCAGCCATCAGTGTCAACAATAAGATATATATTTAATGGATTTAAAACTGTAAACAGATAAAAATAATATTATTTCTGCACTACGTAAATACTGGGTGAGTTGTTGAGTTGAGATTTTGCTACACATTTGAGGCCTTCAAATGAAAAAGGAATAGGTGGGTTCCGGAAATTGAAGGGGAACCAGCAAATTGTAACATTTGAAATACAACAGTCTTCAACAGCAATGACAGAAACATGTATTAATGTTTATAAAATGTGTCATATTCCAGAGCAAGACAGTCACAAATCAAGTACCTTATCCTAACACACATGAAGTCAAAGAGATGGTACATGTGATTTAGTCTTCAGCAGGGATAGTAACCAAGACAATAAAACCGTTTTTAAAAAATCAGAGTACCACTATTCAGAGAAATCAAGTCTCCTTTCAACCAAGGAAATGGACTAGACTGGGGAGGAGAGAACAATAGCCTTGATATGGGTCCTGAAGCTGTTGCAGAGTTCTGTAGCTGACATTCTGTTACCAGGATAATTTCAGATGGCATTTAGGTAACTGTTAAAATTGTTAAAAGCCTTCCAAAAGCATAAAATATCAGTTGACCAAGCTATGCTTACTGATGCTGGGTCTTCATTTCACATGGTTTTCACCTTGTCCAGTAAATATTGACTACTTTTATCAATATTTTTTTTTATTTTTATTTCTGTTACATGACTTTATAAAATGTAATATTTATTTTAGCAAAACTGATTCTAATTAAATGGAAAAGCAGTCCAATCATTATTAAATACACTCACATACAGTATGCTGAATAAGAAGGTACTTAGCTATCATATTTATTTAAAAAACTTAAAATCAAGCAAATGAATATTTACAGATCTTGTATTACCAAAAAGCCAAATTATTCCTATGAAGTACAAAGTGACATGTTGCAATCTTAAATTTGATCCTGGATGAATATTTTGAAAGAGACAAAAAATGTGCTTTTTAAAATTAGTGATACACAGTGCACATACAGATGAGAAAGTGCATTATTGTCCCCTGGCATCGGTAAGAGATTTTGAAATATAGTATTTGGTTTCTGGAACTGCAGAATTTCGTTGAAGCATACCTAGGGCAACTATATCTCCCTGTCCCACATATGGGACGGGGAGATATGGGCAGGAGGGGCAGCTTCTCCAAGCCCCAGGGAGTCGGGAAGGAGGCAGCAGCTGCTGGAGCTCCCCAGGGAGCCCAAGGGAAGTGGCAGCCACTGGTATCCCTTCCTCCCCCCTGCCCAGCTACCCTGAGGCTGGGGAGCCAGGGCAAATACAGGACAATTAGTACCTTAAAAAAAAAAAGTAAGGATGCCTTTTGGGCATCCCAAATACGGACCATCCCACCCAATACGGGATGGATGGTCATCCTGAGCATACCTTTCTAACTTTTTCTCACATGCAACTAAATCAAGAAAAAGGGTTTCTTGCTGTTGGTTTGGTTTGGTTTGTATTTGTTTGTTTGTTTGTTTGTTTTTAAACCAAGGTGTTTTTCGTACTGGTTAATAATGGCTTTTGCTCATGGACCACTCAAACTACACTGATCTGCATATGTTCACTCTGTGGTTAAGTTATGCTACTTCATGCTCCACAGGCTAGATAATAACATCAGAGTATTCCATATTTCTGAAGTTAAACTGCCTCTTTGTTAATAGGAACTATATACAGAGGCACTCCAGCTACAACAGGCACTCAAACGACTTGTACACACTGGCTTTCTGTAGGGTTGCTAACTCTCTACTCACACAAAACTGAACACCCATGCCCCAACCCCTGCCCTGCCGCTTGTTGAGGACCTGCCCACGCCCTACCCCTTTTCCAAGGTCCCTCCCCAACTCACTTCACCCCATCCTCACTCACTCATTTATTTTTATCTGGCTGGCTCAGGGAGCTGGGGTGTGAAAGGAGATAAGTGCTCCAGCTGGGGGTGTAGTTTCTGGGAGGGTGCTAAAGATGAGGGGTTCCGATGGTGGCAGGGGGTTCAGAGCTGGAGCAGGGGGTTGGGGTGTGTGCAGGATGAGAGCTCCCATTGGGAGTAGAGGCTCTGGGATGGGGCTGAGGATGAGTGGTTTGAGGTGTAGGTTGATGCTCTGGGATGGGACTGAAAGGTTCAGAGGCCAAGAGGCAGAATCGGGTTTGGGGCATCAAAGTGGGTGGGTTCAGGTTCCAGGTGGTACTTACCTCAAGCATTTCCCAAAAGCAAGAAGCAGGTCTCAGGCATCTGTCTTCTAGGCAAAGGTGCACCAAAGTAGTGCTGCATGCTCACCCATTTGCAGTGGCCCCCCACCTTGCTCCCAGTGGCCATGTTTCCTGGGCAGTTGGAATGGTGGGGGTAGTAATGGGAAAGGAGCAGCATGTGGAGCCCACTGGCTGACTCTAATTGTAGGAGCTGAGGAATGGGGAAGCACATTACAGCTGCATTACACATTACAAAGCAGAGTGGCATGGAAGCTAGGAGGGAGCCTGTCAACTCTGCTGTGCAGTACTGCTAACCAGACCATCCACTGCCCGGTCCGCAGTGTTGATTGGAGACACAAGGATACCTTTGTCACTGGGTGTTTCAGCTGAAAACCAAATATGCGTTCTTCTTGGTACTTCCTCTGCACTCTTCTCTCCATCAGCCTGTGCTCCCCCCTGAAGATTCCATGGAGACTGATACATCTTTTGTTTCAGGTATTTTTACTGTTGTATTTTTTGCACCAGTAATTGCTGAGATCAGAGGTTTCTAGTACATAATACACAATGGGAATATAACCTACTCTGCCCTCCCATTTTTGACTTACTAAGTCTCATCGTTCTTCAAAGTGATGCTCTTTGAATAAGTTCCCATTTACACTCCTAAGAAGTGCAAAGTAATGCACATCAGAAACACTGGAAAAAATATGAAGTAGAGATACAAAATTATGAAATCTAAATCAGCTTTTGCCACTCAGGAAAGACCTTAGAATTATCATGGAGAGTTCACTGAAACATCTGTGCAATATGCAGCAGTAGTCAAAAAGCTAAAAGAATATTAGGAACCATTAGGAAAAGGATGGATAATGACAAAATATGTCATAATGCCACTATATATATCCATGGTATGTCTACACCTTCAATATTAAATCCAGTTCTGATGGCCCCATCTCAAAAAAAGGTTATACTGATATGGAGAAGAGACAAAGGGCAACAAAATGATTAAGGGCATGGAACAGTTTTCATATGATGAGAAAATAAAAAGACTGGGACTGCTCAGGTTGGAAGAAGAGATGACTAAGGGGAGGTCTATCAAATCATGAATGGCATGGAGAAAGTGAACACGAAAGTGATAGTCACTCCTTCACATAACACAAGAACCAGGGGTCACCCAATGAAATTAATAGGTAGCAGGTTTAAAACAAACCAAAGAAAACACTTTGTCACAGAATACACAGTCAACCTGTGGCATTCATTGCCAGAAGATATTGTAAAGGTTAAAATAATCCTGGGCTCTAAAAACTTACATAAGTTTATTGAGCATATGTCCATCAATGACTATTAGCCAAGATGGTTTGGGGCACAACCACACGCTCCAGGTATCTCTAAAGCTCAACTGACAGAAACTGGGACTGGAGGACAATGGATGGATTACACAGTTACCCTGTTTGGGTCATACCCTCTGGAGCATCTGGCACCAATGACTGTCAGAAGACAGGACATGGGGATAGATGGACCCCTGGTCTGAGCTAGCCTGGCCATTCTTGTTTCTCATTTATGTTATTGTTAAGAACGAGGGACTTGCTTCCACTCTATTCCTTCTGTTTGATCCTCTGTATTGCTCATGTACCTTGTTTCTTCTGATTCTCCAACAACAGCCAGCTGATGGCTTAGTCTTGCCTTTGTCATAGACCTAGCCTATCTGTCCTTTGTGCCTGCCATTATTATGCAGCTATTTTTGCTTTTGTTATCACTGCTTCCCTGAGAGGAGCTGGTTGGTAGGAAACAATTTTCCCATCCCGGGAAGCTTTGAGATTTCAAAAATGTTCTTGTCACACATCAGGACACACATCAATAAACCCATTCCATGTGTTCTGAGAAGAGAGATTGGCTAATCTGGGTTGGGTCTATCACAGCATTCACAACAAAGACCCAGTTTCAATTTTCTGCTCTAACTGACTCTTGGAAGGGTCTTTCATTATTTCCTGATGGAGCTGTTCCACTTAGTATGAGGGAGGGACAGAGAGAGAGAGAGAGAGAGAGAGAGAGAGAGAGAGAGAGAGGGAGCCCAATGGTTAGGACACTTGCCTAGAATGTTGAAGACTCAAGTCTGTACTCCAATGAATATTTACTTATTTATGCAATATGCAACAATTGTAAAAAGGAAAGAGCATAAAAGACCCACTTCACAATGGACTAGTGTTAAGAGCACTCACATAAGGTGCATTAGACTCAGGTATAAGCCTCTGGTTTCAAACAGCAACTAGAACCTGAGTGTCCAGCAGCCCAGGTGAGAGCACCTCTAAGGTGCATCTCTCTCCCCAGAAAATTCCATCTTTGACCTGAGAAAATTCACTCATTTAAAGTTTCGTTGATGCTAGTATGTTCTTGCAAAAAATTCAGTGTTCAAAAAACAAAAACAACTCTTATCAAAAAAATTCTCTACCAGCTGTAATGCTGAATTTGCAGTTCCCTGATGTGAAATGTGTCCTGTTGCAGCTCAGATTGTTGCTTCTGCCATTGCTTCATATGGTTATTTTAGGATTGGACCCAGACCTTCCCACCTAGGCACAGTGGCCTCATGTCCTTAGCACCTTCATTGCAACAGGCTGGCTGTTTAGCTCAGCATTCTCTTAACTGTTTCTGTGTCTTCACCATCAGTCCTCCACTGGCATGCAGCAAACCATACCTCATGGGAAGTAGAGTCTTTGTTCTCTGGCCCATCAGACCTTATGCTGCATTCCTATCTAGTCCCTGGGAGGCTGTATTGTGATAGACCAACATTCCAATCTGTTTTGCTTTTGCCTAAGTCTCTTGGCTGTTATTGCCAATTATGTCTTGCTGTTGCTACGTGGGTACTTAGTACACCCCATGCTCAGATTTCCATATGGGGCTCAATTATTTGAATTCTACCACAGTGTACTATGGCCCGTTGGCAGAGCACAGCATGCCAGGAATCCTATATCTTCCCAAGGGCACTTTCAATTTCCAGATCACAGGCCATCTCACAGAAACTGGAGAAATAATCTACTGTGATCACATAGGTACAGTCATTAAAAATGAACAAGTCTGTTACGACCTTTTCCTAGGGTGAGGTTGTCATTTTGTGAGGCTGTAAATTCCACAGATTTTTCCACCCCTTGCAATGCCATGTATACGCACAGCTGAGCGTTCATTTTCTGGCTCATCGCAGGTGTGAGGCACGTATCAGTCTCATGATGTCAGCTCTTAAATTGCTGGGATTACCACTCTGTCTCCTTTCAAAATAATGACAACTTCTGCACACAGTTCATATCTCCCTTGGTAGCAGGGGCAAATTCCTATGACACTTGCTCCTTGCCAGTCAATCAGCTCCAGAAATGGGAAGGTATATCGATAGATTCCTGTTCAGAGCCAGTTGTGCTGTACATGCAGGCAGTGCTCTGTTCAGTGTAACTGTCACCAGTAGCAGCTTTAATGGGCAGTACCATATTCCAATTTCATAGCACTGCAATCTCAATAGCATGCATTGTAGGTGCTTGGGTGCACTCCCAAGTGGCTTCTCCACCTGGTACCCAAAGGTGTAGAGATGGAATCGTTCCATTCCAAAGAGCACCACCAGTAACTCCTGATCTGTTTGGGCATATCCTTTCTCTGTGTCTGTCTGGGCTGTACTAGTAAATATTATGGCCTGTGTTGTACCTACACCTTCTTCACACTGTGGCTACGTCTACACGTGAAGCCTACATCGAAGTAGCCTATTTCGATGTGGCGACATCGAAATAGGCTATTTCGATGAATAACGTCTACACGTCCTCCAGGGCTGCCAACGTCGATGTTCAACATCGACGTTGTGCAGCACCACATCGAAATAGGTGCAGCGAGGGAACGTCTACACGCCACAGTAGCACACATCGAAATAAGGGTGCCAGGCACAGCTGCAGACAGGGTCACAGGGCAGACTCAACAGCCAGCCGCTCCCTTAAAGGGCCCCTCCCAGACACACTTGCACTAAACAGCACAAGATACACAGAGCCGACAACGAGTTGCAGACCCTGTGCATGCAGCATGAATCCCCCGCTGCAGCAGCAGCAGCCAGAAGCCCTGGGCTAAGGGCTGCTGCACACGGTGACCATAGAGCCCCACACGGGCTGGAGAGACAGCGTCTCTCAACCCCCCAGCTGATGGCTGCCATGGAGGACCCCACAATTTCGACGTTGCGGGACGCGGATTGTCTACACGGTCCCTACTTCGATGTTGAACGTCGAAGTAGGGCGCTATTCCGATCCCCTCATGAGGTTAGCGACTTCGACGTCTCGCCGCCTAACGTCGAAGTTAACTTCGAAATAGCGCCTGACGCGTGTAGCCGTGACGGGCGCTATTTCGAAGTTAGTGCTGCTACTTCGAAGTAGCGTGCACGTGTAGACACAGCTTGTGTAGCATCAGCTGCTCCACAGGATTGAAGTGTGTTAGGACTAGTGCCTGGTTCTTATGTCTCTGACCATTCCCACACTGCCTCACTGCATGTTAATTGTCTCATGGCTAATAGGCTTTTGATAAGTATGCACTGAGTTTGAGAAGAAATTGCCCATCACTATGAATTTCAGACTCCTCGTGTATCCTTGGTTCTGGGCATTTCCTTACTGACTCCAAATTTTTCTGGGTCTGCCCAGACTCTCAATAGATGCCTTACTTAGGGGACTTCAACTCTCCTCTGACAAGCTTCCGCTTGTCTGTTTTCAGCATATTTTGAGCCCTACACCTCTCTAGCAGTTGTTATAACTTGGTGTCCTGGTGCTGGACAGCCTCTGCCTTGACATCTACTACAACTGGTAATCAGTAGTGACTTCTTTTCAATGCTCTTGTAAGTGATTTGAGGTCAATGCAGAAGCTCGCCTTACTGGAAAGTTTTCTTCTCCATTAGGGTCTGCTGATTCACTTGCAAGGTTGCCAGTCCTTCAGTCACTCCACAAGTAATAACGGAATTCTGCATGTCAATAGTCTCACCAGCTGCACATGGGGTCTGTTTCCAGCTGCATCTTGCCTTCTCAGTGACCATCTCCTTGAAATGTCCATATATCCTGTCAGAGTGCTGGACAGGATCCATGGCAATTATTCTGCCTCATCTTTCATGTTGAAAATGAGTCGGTGTTTTATTGCCTTCAAATCCACAACTTGTCTGCCCTAATGCCCAGCAGTAGATGGTACTCCTGTGTGTCAAACTACCATAAACTCCAAGTGACAATGTTTCCTATTTCTTGGGTTTCTTATCCACAGCCTGAAGTTGCCCACTTGCCTCAGGCAGGTTTCACTGTCCATCGCCACCACTTGTTCACATTTATCTTATCTAATGGTACTGATAGTACTAACATTACTTCAACTGAATAATCTACAATCCAGTTCAAATTGAATTGATCCTTGTAACAGAGTTTCCTGTATGATGGTTGGATGGCTGGGAGACTTGGGTGCTTGTGGAGTGGTAGCAACTGTTCCTTTCAGGTGGGCAAACTGCAATGGTCACAATCGACTTGTACAGTTGCCTCCTTGTAGCCTCTTGGACATGGTGGTGGGTGTACTCTGGTTCCAGACTTCAGCTGATCAGCTGAACTCTGTGTGGGTAGCCAATTGAAGATTTTGGCTGGTGGGGGTTGTGGCTTTCCCCATCCTAATGTCCATCAGCCAGCAATGGATATCTGGCAGAGATGGTGGATGAGCTGTGACCCAGACAGCTAATGGCTTTGGGCAGATGAGCCGCTGGGATATATGCTTTTGGAAGCAGCCTCCCAGTTGTCTTGGACCTCCTTGCCATTGGTTCCAGGCTGTGCCTTGATCAAGCATCATGTGGTCACTGACTTGCAACCATGTCTCTCCATGCAAAATTCTATCATGCGCAGGCTCGTTCTTGGAAAATCGCCTCTACATCGTTCTCCTTTCACCTCCATTTCATTTCATTCTCATTCCTATGACTCAAGCCCTTTGGCAATCAGTGAGTGATGATGGGGTGAGGGGCAGGCTTGTTCAGCTAGAAACTTGTAGTCACAATTGGCACAGTGGCAGCAGCTGCAAGATGGTCAACGGGCATTTGAAAAAGACAGAAGTGTGCCCCGGCAGCTGTAGCTGTGACCAAGTTGCCCTATTTAGGATTTGCTTTACTCATCCCGAATGGGGAGGGGCCTAAAAAAGGTCCCCTAAAAAAAGTATGTCTCAACCCAGCCTGCCTGGTAATAATGGCCAGGAGAAAACACCTACTTGTGGAGGTATCAATAAGAAAAGAAAAATACTTGCACTTAGATTTGGAACGCAGGATGTCAGGAGACTGCTGGACAGTGACAAGTCTTACTGGCCTGAGTGTCAAACGGCCCTCACTGCTTGAAAGCTGAGGATGTTTCTGTTTTGAGTGAGACCCAGCTAGATGATGAGGGCCAGATTAGAGAAACCAGTGGTGGTTACACCTTTGTTTGGAGAGATAAACATGAAGACGTGCACTGCATGCACGGCAGGAGCTTTGCTATTAACTATAGCCTTATGTGTAGCCTCAGTGAACATCCTACTGGTGCCAGTGAACATCTAATGATGTTATGTCTTTGGCTGACCAACAACCAGTTCTCAACAGTAATCAGCGCTTACTCCCCACCCTACAATCTAGTGAAAATACCAAGGAATGCTTCTACAGACACCTCAATAGCATCATCAGAGATGCCCCTGAAGAGGACAAGTTTGTACTTCTCAGGGACTTCAGTGCCAGAGTAGGTACTAACTACCACCTGTGGAATGGTGTCATTGTGAGGGAAGGTGTAGGAAAAATGAATTCCAATAGCCACCATCTTCTCCAACTCTGTGCTGACCACTATTAATACAGACTGAAACTCCAAAATCTGGCATCCTCTCATCCAGCAACAGGACAATGCATCTTGCAGGACCAGAGAGTCTCGGTGCTGGGAGGAGGAGGGGCCAGACAAACCAGTGGCAGGAGTCCAGGGCAGGGCAGCCACAGCGGGTCTGGTGGCAACTGAAATGGGGGCAGAGGGGAACAACAGCCTGGGAGACCAGGCTGGTAAGATAGCAGCCCAGGCTCACAGCAGCTCATCACAGGGGCTGGTGAGGAAGCCACAGTCCTGGGAAGTCATGGGCCTGGCAGCCAGGAAAGTCAGAAAGCTACAGGCAACAGTAGGGAGGGCAGCCCAGGAGCAGGGGCTGAGGCCAGTGGGGGGAACAGAACTGACCACTCCTGGTCTGGCAAAATCCCTGGTCCAGGACCACTCAGGTCGCAAAGGTGCTGGACCAGGGAAGTTGAACCTGTACCACCAAAATAGTGACATTCTGAAGAACCTAAAATGTAGGTACTAATCGTTAAAGCCTTCAGTGTCCTGTGGGATGGCTGACGTAGACATTGTTTCACTTCTTGAGATCTGCCATCATGGCTATGTTTGATACCTGATGGAGCCCACAATGAAACTGTGTGATTATACTTAAAAGATTGTATACCTAAGTTATGTTATGTCAGTTTTCAATGACTGACATTTTATTTGCAGGGAAATCCTGAAGTTACTGTTTAGTTCTTACTCAAGCAAAACCCCCATTGACTTCAGGTTTGGGGTTGGCTTTTGCTGTAGGTACTGTAGCCCTGATTCTGCAAATCACTGAAAAACATGCTTACATTCATCCCTACTTGTCAAGTATTTAAGTAATTGCATATATACACATCCTATATGCATATACACATACACAAAGATATATTAAAAATAGTACAAAATTATCAACAGATTTTAAAAGGCATGATGTAGCAGAAATTGTTCCTGGAACACAAACTGTCATATGTTCTCCTACTTCCTAGAATTTCACTCTGCATAAGAATCTCCTGATTATGATATTATTTGAGGACCTAAACCAGGCACCATTACAGGACATTAAAATATGTGTAAACATTTCAAAGGACTAATAATTAATTCTGTGTTTTCAACTGCAATTCTAGATAGATAGACATTAGTCTGTATAATGTTGCTTTCTTTTGAACACAATGGATACTATGCACAACATTGCTCATCAACATCATAGAATGGTCCCAGTTCATCAGTACATATGAATATTTCCACACACAAAATTAATAAATTGATTAACTGACCCCTCAGTTAATTGTCTGACTTGAATTCTTTGATATGTCCAAAAGTTTGGAAATGAGCAGACGGGGTTGTTTATAAAGTTGGACTGGTGCTTCTAACAGAGAGGTCTCAAAAGGCAGGTCCAAAATTGTTATTGTTTTGATATCAGCAAACGTAAGAAATATTATCAGGAGATATACAAGAACACTACCTCATTTTACTGTTTTTGAAAATGGGAGTATTTTTGCTTTCCAGGCCCTTCTTGCTGCTAAAGCCATTCAGCGTAATTTTTCCATGGACAGCAATTGCACCAATCAACCAAAACCCACCATCTCTAGATTACTGTGTTGTCAAATGCGTCGGCCATATCTTTCATGGAATTAACTGGCGTGAAGTGTGCAAGTGTTCCATAACATCACATCACTTCACCTGGCAATGGGAAAACAGAACAAACTAGAATGGAACAGAGAGAGAGTTTCTGTTAAGGGACTTGAGACCTTCATTTCAGATCAAAGTGAGGAACAGAAAGTAGCAGCCTATGCCTTATGTTAACCCCCCCCCACATTTAAAAGCATATTTCCGTTCTGCTCCCCCCAAAACTCATCTTAAATGTACATGCAGACCAAGCACGTGTAGCTGAGGCCATCTGGTTGAGAATTCATATTCCAAACCAGCTCCGTGTATCTTGTATGCTGTTCTTGGGTCAGGTGCTGAACACAGTAGGGAAAACGCGCCAGCTCAGCTTATTCAAATTTACTTTCAGGGGGCTGAAGCTGTATTTAAAACAGGTTTCATGAATGTCTTGTTTTCTAGGATAGACAGGTGCTGGTTTTACTATGAAATACAGAGGCAACTGGTGCTGGGGGAACAGAGGGAAGGCAGCAGCCACATGCCTTCCCCTCCCCCCAGCCCAGGAGAGAGGCTGGGCAAACCCCTTCCACCCCAGACTCTGCCTCTCCCTACCCTTGCTCTGCCCCTCCTACCCCACCTCTTTCCCCAGCCCCAGGCAGCCCAGGAAAATAGCAGGGTCACAAGGCTGGCAGCAGCAGCAAGAGTCCATGCTGCCCTCCCACCCCCACAATCACTGGTAGGGGTAGGAAAGGCACAGCATGGCCGAGGCTCCAGCTTGTGTGGGGCTGCTTTATGACCATGCCAGAGGGGTGGGACTGCCACCATGCTTTCCAGCGGAAGCTGGAGCTGCCTTGCTGCACTTCCCCCTGTCCCCGCTGCCAGTGAGTGTGCAGGGAGAGCAGTGCAGCTTCCTGGCCCCTTGGCCTTGCTCGTCCCCTTACCCGTCTGTGCCCCACCCCGAGCCCTCACCAGCAGCGTGGAGGAGGAAAGCACAGCAAGGCAGCCCCAGCTCACGCTGCTCTCTGGCTGCTATGGTACTGCACTTCCTGCTGGAGAGGCTAGCCGTGGTCCTGCTCCTCCCACAGAGCAACACAGCCACGGGGCAGCACGAGCTGGAGCCACCTTGCTGTGTCTTCTCCCAGCTGCCACTGTGGGATGGGGTGGGTGCAGACTCCTGTTGCTGGTGCCAGCCCCACTAAAAGACCAGGAGCTTATTTGAAATGTTTGAGGGTTCCTCGCCCGCATGTGCAGGATGCTCAAAGGCACATCCCATCATCTCTCAAAGTCCTCGTCCTTAAGTGAGAGGTGCAGTGCGGGAGGCTCAGGTCAGGGTGTTGGGGTGTGGGGGCTCAGGGCAGGGGTGGTGGTGTGGGGGTGCAGGAGCCTGGACAGGGAATTGATGGTGTCTGGGGGGGGTTCTGGGAAGGGGGTGAGAGGTTGCAGGAGTCACAGTTGGGAGCTGTGGGGGGGGGCTCAAGGCACAGAGCTGGGGCTTGCAGTAGTCAGGAGTGTGGGTGTCAGGAGGGGCTCTGGGCAGAAGGCTGGGGGGTGTGGAGGAGGGTAGGAATGAGGCAGGGAGCTGGGAGTTGGGAGGGCTCTGGGAAGTGGGCTGGATTGCGTGGTAGGGTGTCGGGGGGGACCAGGATGCCATTCAGTGAGGACGGGGGGTGGGGGGGCTGAAGACTCCTTCCTCCCCAAGATTCCTACTAGCAGGCTGCCTGTTCTTCTCCTTCACATGACTGTCACATGACAGCTTGGGTTACTCCCTTCTCTGCAGCCACAAGGGAGAGGAAGGCAGGCACACAGTGTGTGCTTTCCTCTCACTCCCAGTTAGCAACGGGAAGGAACACAGCAAGCCGTGCCCTGATATAAATCTCGGGGGGGCCCTTGGCCTCCCCCACCCACACTCTCACTAAATTGTTCTATGGAGTAACTCAGAGCTGGGATAGTCCCAGACCAGTGGGGGAAGGCTCCTTGTCAGCACCTTGAAGTAGGGTGACCAGACACCACATTTTAAAGGGACTTTTTCTTAAAAATTAGCAAATTATCCCATATTTCTTATTGTCACCCATAAATACCAGTGGATCATACCACTGGCCTGATCCCTGCTTACTAGCCGCCAGCCCACCAGTCCAGTCCAGTAGCCAACGATGGGGATGGGCACGAAGGGTGGTGGTGGGGTGAAAATGCAGCACGTGGGACCAGCCTCTCCTCCCGCTGGTCCATCAGCGCAGCCCATACTGCATGCCAGCTCTGAGTCAACAGGGGCCCTCTCTCCCCATCCCATTTCCGGAGATGCTGTGGTTGGTGAGTGCGGGCAGACACACGATGGCAACAAGTTACATTTTGCTTCTGATGCCTACCAACTAGCCCTTTACTTGCTTCCACTCTTTTTGGTCTGGCCCTTCCCCTCCACTCTGCTGCTCTTCCATATTACCCTCCTGGCAGTGCATGGCCTGCTACCATCACCATGCAGAGAACCAGCCCCTGGTCAGAGTGCTGAGCTCACCAGCAACCTGGCTGGCAGGCTTCTTCCTTCCTCTGTCACCTCTGGCTGAGCCAGTGTTCCACAAAAGTCCAAGGCCCTCTGGTCTGGAACACTGGCCAGGAAGAGGCACGTCTTACATGTGCCAAGGCCCTGTCCATCACTGGCATGGGAAAACCTCTCTGTTCCCCAGCTAACGTCTGGAGAGGTCGGGGAGAATCAATTAGCAGCCTATTTATGCCCCAAACCTGCAGGCACCACAGCAGACCCCAGTGTCTGGGCTTAGCAACATTTGTGTGCACACGCGCACACACAGCTCTGGGTCCTGCATCCAATAAGCACAGGGCTGCTCTGCCCCCAAGCACTCTTACTTGAAGATTTTTGATGTCTGCTTTGTGTCTGTTTATTCTTTGGTGAAGAGTATTTGCAATTTGCCCAATATACACAGTGGGTGGGCATTGCTGGCACATGATGGCATATATAACATTGATTGAGGAACAGGAGAATGTGCCCCTGATTCTGTAATTAACATGGTTAGTTCCAGTGATGGTATCTCCAGAGTAGATATGTGGACAATGTTTGCAATGGGACTTGTTGCAAGGAAAAGTCCCAGGATTAATATTATTGTGGTATTGCCTGCGGTTGCTAGTGAGAATCCTCATAAGTTTGGGAGGTTTTCTATAGGAGAGAACAGACCTGTCACCTAGGGCCTTCTGGAGTGTGACATCATGATTTAGAATAGGTTGTAAGTCTTTAATGATGCTTTGCAGTGGTTTGCATTGGGGGCTGTCGGTAATCATGATTGGTGTTATTTGGGCTATCATGGAGTAGTTGGTTTCTGAATGGACACAGAGCAGACTCAAAGAACAGAATGAGTAGACGAAGAGCAGACATCAAAAATCACCAAATACACAAACCTGTCAGCCAGCACTTTCATGGAGTGGGCCATTCTGTTAAAGACCTGAGAGTTTGTATTCTGGAGAAAAGTGACTTTAACAACCGTCTACCGAGACAACGTTCAGAACTAAAATTCATATTCAAATTTGACACATTAACACTTGGTTTGAACAGGGACGGCAATTACTTGACCCATTATAAGCATTCTTTCACATACTTTGATGTTTGACCAAACAATTCACTTCCTCTACCCCTCACCCCACCACTTTCTAGTCTTCTATCTGATTTGCCAACCTTGTTAACAATTTTTCCGATTTGTCAACCTTGATAACAATTCTTGGACCTTTGTGCTTTATATATTAAACCTGTTCAGGTAAGGCTACAGATCTGAGGAATTGGATCTGTCCCACGAAAGCTCATCATCTAATAAATTATTTTGTTAGTCTTTAAAGTGCTACATGACTGCTGGTTTGTTTTGTTCGAATACAGACAAACACAGGTACCTCTCTGTTACCTTTCTTAGAGTGTGGCAATGAAAATAGACACAATACTCCAGCTGAGACTTGACCAGTGCAGAGCAAAGCAGAACAATTACCTCCTATGTCTTACATACAACACTGCTGTTAATACATTCCAGATGACATTTGCCTTTTTCACAACTGCACCACATTGTTGGCTCATATTCAGTTTGAGATCCGCCATACCCCCCAGGTCCTTTTCAACAGGACTACTGGCTGGGCAGTTACACCTCAGTTTATATTTTTGCCTTTGATTTTTTCTCCATAAGTGTAATGCTGTAAACTTCCTCTTATCCTGTATTTGTTCAGCTGGAATTCTCAAATAATCAGCACCAACCCCTGACAACTCTATCCCCTGGGTTCTCCCAGCTGGGGCTGCCCCCAGGCCCAGGGCTGGACATGCTGGCTGTCAGCCCCTGGGCTGCTGAAGTTAACCTGTCCAGGTCCCCAGGGCTGGAAGTACCAGCTCTCAACCCTGTTGCAGCCAGGGTTTCCCTGGCCCTGGCAGAGCTCAGCTCCCCGGCAGAGTTCCACCATGCCCCGGGGCTGCCAGAATTCCCCCATGCTCTGGGGCTACCAGCATTCCCCCATGATCCCCTCAGCTCCCAGGTCCAGGGCTGCCAGCAGAGCCTTGTGCCCCAGGCCACCAGCATTCCCCCATGCCCCAGGACTGCTAGCATTCCCCCACACTCCAGCTGGCTCCCAGCCCCTGGGGTCATCAGCAGAGCCAGGATGAGGGATGCACCTGGACCAGAGGGCTGAGGCAGGAGGGCACCCAAGCTGGCCTCCCGGTAGCCCTAAAGGGGGCCAGAGCTGGGGTGCTAGTGTCCCCTGGCTGCCCTGCACAGGGCCAGGGCCGGAGCCAGTGTACTAGCTTCCCCTGGCAGCCCAGCATGAAGCCATGGCCAGGTAGCCAGTGTGTCCCAGCATCCTGGCACAGAGCCAGGGCCCTCCGTCAGCCTGGTGCAGAGCTCGGATCAAGGAAGTGGCTTCCCCTTGAAGCTCTGCTTGAAGCCAGGGGCCAGAGTGTCCAGTGCAGCAGGACAGCAGGGGTGGGCAGGAACTAGGGGCATTCACCTCCCTTGGTCCCCTTGTTTGGGACCACAGAGGTCCCAAGGGTGCCGGAGCAGGGAGGTGCAACGAGTACCATGGCACCCAGACAGATTCGTGCAGGGTCCCACGTGATATATATTTCCAGTTTGACAGCAATCCATTAGTAGCTACTCTCCGAGTACATTTTTGCCACCAGTTGTGCACCATGGACCTTTCAGAGAAACTGATTACACTTTTAGATATGGTATCTAAATGCTACATCGTGCAGGTAGTCCGTGATGTCCAGACTAATATTACAGTAATGAATGCATTAACAATATTAAAACAGAAAAACTGCTCACTTCTCCTCCCCCTGTAAATAATCCCCCCAAAATCATTCTCAATAGATTTAAATCACATTCAGTTACGTAGTAATATTTTCCTGATGTTCAAAACAAGGATTTATACTGGACTGAACACAAGTGTTTAATGAAATATGTGAAGGTAAAAGTTTAGTCAGTGAATGACATGTACCAACGGCACGCTCCTAGTAGATTAAGACGCTTACAAAATTTCCTGTAGTAAACCTGAGATACAGAAGTAAAGTTAAGTGACTCAGTGCCACCATTAACAACCCTTAAGAATCAAACTTTTAAAATCAGGCTCAAGAAACAGAGTGTACATCATCGATTCCTTATAATACCATAGCACAGTTTTACTTTAGCATGCACTGTTAACTTCAGAAATGCAATAAATATGTAAAAAAATCAGGTACAAAATAGGGATTGGGTTTTCTGAACCACCCTTTCAAGGAACTTGCCACAAGTGTCACCTGAGAATACATCAAAATGCTTCAGAAACGTAACAGCATTGAAATACATTGACAGTTGTGAACTTATTTATTTAAAACAGACGAGCTTCCCAAAAATATACTCCGACCAAGCTACAAGGACTGCCCCAAGCAGACGCCCCAACCATGAGCCTTGTATATGGTTCTAAAAATGCAAGTAGCAAGCAGTGAAAACTAGACTGTATCATGCAGTTGCACACTACAGGGCCAACCTTTAACCCCTTAAACTCAATGGGAATGTTGCCACCAAAGGAACGAGATCAAACTATGACAGATACTATAACCCATGCAGCACATCTGGGGGCTGTTGCATTCAGTATATGTAGCAGTAGGCACTACTGCATGCAAGAGGTTTACTACAGCTCCACCAAGGACTAAGAACAGAGGAGTCAATAAGGTGTTTCACTTAAATTATAAGCACTTGTGAAGAGGTACCACTCCTGGGGATGGTTATATATGCCAGTTCAAACTGCTTTTTCCAGAAACAGAAAAACAAAGAAACTTAACAAAAACTTAACAAACTTAACAGACTTAACAAAAACAAAGAAAACCACAACTCTGAGTTTAACCTGACTCAAGACCTTCGTTCCAATCTAGCAAATGGGCAGGTCCTTCTGTTCAAAGGAGGCCTCCCAACCTCTTCAGAAGGGTTGGAAAAATTTTAGTCCACTAGGGTTGCATAAAACTGATGGGTGACTCTTGGTATGTGTAGTGCCTGACTAAATCTGTTCATTGTTTTTATTGTTTTCCGTGTAACACTTTCACCTGAAAATTAAGTGTACTCACTTAGAAAGAGCTGTGTGATCACTTTGAGTTGCTGGCAAAACATGGATTACAGTGCCCAGAAAAAAAGCAGAGCCCAGACAGTGGTTTTTAAGCAGGCTGGCTTGACACTCACAGAAGTGAACTGTGCAGTCTTAAAACCCTGATCTGAAGAAAGCAGGACCCACAGTCAGGTGATGTCTGGAGATCTGAGACATAGAAACAATCGTGCAAATCATCTGTACATGGGACAAATAAGTATAAGCTACATACAGTGTTAAAGCACACAGCCTGGTCTGTTCTCTCCCACCACATTATTTTAGTCCCCATGAACATTAATTCCCCAAGTGTGCAGTACTCTCCATTCTTATCAGGTATTATATTTCACAGATTCCCAGGCATGAATCACTTCTCAAGCACATCTAGGTACATTTTTCAATATTAAAAACCACAAAGTGTAGAAAATGTTGTAGGTACCACAACAGCACCACATCCCTCCTCACCAGGGCTGGGCAATAAATGGTTTGCAGACTGGATAAAGCTAGCTAAGTTTAGCTCCTGGTAGGCCACCAGATGCTTTATTTACCTGAGTCTCTGCAGGTATGGCCACTCATGGTGTCCATGGGAGCTGTGGGAAGTGGTCACCTGGTTCACACCCTTTCCTGCATTACCTATTGGCTGGCAACAATGAACCATGGCCAACAGGAGCTCAGAGAAGCTGTACCTGTGGATGCTCAGTTAAATATAGCTTCTGGTGGCCTGCCAGGGTCTATTCCTGGTGAACCGTTTCTGGCCCACAAGCCACTCATTGCCCACCCCTGCTGCTGATAGTGAATTGCAAAGGCAAATCATCAGCAAACTGGTAAGTAAACTTTTCAGATATGGACACTAGCCAAATGAAACCACGGGACCACATCAACAATACGATAAGTTCTGTCCATCAACAAAAGTTCAAAATACAGTAGGGTCATGACATTTGCAAGGGTTTGGTGTTGAGAGCCCTCGCAAACATTGAATTTCATGAATATCATTTTACCCCCTGCCCACAGCCAAAAGATGGAAGCCAAAAGCAGCCCCACCCCTGGCTATCCCACTTGCATGCACAGCTGGTAGTGCTTGAAATGCTGCATGCAGGGGACACCCGTGCTCTCCTGCTAGAGGAACTTCTCAGCAAACCAGCAGTTGAAGCAGTGGTAATACTTGAGCTTCAGCTCTGTGCATGCCTCCCCACACTGTTCATGACAGAGCTGCAGGCCCAGGATGTGCGTATGCCTTGCAACACCCCCCGCCACTTGGTTTCAAGGGCAGCATTCCCAACAGCCATAATTCCTTGGCACACATCTGCTGAGCTGAGTCCCTGGATCCAGAAGTGCTTGTGTTGGTGGAGGGGGAATGAAATCTATCTGGGCCCTGTGCTTCGGCCACAACATTGGTGGTGCACTCTCGGGGGAGGAGCCTCGCATGAGGGTGGCCTTTCCTTCGGAAGCTGCTTCACACAGGTTGCTTTGGGGTGGAGTGATGGCCAGCGGGGGGCTTCAGTGGACCCATGACGGAGAATCATAGAATCATCGAACAATAGAGCTGGAAGAGATCTAAAAAAGCCATCAAGTCCAGCCCCCTGCCTTAGGCAGGATCAAACCTATCAGATCAGCCCAGCCAGGGCTTTGTGAGCCGAGACTTAAACACCTCCAGGGATGGGGACTCCACTACTGCCCTGGGTAGACCATTCCAATGCTTCACCACCCTCCTAGTGAAAAAGTTTTCCCTAATGTTCAACCTGGACCTTCCCAACCGCAACGTGAGACCATTGCTCTGTGTTCTGCCATCTGTGACCACTGTGAACAGCCTCTCTCTAGCCTTTTTGCAACCTCCCTTCAGTAAGCTGAAGGCTGTTATCAAGTTATCCCTCAGTCTTCTCTTCTGCAGACTAAACAGACCCAATTCCCTCAACCTTTCTTCATAGGTCATATGCTCCAGCCCCCTAATTATTTTGGTCACCCTCCGCTGGACTCTCCCCAGTGTGTCCACATCCTTCCGATAATTGGGGGCCCAGAACTGGTCACAGTACTCCAGATGTGGCCTCACCAAAGCCGAATAAAGAGGAATAATCACTTGTCTAGATATACTGACAAAGCTCCTCTTGACGCAACCTAATAAGCCATTAGCCTTCTTGGCTACAATGGCACACTGTTGACTCATGTCCAACTTCCCGTCCACTGCAACTCCCAGGTCCTTTTCTGCAGAACTAAGCCAGTCGGACCCCAGCCTGTAACAATCCTTGGGATTCTTTCAGCCCAAGTTCAGGACTCTGCACTTGTCCTTATTGAACCTTTTCAGATTTCTTGCAGCCCAGTCTTCCAATTTGTTGAAGTCACTCTGGACCGTATCCCTACCCTCCAGCGTATCTACCTCTCCCCTTAGCTTAGTGTCATCTGCAAACTTGCTGAGTGTGCAATCCAACCCCTCATCCAGGTAATTAATAAATATGTTGAACAGAACAGGACCCAGAACCGAACCTTGGGACACTCCACTAGAAACCGACCGCCATCCTGACATTGAACCGTTGATCACTACCCGCTGGGCTCGACCTTCTAGCCAGCTTTCTATTCATCTTCCCATCCATTTATCCAATCCACATTCCTTTAACTTGCTGACAAGAATATTGTGGGAGACCGTATCAAAAGCTTTGCTAAAGTCAAGATAAATCAAATCCATGGATTTTCCCCTATCCACAGAGCCAGTTATCTCATCGTAGAGGTGACAGGTGAGACAACTTCCTCTCCCAGTACCACTCAGGGGAGGGTGGCATCCGCAAATAATTGAATTTGCAAATGTTAAATTCACAAATGTTGTGAACTTGCTGTAGATTACTCTCCAAACAATCCCATCTCCTGGATACCACCAGCACAACAGTAAATGGTGAACCGCAAATAGCCATATACAGTAACAGAGACAAGAATAGCTGTCTCAGAGGTCATGCTTCTTTCCCTTAAAACGTCCATCATACAGGGCCATATCATCTGATGCCATTACATCTATATTCCTTTTCACACACTAAACAGAGCTTTCTGAAATAGTGGCTGTAAATCTGATCTCTGCAGTTAGGAAATATAACCTGTGCATAAAAGACCCTATCACAAAGTGTTTCAGCACAACCCTCTTCCCCAATTAAAAACCAGCAGCATCATACAACCCACACTCACAAAGCTTCAGTAAATACCACTAAGCTTCAGTAAATATCTTCTACAAGATTGATTCTTCCCACAGCAACTTTATTACCATCATTTTCATGACCTACAAATCTAAAACCAGTTGGCACAAACTAAGCACCTAATGGAAAAATTTATGCTGTGAAATATGGCCAGTAAATCTAAAAGCACGACTATTTCAAGTAATATCAACCTGAAGAACACAAAAATTTCCAAATCCAAATATAGTTTTCTTGCACTTACATAAATGATGGCTTTTTTTGCCTATTGCTCATTTTCTTAAAAATTTAAGTTCCTCAGAACATGGATTTTATCTACCCCATTTTATTCCCAGCCTGTTTGGAGCACTTGGCCAACAATAAAAAAATGGAAATGTATCTTCTTGCTGTATACGATCTATTTAAAGTTTTATGCTATGCTCAGCACCATAGCTAGTACTTATATTAGTGGAACTGGAAAGAAAGTGAGAGGGGGCCTAAACTTCTTATAAGTCAAACTTTAAAATTAAACAAAAAAGTTGAACAATTCTAACAGATTAGCTAATGTTTTTTCTTTGATTCTTTTCTCATTCTTACCCATTCGCTGTGTCTACAATAGCCCATAACTTTGAAATGGCCATACAAATGGCCATTTAGAAGTTTACTAATGAAGCACTGAAATACATATTCAGTGCCTCATTAGAATGCCAGCAGCCATGGCACTTCGAAATTGCCACGGCTTGCCGCCGCGTGGCTAATCCAGATGGGGATCCTTTTTGAAAGGACCCACCAACTTCGAAATCCCCTTATTTCTATCAGCAGGGGATCCCCAGCTGCCTCTCTATTAAGTGGCATTTTGGAATATCAGCAACCTCCTAGTCCCAGGGTTGCTGAAGATGAGTTTACTGTATTATATTCAAGGACAGATAAAATATGCTTAGTTATGTTTGCAATTTTGTGTGTATATGGAAAAGTCAGACTGCTAAATTGTTCCAGAGGAATGGGCTCACAGCAGAAAGAACCTTGCTAAGCAGGAGCTTGACTTTCAGCGCTTTATGGGTGGGGAGCAAAGGTTTTTCTGGTCAGACAGTTAAAAAAGCCTTCCATGCCTGGACTGGTTTTTACTTGTTTCCCCGCTCCCCAACTATTCAAAGAACAGATCTAAAAAGGTATCATTAAGAATCTCCTTCTTACGTTAACTGTGTTGGAGTTGCATTTCTTCTACCTGTGTGCTAAGAACTGAAATTGTTGGGAGCTAGAATCATTTGAGACTGATGAGCAGAAGTCAGAGCCAAGCAGTGGATGGCAGCAGATAGTGACTGCCAGCCAGCAGGGCAGTGGCAGAGTGGTGCAATGAGTGGCCAGCAGGGCGGTGGCAGAAAGCAGTGACCAAGTGACCAGAGGTGTGAGTAGCCTGCCTCTTTACTGCCTCATACCCAGAATGGAAGTTGAACTCTGCAGATGACTTCTGAACTCTGGGTCTGCACTGACTAAGGATGGCAACTGTGAATGGTATGCAGAGATGGGCTGGGCATGTGCCAGGGATGTTAAATTGCTGGACTTAATAACCTGAGAGGAAAAGGACATTGCTCAACTTACTTGCAGTGGAACTTTTATTCATGGTTTATGTTTATATATATATATTCATGAGCATCACACATGTGTATGTATAATAATGCATATAGCTATATTTAGCATATTGCAATCAACTTAATTTGTGGTCCACCACCAGCTATGTTTGTACATTTAACTCCTTCTTATCTGGTATCCATTAAACCAGAACTCTCAAATAACTGGCATCAGCCACTGCCTGCCTGTTGGTGGTGTTTTCCCAAATTATTACCAACTTATTCCCCTTCTTTTTATTAAAAGTTTCTTTTCTACTCTCATAAGAACATAAAAACAGCCACACTGGGTGTGACCAAAGGTCCATCTAGCCCAGTATACTGTCTTCTAACAGCAGTCAGTCCTAGATGCCCTCACAGGGACTAAACAGAATAGGTAATCACCAAGTGATCTCCTCCCATTGCCAGCCAAAGACTAGGAACACCATTTCTACCCACCTTGGCTAATAGCCATTGACGCACCTCACCTCCATGAATTTATCTAGTTCTTTTTTGGAACTCTGTTAAGTCCTGGTCTTCACAACATCCTCTGGCAAGGAGTTCCATGGGTTGAAGAAAAACTTCCTTTTGATTGTTTTAAACCTGCAATCCATTCATTTCATTTGGAGACCCCTAGTTCTTATGGGAACAAGTTAACTTTTCCTTATTCACTTTTTCCACAACAGTTATAATTTCATAGACCTCTATCTTATCACCCATTAGTCTTTTCTTTTCTAATCTGAAAAGTCCCAGTCTTTCTAATATCTCTTCATATAGCACCCATTCCAAACCCCTGATAATTTTTGTTGTCTTTTTCTAAGCCTTTTCCAATGCCCATGTATCTTTTTTGAGATGAGGCAACCACATGTGTATGCAGTAATCAAGATGTGAACATACCATGGATTTCTACAGAGGCAATAAGATATTCTTTGTCTTCTTCTCTATCCCTTTTTTAATGATTCCTAATATTTTGTTTGCCTTTTTGCCTGCTGCAGCACATTGAGTGGATGTTTTCAGAGAACTAGGACTCCAAGATGTCTCTCTTGAGTGGTTATAGCTAAATGAGTCTCCATCATTTTGTATGTATAGTTGGGATTATTTTTTCCAATGTGCATTACTTTACATTTATTAACATTAAAATTCATTTGCTATTTTGTTGCCCAATCACTTAGTTTTGTGAAACATTTTGATGCTCTTCCCAGTCTGCTTTGTTCTTAACTTTCTTGAGCAGTTTAGTATCATCAGCATCTTTTGCCACTCTGTATTGCTTTTTCCAGATTATTTATAAATAAGTGGAATAGGAGTCATCCCAGTACAAAGCCTTGGGAGGGCACCACTAGTTATCTCTCTCCATTCTGAAAACTTACTTACCTTTTGTTTTTTGTCTTTTCCCCAGTTATCAGTCTCTGAGATGAAGTTCCCACTTATCACATGACAACTTAACAGCCT
Source organism: Carettochelys insculpta (assembly GCF_033958435.1). NCBI lineage: Eukaryota > Metazoa > Chordata > Testudines > Carettochelyidae > Carettochelys > Carettochelys insculpta. The sequence goes on from NC_134139.1 coordinate 61,922,089, forward strand.
GTGGTGATGAAGTTTGTCAAAGGCTTCCTGGAAATCAAAGTACACTATACCCACTGGGTCCCCTTTGTCCACATGCTTACTGACCCCTTCAAAAAACTCTAGTAGACTAGTAAGGCATGATTTCCCTTTACAGAAACCACACTGACCTTCCCCCAATAAATTATGGTCATCTATGTGTCTGACAACTTTATTCTTTACTATAGTTTCAGCTAATTTGCCCGGTACTGACGTTAGACTTACTGGTCTGTAATTGCCAGGATCACTCTGGAGTCATCATCATCATCATCATCATCATCTTCAACAACAACAACAACCAGGGGCTCAGTGCTTGTTGGTATCCAATGCCTCCCTCACTATTTCCTTTAATCTTTCCCTGTCCAGTGTGGAGTGGCTTAGTTTCTGTAGATTAGCTCTGCACCAATTTAGTATATCATCTACCCATTCTCTGCAGGGTCTGCCTCTCCTATTCAAACCTTCCATTATGCTGAATACCAGGCTCTTGGCTTTTCACTTGTTGTTCGTTCTGCAGATATGCCCAAATAGCTGTCACGTCCATTGTATAACCTTCTGCAGTAGGTTCTCTTTTGGCTGTATCTTACTATATAATTACTCATTAGTGACCTTTTCAAATATTGGAGTCACATTAGCTATCTGCCAGTCATTAGGTACAGAAGCTGATTTAAAGGATAAGTTACAAACCACAATTAATAGTTCCATAAGTTCATATTTGAATTCTTTCAGAACTCTTAGGTGAATGCTATTTGGTCCTGGTGACTTGTTACTATTAAGTTTATCAATTTGGTCCCAAACCTCCACTACTGACACCTCAGTCTGGAACAATTTCTCAAATTTATCACCTAAAGAAAAATGGCCCAGGTTTGGGAATCTCCCTAACATACTCAGCTGTGAAGACAAAAGTAAAAAATTCTCCAAGTGATCTTATTGTCCTTGAGTGCTGCTTTAGCATCTTGGTCATCCAGTGGCCCCACTGGTTCTTTAGCAGGCTTCCTGCTTCTGATGTTCTTAAAAACATTTTGCTAATACTTTCTGGCTATGTCTACACTAGCCCCAAACTTCGAAATGGCCATGCAAATGACCATTTCGAAGTTTACTAAGGAAGCGCTGAAATACATATTCAGCGCCTCATTAGCATGCGGGCGGCTGTGGCACTTCGAAATTGACACGGCTTGCCGCCGCGCGGCTTGTCCAGACGGGGCTCCTTTTCGAAAGGACCCCGCCTACTTCGAAGTCCCCTTATTCCCATCTGCTCATAGGAATAAGGGGACTTAGAAGTAGCCGGGGTCCTTTCAAAAAGAAGCCCCGTCTGGACAAGCCATGTGGCGGCGAGCCGCGTCAATTTCGAAGTGCCGCGGCCACCCGCATGCTAATGAGGCGCTGAATATGTATTTCAGTGCTTCATTAGTAAACTTCGAAATGGCCATTTCGAAGTTTTTGGCTAGTGTAGACATAGCCTCTGAGTTTTTGACTAGCTGTTCTTCAAATGCCTTTTTAGTTTTTCTTATTATACTTTTATACGTGACAGAATTTATGCTCCTTTCTATTTTACTCACTGGGATATAACTTCCACTTTTTAAATTATGCTTTTTTATCTCTCACTGCTTCTTTTACCTCGTTGTTAAGCCATGGTGAAACCTTTTTTTCATACTCTTACTGTGTTTTTTTACTTCGGAGGTATATATTTAAGTTGGGCCTCTATTATGGTATCTTTGAAAAATATCCATGCCACTTGCAGTGATTTTACTTTTGGCATCATATCTTTTCGTTTCTTTTTAAATAACTTCCTTATTTTTGTGTAGTTCCCTTTTCTGAAATTAAATGCCATAGTGTTGGGCTGTTGAGTATTTTCTGCACCATGGGGATGTCAAGTTTTATTACATTACGGTCACTATTTCAGACTCTTTGCTTGTATGTGGGGAAGTATCACCTCTCAAAAACACCAAGGGATAGTGTGTGAATTTTCCACAATACTGGATGAGGGCTCAAGCCAGTTCTGTGTTGGATGGATGGAAAGGAACCCCAGAATATCGAACCTGGACCTAGCTGTGGCAATTATTACACATGTATATGCTGACTGGATATGTAAATCAGAGAGCATAAGAAGATAGCGGCTTACTACTCTTACTGGCTTCTATGTGACTCGTGGTTGCTGAAGCCAGTTTAAACAAATGCTAATACATTCTTTATACCCTCACATACTATCATGCTTTGGTTTTTTTTTTGCCTCATTATAGTGAAGTTTTTTTAACTCCTAATGGCTGTGAGCAAGGTAAGCTGACACAGTCATAAAAACACCACTGTCTAGTCTATAGTCACACTCCCCCTAGCACCAGTGAAACTGCTCTAATGTTACATCACTGGAGGGTGAGGAAGTTCCTTAAATATCTCAGAGCAGAATCACCTTATTGGCTGAACAAGCAGAATCCGTTTCAGTGGACAGACTTCAAACTGACAAAGAGTTAATGGGCACAAAACAGACATCAAAACACTCTAGATCCACAGACTGGTTAGTCAACATTTTAATGGAGTGGGCCATTCTGCTAATGACTTAAGAGTTTGCGTGTTACTGAAGAAAAAATTTCACACCACTCTTGAAAGGGAGACAGACGAATTGTCTTTTATATTCAAATTTGGCACATTAGCACGTGGTTTGAACCGGGATGGGAATTTTCTGAGTCACTATAGGGGCTCATTTGCATATGTGGCTTAATCTAATTCTTGACCTTCCCCCCCCACTTCTACCCCTCTACTCTCTGATTTGCTCACCTTGATCATTTTTTTCTGATTTGTCCTCCTTGATTACTGTTTTTTGTTCTCTGTGCCTTAAATATTGAGTCTGTTCTGGTATGGCTATGGTCTGAAGAAGTGGGTCTGTCCCATGAAAGCTCACCTAATAAATTATTTTGTTAGTCTTTAAAGTGCTACTTGACTGCCTTTTTGTTGTGATGGAGTGTGATTATTTATTTTAATTAAATTAATATTTTATATAAATTTAATTTAATATTTAAATATAAATATTTAAGATTTAATATTTACACAGTAAAAGTGGATCACCTGAAACGTCGTCTTGGTTTTTTTCTTAAATAGCAAGTATAAAAAGTAGAATACCTTAATTATGTAGTTACTACGGAAACTAGTTGAATAAAATAATATGAGACAGATAAGACATAATTCTAGGGTTTAATTCAGCAATAAAAAAATCTGTCAGATTGCAGGGTAGCAACAAAGTACATTTACTGTCATATCCTCTCAAGGACTAGTGTCGGCCAATATGTGAATTAGAGCGCCATGGGGAAAAGAAGTCAACAGCTCAGAAGGAGGTCTGGTATTATAAACAGTGCCATTCACTGGACAGAAACTGGACCAGCTCTAAATGGCCGTCCCTGATACAAAGTCAACTGAAATCAATGAGTCTCCTTGTACTGAGGTCAATGTGGCTATGAAGTAGGCCTCAGCTACGCAAGTGTGAACCTAATTTATTCAGCCCAGATGAAAAATGGATTACTTTATATTTCCAAAACTTACATTTTGCATAACAACAGCTTTATCAAACCAAACTTCAGCTCAAACCAGAGGTCCACCTAGTCCAGTATCCTCTCTTTTGACAATGGTTGATTCCACGAGACCCAGAGGGAATGAAGAGAACAGGTGATCAGCAAGTGATCCATCCAATGTCACCCATTCCCAGCCTCTGGCAAACGGACTAGGGACACAGTCCGTGCCCATCTGGCTAATAGCCATTGATGGACCAATCCTCCATGAATCTATCTAGTTTTTTAACTCTGTTATACTCTTGGCCTTCACAACATCCAGATCCTTGGATAAATAATAAGACAATTCACTATAAATTCAGAGAATAATAGAACAAATAAAATAGATAACAAATATATTTCATTTCTTGAGAGTGGTCTATTGGGCAAGAACAGGATTTAAAAAATTATACATATGAGAAGAGAAAAACTGAGCAGAGACAGATATGTAAACTTCCTTGTGCAGTTTAGTATTTGTTATTGGAAATGCAAGCTCTTTGGAAAACCCTAAAACAATTATAGAGAATGATCTAATAAGATCTATGCAATGACAGAAACATTCTATAGAAGGGTGATGTCTCTATTAAATTCTATTCATATTTGGAGCAATTTATCCAACTAATTGCAATAGAACATTTCCACAAAAGAATAAACCTATATTATGTAGAATAACACCTCTAATGTCTGTGTGAGTCTCTGCAATTTCCACATCTTTTAGACCAAAACGTGAACAGAAACCAATTTTCAGCCTCACTGCAAATAATCTAGGAGACTGATTAATAATGAACATTACCTCAATCTTGTGCTGCCTCCTTCGAACAACGGTGCCAGAGCATTCTCCACTGAACTCTCTAAAGCAGCCTCTTAATCTGACCATTCCTTTCAATTTCCTTCCAAAACATTTTTTGTCCCTGGCCTACACGTCAATTTATCTATTCCAATTTTTACTACCAAATGCTCTGTGAGTTTTTAACTCTACAAATCATTACAGTATATAGGAAACAGAATTTGCCACATCATATTACACACTTGGTGCTATACTTGCTTCTGGCAGTTGGCTGTTACTTCAGAGGAGAGAGGAAAGACCCCACAGCATAATGCACCTTTCCCATTCTACACAGAGGAAATAAGTTCTCTCCTGCCCTTTGTACTGTTCCTCAGAGAGTTTGCATTTTGAAGTGGGTGTGTATTTAACACTAAAATTAACATGAATGTAAATATTATATAACTCTAACACAAAAGCAAACAGAATCAGGGGTTGATCAGTAAAGAACAGAATTATCAAACACACACACAAACATGATTTGTCGGGGAAGACTCATAAAGGGAAATCATCCCTCACTGAATTATCAGAATTATTTGAGGGAGTCAACAAACCTATGGACGAGAGTGATGTGGTGGGTAAAGAGTACTTAGACTTTCAGATCCCTCCCCAAAGGCTCTTAAACAAAGTAAATCAAAGGATGAAAGGAAGGGCCACTCATGGATCAGTAACAGATTAAAATGTGGGAAACAAAGTGTGGGAGTAAATGGCCATTTTTGTAATAAAGAGAAATAATTGGTGCAGCCCCCTGGGGATCGATAATGGCGTGGGGGAGAGGGGATAGCACTCTTCAGCAAATAAATAAATGATCTAGAAAAATAGAGCAACCAGTGAGATGGCAAAATATTCAAATAATACAAAATTACTCAAGGTGGTTAAGCTCAAACAGATTACAGTGGGATTTCACAAATTGGATGGCTGGACAACAAAATGGCAAATGAAATGCAGTGATGATAACTGCAAAGTTAAGCACTTTGGAAAACACAATTCCAGCTAAACAGAAAAGCTACATCTACCTGGGCAGCCTCTGTCAAGAGAACTCACTGTCGACAGAGAAACGTCGGCAGTACCTCTGTTGACAGATTGAGCCAACGCATAAAAGCAGATTGAAGGAGCAATCCACTCTGTTGACAAAGCAGCCACACTGCCCTGCTCTCTCTTGACAGAATGGCTGACCCGAAGCTTTGCAAACAGGGCTGCCTGGGGAACCGGAAGTCCTCAGTCGACAGAACTGTCTATATGAGCAGTCTGTTGACAAAACGCTGTCAACAGAGGCGCCATTCCTGATCAGGAACAGGGATAATACTGCCATCTGGACAGCTGGATTTTGTCAACGAACTCTCAACAGAGTTCTTTAGCCATGTAGACACTGGGCAAGTTTTGTCAACAAAACAGCTGTTCTGTCGATAGAAATTTCCCATGTAGACACGGACAAAATGTTCAAGCCTAAATTAGCTGTTACCACTCAAGAAAGAGATCTTAGAGTCATTGTGAATAGTTCTCTGGCAACATGTGCTCAACATGCAGCAGCAATCAAAAAAACTAACAGAATGTTAGGAAACATTATGAAAGGGGCAGATTTTAGGACAGTAAATATCGTAATGCCATTATATAAATCCATTGTATGTCTATACTTTGAATATTGCATGCTGTTCTGATTTCCGCATCTCAAAAATAAAATATATTACAACTTGAAAAAGTACAGAGAAGGGTAATAAAAAGATATAGGAGATTGAAAAAGCTTCTGTGGGAGGAGAGATTAAAAAGTCTGGGACTGTTCAGGTTGCAAAGAGATGTCTACAAGGAACCAGGGGAGGAGGAGAAGTTTAGAGGACTATAAAATCATGAATGGAGTGAAGAAAGTGAATAAGGAAGTGTTGTTTACTTCTTCATAGGACACAAGGAACCCAGGGTCAAGGCACCAGGTTTAAAACAAAAATAGATTTAAAGAATCCTACGGCTGGAAGGGACCTCAGGAGGTCATCGAGTCCAGCCCCCTGCTCAAAGTAGGATCGCCCCTAACTAAATCATCCTAGACAGGACTTTGTCAAGCTGAGACTTAAAAACCTCCAGAGATGGAGATTCCACCACCTCTCTGGGCAACGCAGTCTAGTGTTTCACCACCCTCCAAGTGAAATAGTTTTTCTTAGTATCCAAAAATAAGGAAGTACTTCTTCATACAACACACAGTCAACTTTAGGTATTCATTACTGGGAGTAATTGTGAAGGCTAAAAGTATAATTGATTCAAAAATGATTAGATATGATCATGGAGGATAGGTCCATCAATGCCTATTAGCCAAGACTGCCATAGATGCAACCCCCTGCTTTGGGAGGCCTTAAGCCTCAAGTAGCCAGATGCTGGGACTGGATGACAGGATGGATCACATACCTTGCACTGTCTGTTCTTCCCTCTGAAGTGTCTGGTACTGGCCACTATCAGAAGACAGGATACTGAGATAGCTGGACCATTTGTTTAACCCATCATTGCCATTCTTATGCCACCCACAGCTGTTTACTGTACGAAGTCCCACCCTCCAAAATGGAGCATGACATCTGCAACAACACCCACATTCTCACATAATGGAGAAAAGTGCTCCACATAGCCCTAGACTAATCATGCTATAGGGTAACACACAAGATCTAATTTCCTTTCTCTTCAGCAATGGGACTTGATCAGGAAATGATTTTTCACTCCTGTGAAAATTTTCAGTGAAAATTAAAAAGTGTTCTGGTCAAGACATTTCTTAAAAAACTTTTAAGTCTGCACCAAAAATTGAAAAATATTTTCCTTCCATTTTTGACTGTTGAAAACAAAATAAAAGGGTTATGACATAAGGACCATGCATGCAGGGACAATGTTATGCAGGATCGCATGCAGAGACAAGGCAATCAAGAATCAGACTCCCCCAGTTAAAGAATTCCTAACTGAGCTCAAGCACCACAACTTGGAACAGAATATTTTGTTCAACTCTTGCAGCTGTCTGCTTCATTGGTACTCACACGGGGCCAAATATTGCCCCATATATCAACCCCAAGTGGACAGACTGAGCAGATGGGTATAGAAACTTCCTTCCAACTGCCTCTCCTGCTCCCAAACAAGGTTATGTCTGTACCAGTGGGTTGAGAAGAAGCTGTAGACCCATCTGTTTTCCACAGGGGCCTACCAGTGAACTTTGCAATAACTCAGTTACAGTTCGGCCTCAACACCTCCATCCTTATCTACAGCAGTTCAGCTGAGGCTTTTATGGAACACATAGCTACTTGGATATGCAGTGACTGCAGACATCCTCCTGCCCCCAGGCTCCTTAATTCCCCACTCAGTTTGCAGAACAACACAAGCTCCGTTGCTTAATGTACCTTTAGCCCAACAGTAAAGAATAATAGACCAAAGAGTACTTGTCTCTTCCTAGAATAAAGGCTATTATGTTCTGTAACTGATTCCAATTTTTCACTGATCTGCGGAAGCAAAAGATTACAATTTTAACTCTGTAGTCCAATTTTTACTTATTTCATGTATATTTGCATATCTGGAAATAATGCACACACTATTCACATTGCCTAATTTGAAGAGGGACGTCACAAGGGGGCAGGTTGCATGGAAACAAGTTCATAATTTTATCTAGGTTCAAAATGGTTAAAAAAACATAGTGCTGTCAAAACACAAAATTGAAAGTTCAACCAACATTTAAGTGCTAAAGAGGAATGCTGTATGAAGAAGAATTTAACAATAAAGCAAATGCAGTGTTCCAAGCAAACAGTGGGCTAAATTAAGATATTAAGTGTCCTTAGAAAGGCAAAATCTCAGAACCCAGACGAAGAATAGTAAATCCCATAAAGAGAAACACAAAATGAAAGGACCCCATCCCCTGCCCAGTGCTTAAGCCAAGTAGGTGTTCAGGAAATAGGCAGATATACGAATGGGCACAGAGGAGCTACCGAATTCCTCCCTTTTCAGATGATGGAGCAATGTACTAAGGCTATTACTGTTCAATAGCTGGAATGAACTGAGTAGCTCTTACACTTCCTCACTCTGGGAACTGGGGACAGACAAGGATGGGAGGACTCATGCAACTGTCGATTCCCTGTCCACATTCTTCCTTCACAATTGCTCCATTCTCTGTACTGCCTTTTATCTTCATCAAAGTCTTGGCTCCTGAATTCTATATATAATCTGCAATCTTCTGATCAACTTGGAGTCCACCAAATCATAATCAAGCTTGGATGCCATAAAAAACATGAATTACTGTGCAGGTCAGCTTTCAAGAGGTGAGGGTGTAACCTGGCAATGTTGCTGAGAGTATAATAAGACTATCTGGAGACATCTGAATGTGCTCCAGCAAATTAATGATTGAATCTAAGCTTACACTCAGACTGCTTCCAGATGAGACTGACATGATTGTATAGTGGTTGCTACTCAAATAGATATGAGTGCCCATGTGAAGTTACTGTTTCATTATTGTTGTGGGGCTATGTTGATCCCTGGATGTTAAGAAGACATGGCAAATGAAGTAATATCTTTTTTTGGTTCAACTTCTGCTGGTGAGAGATAAGTTTTTGTGCTACAAAGAGTTCTGGTCTAATGTTGGTCCCATACAAAATAGCACTTACTCCACCTTGTCTCACTATGCAAGTTACTCCAGGGTTATTTCCTAAAGGAAATACATCAAATGCCATGGACATATTCGTGCCTACAAATGAAAATTTGTAATAATTTTAATGGTAACTACTGGTAGGTGAGAAAATAAGTGAAAGGATTGGGATTAACTGTTGTTTGGTTCCCAAGCACAGGATTTCAGATTTCCTGGGTTTATATATTTTAAATACTGTGCCAGCCAGAAATTTACACACAAAACAAAAGGGGAAATACAGAACTCTTTGACCTCTAGTGCAGAAATTACTTCCTGCTTCCAGACAGCTCAAAAATTAAAATAAGTAACATTAGCCACGTATTGTAAAGAGTTCTCTGGTATTTCCTTAAAGTATTATCAATTAAAATGAGCAATATAGAGACATTTGGGACATTTCTTAATGTTATTATAAATCCTCTTTACTGTATGTACCCCCAGCAGATCAGGTCACAGTTGTGCCCGGCACTCAACAAACGCCTTTAAAGACATACTGCCTGCTTTAAAGACACTGTGAGCTACAAGACTGAGAAAAGGCTGGGGAAATGGAACACACAAACACAATGATTAGGATGATGGCTGGACAAATGTCACATTAGTTTCATCTTTGTTAGGATTCATCATAAAGTAAAAAGCCTTAACTGCCTCTGAACCAAGATCATTAATTCATATTTTTAAGATATTTTGTTCCAAACTACACTGACAATTTAGACAAGTTGAATGCAATAGTCCTTATTAGAGGAGATGAAGACTAAATTATGCTCTCGGATATTCAAGGCCCCAATTTAAATCATCTATCCCTAAGAAATAATTTGTTAAATAAGCGTTACATATATTCTGAAAATCAGAAAAGTAAATGAGTCAACCCTTCTCTTATTAGCCACAGGAACCATCAGAATGAAGAAAGGAAGAGTAAGACAAATGTAAGTAAACAAGAAAACTCAAAAGAGAGCAACCGGAATTGAGGATAGTCAGTAAAATGATAACACATTACGGTATCATCTAAAGCAGAGAGTCTTGAAAATCAACAGGTCAACTAGAAATAAAAATAATTAAACCTAACTTTAGAAAGTTTAAAGTGATAAAATAATATTGTGAATTCAGACAGTGAAAAACAGCAGCTATATATGCAGAATAAATTGTTTTGAAAGCAGGGCCCTAGAAGGTATTGTAAGATCCCATATTTAAGAAAGCTGAAACTTTTAAAGTGGAGAGGAATAACAGGATTTTGAAATGTGTGGGGTCCTTTCAAAAAGGACTCCTGTGTAGCTGTGCCGAGCCACACGCATTTGCAAGCAGCACTTTTGAAGTGCCATGGCCCAGAGCATGTGAATGCTAATGAGGTGCTGATTATTCATTTCAGCCCCTTATTAACATTCTTCGATTTGACCATTAGCATGGCCATTTTGAAATTTTGGCCAAGTATGGCCACAGCCTAAGTGTTTTATCTTTACCTTTATTTTTCTTATAACTATTTGTCATTTTAATGTCCCATTACTTGTACTCATTTATATTCTCTCTTTTTCTCTCTTATTAGCTAAGCAATTTGTTTTATGGTTTTATCTAATCCACTGCATTCAAAACGAAGGGTCTGCTTATCGCTATGTGGGGTAACGAATTGTGAGGATATTATTTCCTTAAAGGAATAATGAACTCAGCGTATTTGTACTGTGTAGTATAGGGCTGGCCAGTACACAGGACATCACTTACATTTCTAGAAAGTCTGGGACTGGGAGTGTATTGGGGTACACTGTAGTAATTTTTAGAGTTAATAAAAGCCACGGGGTGGCAGGCTGACTGTTGCATACACAGAAAAAGCTGAGTGTAAATTACATGTTGGAATCTGTTGGTGAGCAGTCCATGTTGGACACTACAATAGAAAAGCATTGTAAAGGGCACCCCAGGTTGCATTGCTAAGGTGACGTAGATACTCATTAGTTTAGCTCACACCCTGGTATGTCAAACCCTCCCTTCTTCTCAATGCCAAAACACACTGCATCTCACAGACTTCATCTGGACAACTTATTTGAGTAATATGCTAATTAGTGAGAGCAAGGGAGGCAGAACTATGATGACAAAATTTACAGTTACTCATCATGATCCCTTTCTGCAAAATGGGTCTCACATTTAGATAATTCACTGGGGCTGCTCCATAGCTTAATTAATTAATATTTGTGATGTTTCCCATGACATTTTGACAAAAACTTGTCTATACAAGTGCAATAGTATTTCTGCCTTTGTGTTTTGTTTCCTCCAGATACCCTATGTCAGTCCAGATGAGTGGATGAGAACTCACTTTATTCAGTGAAAAGAAGAAAAGCAAATCTTCAGTGAAGTCCTCACCCAATGAAACTGTCTTGCCATTTGACCCTCTACAGAGGTTTTCTGCCAAATGAATATCTCAAATAACTAAATAAATACTCTAAGACAGTGGTTCCCAACCTGGAGTCAATGGGAGAAAAATCATCATACAAAACAAGTTTAAATAAATCACAAAGTTATAATCAATTATTATTTTTAACTTAAATATCTTCCAGTAATGTTATTAACTGCTGTGTGAAAATCTATGTTGTGGTTTCCTTTTTTCATTTAATGAACTATACAAAGCGGCTAGAATTGGCTGTTAAGGGGGGTGGGATCCATGAACGGTTTAGGAGGCAATAATAAGGGGTCCACGAACAGTTGAGGGATGATTGTGGGTCTGCACTAGTGAAAAGGTTTGGAACCACTGCTCTAAGAGTAGCTCTAGATCCCTAGGATGCCAGAGGTAGAAGAGAATAACCCAGAGAAAGAAAATTGACAAGAAATATACAAAAACCATTCTTCAGCATCTTCCTGTGCCAGTCATGATAGAGAGGAACTTAATCAGGACAGCTGGAGTAGTGGCACAGCCTGGAAAAGGGGTGGAGTCGGGGTGGTTGGAGTGGAGCAGGCTAGAGTGGGGTCTGCATCACGGGGGGTGCCCTGGGCCTTGTGCCCCCTCAGAACAGCCTTGATGGTCGGAGGTCAAAAGACTAAGGCTTTGTCTACATTACAGCTTTTAGTGACCACTATGTTGGCATAGCCATGTCACTAAAAGCCAGGCAGTGTAATAAACCTTTATCTGGTTTACTACAGAATTGTCTACCAGCATTGTTTTTGGCGTGAAATCCAGAATGCCAATTGATCTGGAATGAGTAACTGGTCTCTTTGGAATGGGAGAAATCCAATGGAGTATAATTTTTTGTGTGGCCATCATTACCACAAATTTCATTTTGACTGGCTGGCTGGAGAGTCTAACATTCCATAATAAGACTGGGATAGTCATCCAGCAATTCACATTTATTACTGACTTGATAAAATCTAATTATAGAACACATCAGCAGTTTAGGGTATCTGTACTGTTTCTGACAGTCTGCCCTGAGGTTGGCATTCACAGTTGTGAGTCACAACAGACAGTATAACAACATTCAGCAGCCAATTGCCGTATCTGTGGCACTTATTGTCAGGTTTTCAAAAGAACTCAGGACTCAACATACAGAGCTTTTCTGAAGAACCTGACCATCATGTAACTACTTGACTAAAAGTGGAGGACAAACAGAAGTGAACCACCAACACAGGATATTAGGTAGGTTAACATGGGAAAAGGAGAGTTCATTGACATTTTAGCCAGGAGATCTACAGGTGAAATACAAATGCTTTTATATTGACCTTTAATAGATAGACACAAATCACAACTCAAAATCATACACTTTCTTCTATTTTTTGTAAAGGTAGTACAGCACAAGATTATGTAACTTTGCTGAGATTTGTTCCACATACAAAATCCTGTGACCTCTTCCTTTACAGAATTTGAGACGCTGGTGGTTAATATTACCAGTCCTGATGCAGTTACTAAAACCAAGAAATAAATGGGCGGGGTATTATTTTACTTAGACAAGCATCTTAGAAATAACTTTGGTATATTTAGCAGTTCTCTCATTTTACTCAAGGAGGCTTCCCTTTATGACAGGCAATGTACTTTTGAAACTGCAATGAAAGGGGGAGAACAGAGAAAACACAAAAACTTTCTGTCGCCCAGTTTGTGGGAAGAAGGTCCACATACAGGAAACCGTAGCCACTTGCGTCAGTTTAGTGTGATATGAGTAACCCAAAGTTCCATACAATGAAGATGGAACACCATCTGTTCTACCACAGTTGATATATAATACAACAGCAATATTTAAGCAGAGATAAATGTACAAGGTTGGATGTCCCTGTTGCTGTTCCTTAGGTAACTGTACCTATCCCTGCCTCACATCTCCCCTCTCCTTGTCTGTCTCTTTTTCCCATTTTAGTTAGGATTCTTCTCTTCCATGCTGCTTGATTGCAGTTATCATTTCCTATAATAAGCATCACCATTGCTCACAGTACTTGGAAGCATCTATTACCAGGAACGTACTGCTCAGTTCCAGCTGTCCCAGGATACAGCATGCTCAGTACAAATGGATTCTTCGAAGGATTTTGCTGCCAAACTCTTATATATATAAATTGATCTTGTTTTTCAAACACTTACAGGTTGAACCTCTTTAGTCTGGCACTCTCTCGTCTGGCAAAATCCGTAATCTGGCATGATTTTAGTTAGCCAGATGTCCACTTACCAGGGGTGTGGCCAAGTTTCGTGTGGTCCCATAAAGTTTGTTTACAGCCACCAGTCCTGGTTCTCAGTGTTCTGTGCTGTTATTCAGCCGTAATTTACCGTCAAATGTCTTCTAAGAGCCCAGTAAGCAGTAGAAGTGTTGGTAATTCTGCTAAATGACATTAACCTTCCAGGGTCCAGTAAATTTTCTCATCTGGCACCAGTCTGGTCTTGAGGGTGCTGGATTAGAGAGGTTCAACCTGCACTTGGTCAAATTTGGCCAATTTTTACAAGAACAGTTATACGCATGTCCCTAGAAACATAGTCACCTCCTTTGCCAAATTTCAATTCCCTGCCGTCACGCATGAAGGTGATAGAGCTTTTAAACAGTTGTAAGAATTTTTTTAAATGGGGAGAATAATTTAATTTTCTCTAAACTTATTTTCAGAGATGGCTGAACCATCTTTTGATTAAACTTTCCAAAAAACACATCTTGACTCTGGCACTCAGGATGGAAAATTGGCTAAAGTTTTAAGTTTTACACAATCACAAATAGGGTGATAAAATGATAAATATTTGGCACCGTAATTATAGATAGCCCTACTAGCTCTCAGAAGTGAGGTGTGTGCAAATAAGAAGTGGGGAGCCACATCCACTTCCTTCTCCTAAAACCCCTCATCCCACAGCAATCACCTATGAAATGTCTCTCATCAGCACAACCTTCTAATACTATATGCTTCTCACCACCTTCTGCCTGCACATCCCTATGAATATTTGTAACAGCTTACTCTCCCCTTGCCCCCAGAAACATATCCTGGTCTGAAGCTCTACATAACCCTTTCCATTTCCAAGCCAGTAGTACAGGGACATCTCACTGTAGCTTGATGGTGCCTTAACTGGAACCCTTGAGAGAAAATTGAGGAAAGTTTTCTGGCCTGCAAATTTCCATCAGGCACATATTCAAAGGCCATAATGCAACAGAACTAAATAACTTGAGGACAAGCCAGAGAAGAATCCGAAAAGAAACACATAATGGCCTGAATCTATCCCTCTTGTGAACTGACTGACATCAAGTGTCCGTCTACACTAGCAACTAATTTGTAGTTAGGCACTACTTTGAAGTAGCCCGCAGAGAGACTACACACATTTTCCTTTACTTAGAAGTTAACTTCGAAGAAGGGAGCCCAACTTCGAGGTCTTTATTCCATTCCTAGGAATGGAGTAGTGCCATACTTCGAAGTTTAACTTCGAAGTCGGGTGTGTGTAGGGGCTTAACTTCGAAGTTGCACTTCAAAATAAGCAACTTCAAAGTTATTTTTGTAGTGTAGATACAGCCAAGAGAATTACAAGGGAGATGAATTAGGCCCATGATGTGACATTTATTAACTGGAAGTAGACAAGCCTAGACAGTGTTCATGCTATTTTTTTACATTTGAAAAGTTCCTGAGTTCCTCATCAGAAGAAATTTCCAGACATACAAGAATGTTTTCCTGATAAACATCTCTTACAGTCTTAATCATATTTAGATATACCTTTGCAATTTTGTTTGGTAAGGCAGAGTTGAAAATTGTATCAAATCCATACATTTGTTTTCTTTTTTTATTTTAAGATACCTCTATACCAATTCATTTTATGATGTTAATTAGGCTAACACTTGTAACTTTCTGATAGTAGGTTTTTGCAATCTCCTATTCATCTTTGACAGGTAATTTCTATAGCACTCAAAATGGTTGAAAGAGGAATACTCAAGAGGACCTTGTGTCATCAAAATTTAGTGCATTTATTACAGTTTTATTCAAATTATAGCCTTGTATTGCAAAGGTTTGAACTATGCCAACGTGGGAAAAAAATCACATAACAGAATATTTATTGGCCAACTATATTATATATTCTTTATTGTTATGAGATCTATGCTGATCCTTGACAACTCACTCAAAGGTTTATGGGAACAATATAAATGACCCATATTTCCAGACTTGTTCTAGAGTTATTGAAAGTATAGCTGGGAGGATGTTACTTCACCTGTTTCATTTACATTTTGACATGTGCCACTAAAAACTGCACTGTAAACTTTTGTTGTTAGGTGGCACCAAAAATGAAAAAAGAAAATATTTGGATAGAGTTGAGTGGATGATACTCCTTGTCCAGCTGAAACAAGGAGAAAAGATCATATTCAGATCTCTAAAATGACTATTTGATATTATGCAATATGTTTATTCTTTTGGCTACTTAGTTAACACATATTCCTTACAGCTATAGTGAAAGTCTGCCAGCAGTTAGCAGTAATATATTGTGATTGAGTCAAATCAATTAATTACCTAAGAAGAGCTGTTTAAGAAGTGCTGATTACAGACTTAACACTCTTCCACAGAGCTATGTGCGACATTCTTTGTACTGAAATTGTATTTGAACCTATATAGACGATATCTAATTACAAATGTGAAATAGTTCAGATTTGTAGACTAATGTGATCTACTTTCTAGAATGCCAACAAGTGTTAACTATTTGAAACTGTTTCCTAAACCAGATTTAAAAAAAAAAGTATCTGTACTTTATTTTAGGAAAATATGCATATCTACCTATGTTTTGTGATAACATTTGATGTCTGTGATATGGGTCAAGGGATTTGGGGCCTAAAAAGTATGAGAGTTTTAGTATTACAGTGTAGTGTATTGGAAGTCTAAATTCAATATTGTAATGGATGGGATCAGTGCACATATGGGATATGCGGTGCTTTAGGCATGGGATATGCATTTTCACCCAAGATATCAACTCACAGGTGCACATAGCAATTCTGGATGGTTGCCAGCCAGAGCCCAAGTTGATGAGAGATGTGGAGGCTGGTGAAAAAAGAATGGAAAGATGACTGAGAAAACAGGATGAAGAAAGAGATGAAGCAATCTGCTTTTTTTGAGTTGGTGATGAAGGTTGACAAGAAAATGTTTTGGTTGGCATATCAACACAACTAAAAAGTGTACTCCAGAGCTCAGAAGTTACCGGAGAACCTCTGTCAAACCTTTAGATTCTTACATATGGGAGGACAGTTCTGTTTTACAATAGGTGTGGAATGCAGCTGCAGCCAACCCTAGAGACACTGGGGTCTACCCCACAACAGCCATTAAGATGTTACATTCTCTGTAAGTTTAAACAACTACAGTTGTTAAATACTATTCCCGTCGTAATGCCAATGCTTCAAGAAGTCATTATGGATAGACTGAAGGAAAAGCAGCCTTAGCGCTGGCTGTGGTGGAGCTGGGATATTTGTAGGAATGTATTTTTTCGTTATAAACAGAGTTACAGATGGATTTGTGTGGTGAGAAAGCTGTGAACTCAAGAGAATGCAGAGGGTCTTAAAACATCCACTTTGTGTTTCTTTTTATTTTTCTATAAGTGGGTCTGAAACTGAACTTCTGGAGAGAGAGTACTCCTTTCCCCACCTGCTATCCAGTGGGCAATTTTCCCAGGATCCAGAATATGAGTTCTTCCATAGACATAAGCCTGTTAAATCTTCTCTGCCTAGCTTCCTATCAAAGCAGGCAAAATTGAATGTGAGCAGGCAACAAAGATTGTCCAGAGCAGAGTGTAAGGGTGAAAAAGGATCCCCCCGCCACTTGCATGCACAATATTGTCTCCAGTTTTGTTTATTAAACTTGTTTTCTACAAAAGCCTTAATAGCATAGCTATAATGGGCAAGAGGGTAATACCTTGTATTTTTCATCACCCAACATTCCCCAGGGATCTATGGTCAAACATTTAATGCCATTTTTTGATAGGTCCCTCTCTGAGGTAAGTAACAGAGGGATATAGTTTCTATGTGAAACTAAATAGGCAGACATGAGTTCCATATTCTATGTATATACCCAGAGTGGCCTAATGGTTTCTTTATTTTTTTGTCACACTTGTACCAATATTTGGCCTCACCAACAACGGAACACCAATGCAAGCCACCGAAATCCCTTTTTGGAGTAGGGTATCTCATTACTGAACAAAGCCAAGGCCAGTTCCTATTGGCATTCTTCCCTTTGTCACATTTCCTCTACCCATCACTGAACATTGGCCTTCTCTCAGCCACACCCTCCCTCTCTCCTTTATGGTCCATTCTTGCTGATTGACATACTTAATTTTCACCCTCATTTCCCTCAGCCACTGAAACTACAACTACCCGCTGACTTTGCACCAAGGATTTCTGCACTCCTCGCCATTCTGCTCTTGGCAATAGGACCCGTCATTCACCAGCCTGGGGTATGCTGAACTGTTAACAATGAGCTGTGATTCCCTCAGCTAGACTCCACCAGCCCATGCCACACTTCTGGTGCAGTGGATCAGCCTGTCAGACACAACCTGCGTAAAGGGTTCCTACATCAAAAATCTTTCTCTGTTCAAGAGGATGCAGTACACAGGAGGCCATGTCATCTGCATCATGCTGCTTCTCTTCATGCTTACTTTACAAACAAAGTCAACGAGTTAAAAAAAAAACCCTAACACTGAAACATAATTAAAAGTGTTAATCCTGATCCTCTGAATAAATACCACAGTACACTTTCTGGTGTGTTATCGTTGCTTTTGGTTCATTGGTTACTAATTCACTAATTCTGGTACCCCAGTCAGAAAGCCATTAGTGAGATTTCGCTGCAGCTGTTTCATCTTGGTCCAACAGCCTCTGTCACGTAACTGCAGACCTCAAATATGAATTTCAAGTAGCCACTGGCTTCACTTCTGGTTTTTATTTTTTTGTTTTTTTTAAATATCCCTCCAGGAACCCAGCTGCAATCTACAGAACTCTAAGGACATGCTGATAGCTTGTGCTTGCTTTATCCTATCATTCTGGCTTTGAATGAACCTGAAGCTCTACATGAAATACAAAGAATCTGAAAACATATGACTCAACAGCAGCTAGAAAGTCTATCAAAATGGGCATGGCTTGAACAGCTCAATCTATGTACTATACAGTTCTACCACTATAGTATTTGAATTTATCCAACTGTAAATTCATTCTCCATCAGCCTCTTTGTTTGTGTGGCAGAAAAAGAGGTTCAACCATCATAAAGAATTCCTAACTATAGGCGTGTCAAGGTTAGTAGTAACCAGTCTACTTGACAGTGATGGACACATATATAAGAGGAATTGTAATCCTAGGAGAAGGTTAAACCAAAGTTCTGCAGAGGTACACCTTTTGGTTCCCTTAAGGATTCTAAGATGGCTAGATGCAACAGTGATGCATGTGATAGAAATGATCAGATAAAGATACATACATAGATGAGCAATTAAGAAAATCAGTGAATGTGCTGTCAGCTGTTATAACTAATAAGTATAATTTTCTGTAAATGGCAGTAATACCTTCTCATGTATTCCAGTACATGGCTGATATATTGCTTGTTATTAAAGAATGAACAAGTATAAGAAAATAATTACAAACCCCCCTCTGGAATTCTTCAGATACTATCTGTAGTGCTTGCTGTTGTTGAATGAAATCTCCTTGGGAATATCCATAACCTGAATTTTCAGTCTCAGGAAAATGAAAAATATAAAGTTAGGTGACTGCCATCTGTCCCAAAATTGGCACAGATGCCTCAGTTTCCACAGATGTGTTCACAGACAGAGTCCAAAATGTATTTCAAGCTCTGTAATATCAAGTTTCAGTATCACTCGAGGATGTGGCCATGCTATAAGGAGTCAGATCTCATACTGACCACACTATTTTGCAGGACCAAAAATTTCAGCAAAAAAAGTTCTGATTTCCTCACTTCTCTCAGGGTTTTCATGGCAGCTAAGTTTGTCCCTGAGGTGAGGGGCTAGATGTTGACTGCAACTGGTCAGAGTGGCAGGTGCAAGACTGAGGACTGTTGATACCCCAATAAGGGGAGAAAGAAACCAGAGTTGTGAGCACTGCTAGACAGCAGTGTACTGAAGAGGGTTCCATGATCCTGGTAGCAATGCGGGTTCAAAGACAGAGGCAACAGACACCAGACAATGGAGAACAATGAGGACATGTGACACATAGCCAGAAGGGGGCCCTCTGCTGAGGGCTGAGCTATTTCTCAGTGTGACCAGCAGGAGTGGGAGTCACAAATTGTTACAATGTCATTCCACAAAAGTTTTTGATATTTGATATTTATGTGTCCTGATTTGGATCACAAACAAAAGACTGAAATATTAGAAAGTCCTGCAGGAAGGCTACTTCAGTTTCACTCAGTTCTATTCAGATTTGTACATACTACATTGTCTGGAACTAAATGCCTTATTTCTTTCTATTGTTTAAAATATTCAGAATAATAGGTAGAAATTAGAAATTTAGAAAACAAAAAATAATGAACTAGAATAAGTTCTTCACCAATTCTAATACATACTACAACATTAAAGTGACATTATTTTGAGGCAAAAGAGCTTATTGATATCAGAAAAGAAGTGTGACTCAAGACCAAGATATCATAGCCTTGCTTCTGAATTCTCTTGATTTTGTAGGAACGTATTAGATTGACAGTTATATTTTCATAATTTCTTTTATGTTTCACTATGGTTGAAATCCTAGACTCATGGGAGACAAGGTAAATTTTACCTTTGACTTCAATAAGGTCAGGACTTCTTTCTATAAGCTAGTTGTATATTATTTGCCAAAACATTTAACATTTTAATTATAAGTGCAGCGTGTAGTCAATTATGCAGATAATTTTAGCACTGTTAAAATTTTTATTGTAATACAATCTTTACAAATATTTCTTCCAGGAAAAGGATGCTCTTTTCATTTGTGTTTAATATGGTGACTTGAGTTCCTTTTTATATAGGTGCATTTTATATTCTATTTTTATCTGTAAGTTTATATCTGTGTATATATATAAAATACACAGATATAAACTTACTGATAAAAATAGAATATAAAATGCACCTATATAAAAAGGAACTCAAGTCATCATATTAAACACAAATGAAAAGAGCATCCTTTTCCTGGAAGAAATATTTGTAAAGATTGTATTACAGTAAAAATTTTAACAGTGCTAAAATTATCTGCATAATTGACTACACGCTGCACTTATAATTTTATTTTTAATTTAAATGAACAAATATCTTATAAGGGCCCATTCTATCCTCTATGGATTTGTCCCATAATTTCAGATAAAGAGTAAAATGAAAAGGACTGCCCATTCATAAATCAATATCTGGGATATAAATACACTGCATTGTCTTGAGGTCAGTACAAATGACTTAACAAGCCAAATATTTGCTTTATTTACACCTTCTCGGCAGAGCAATGGCTCTTCAGAGACTGAAAGTCTAGGTTGCCAACTTCTAAACATGTGACCACAGGTGAATCATCTGACAGCTCTGAGCTTCACTAAACCCAGCAGGAACTTGATGAAAAGCAAGTTGTTGCATGCTAGTCTGAATGTGAACACCATTTTCGTAATGGACTTAGTAAGGTTAAGTTGTATCCCCAGAAGTTTTTCCTCTCACTGTAAATTTATAAAAGACAACACTAAAAATGCATAATTATAGACATTTGCATTTTTGCATATCACAATGGCTTAGTGCACATATTTGATTGAAAACATCAAAATTTGAGCTCTTTTGATAACACAGCTACTCAGTCCCATGTTCTGTTGAAGGCATATCACAGAAATGTACTCATCATGAACAGGTCACAGATAGCCTGCATCCCTGAAGGAAATCTCATATTTCTCTCCCTAAGGCTACATAGTAACGCTATCATAAATTAGAGAATTTGCCATGGTTACCATTAATCCCCACCACCTCACACACATGCACATTTGAAATTAAATTACAGCTCATGCATTGTAAAATTATAAAAATTGTGTCCTACCTATGGTGGTAATAACTGTGCCAGCAAAGAAGAAGGAACTTCCCAAGTCCCAGTGGCTGATTTGAGATGTGTTTCTTAAAGGTATGATTCCTGCATTTATTGCTGCCACTACTTGCTGCAAGTTTAAAAAAGATACCTGTCAATATTCATGAAACAAGCCATGTTAACATACATTATGCAGTAGATTCACAAAGACAAAGCCACTTAGATGTAAGCAATAAAAAAGAGAGCAGCTATGTCTAGACTGCACATCTATCTCAAAATAATTTGTGCACAAAGCAAATTGCCTAAATTATTTTGAGATACCATATTTTGGATTTGGTGCCATCCAGATGATGGGTAGCAGGATTGCAATTCTGCGGTCGAAGTAGAAGCACTAGTTTGAGTGCAAGGCAAAGATGCAGAGCCTAAACATTGCCGTAGAGTGTTGCCATTGACTTTAATGAGTTCAGCTGTTAATCCTTGGAGTAAATCTCAAACATACAGGACCAACTTCTGCAGTCCTTGACTTCTACTGGAATTTTATTGCCACGGGACTCCACAGCTGGACCTCAGGGCATTGAGAGCTTGATCCATAGCCCACAAAAGTCAATGAGACTTCTATTGAATTCAGTGGGTTTTGGATCACCCTAACTAGAGACAATTACAGGTTCAGCCTCTCTAATCCAGAACCCTCTTGTCTGGCAACATCCATGATCTGGTATGATTTTAGTTAGCTGCAGGACCACTTATCATGGGAGTTTCCCATGGTCCCATAAAGTTTGTTTACAGCCACCAGTCCTGGTTCTCAGTGTTCTATACTGTTATTTAGCTGTAATTTACCCCTAACTGTCTTCTAAGAGACCAGTAAGTAGTGAAAGTCTTGGTAATGTATTACACAATATTGACCTCCCTTGGTCTGTCATATTCTCTCATCTGGCACTGATCAGGTCCTGAAAGTTCCGGAAGAGAGAGATTTAACCTACAGAATTAATAATTTGACTCTCTCTCTCTCTCTGTGTGCAGAAAAACACATTCCTTGAACACTTGAAATTTAGTTTCCCAGCTATTGTTCATATTTTTCACACCACTCTTGAAAGAGAAGCTGCTGAACTCTCTTTTATATTCAAATTCAACACAGTAACACATGGTTTGAACCGGGATGGGAATTTTCTAGGTCACTATAGCCGTGTCTACACGTGCACGCTACTTCAAAGTAGCAGCACTAACTTCGAAATAGCGCCCGTCCCGGCTACACACGCCAGGCGCTATTTCGAAGTTAACTTCGACGTTAGGCGGCGAGACGTCGAAGTCGCTAACCCCATGAGGGGATAGGAATAGCGCCCTACTTCGACGTTCAACGTCGAAGTAGGGCACATGTAGCCGATCCGTGTCCCGCAACTTCGAAATAGCGGGGTCCGCCATGGCGGCCATCAGCTGAGGGGTTGAGAGATGCTCTCTCTCCAGCCCCTGAGGGGCTCTATGGTCACCGTGGGCAGCAGCCCTTAGCACAGGGCTTCTGGCTGCTGCTGCGGCAGCTGGGGATCCATGCTGCAGGCACAGGGTCTGCAACCAGTTGTCAGCTCTGTGTATCTTGTGTTGTTTAGTGCAACTGTGTCTGGGAGGGGCCCTTTAAGGGAGTGGCTTGCTGTTGAGTCCGCCCTGTGACCCTGTCTGCAGCTGTGCCTGGCACCCTTATTTCGATGTGTGCTACTTTGGCATGTAGACGTTCCCTCGCAGCGCCTATTTCGATGTGGTGCCGTGCAACGTCGAAGTTGAACATCGACGTTGCCAGCCCTGGAGGACGTGTAGACGTTACTCATCGAAATAGCCTATTTCGATGTTGGCTTCATGTGTAGACGTAGCCTATAGGAGCTTGTTTGCATACTTGGCTTAATCTAATTCTTGACTCCCCCTGCCCCCTTCTGCCCCTCTACTCTCGGATTTGCTCACCTTGATTATTTTTTTTTCTGATTTGTCCACCTTGATTACTGTTTTTGGTTCTCTGTGCCTTAAATATTGAGCCTGTTCTGATATGGCTATGGTCTGACAAAGTGGGTCTGTCCACATAAGCTCACCTAATAAATTCTTCTGTTAGTCTTTAAAGTGCTACTTGACTGCTTTTTTGTTTCTTTTACTCCAATGAACTAGCTGCAAGTAAAGCAAGAAAGATGTGACTCCATTTTTCAAAGCAATGAACCAGATCATCCCATCAGTTGTGAAGGAGAAATTACCATGTATATTAATAGGAAAGTCTGTTTTAAAATGCTGGTATACAATTTCCTAGAGTAATTTTATGTCAAATAAATTCCACTTAATTAAGAACATTCAGAGAGGATAGAAAGTATAAAAATTAAATATCTTTCTTTGAATTATAAGGTTATTAAATCTTCAATATGATAATCACAAATTCAGAATTAACTATAATGCAATAATTATCCATACAAGTAGACCTCTAGATTTATACTATTACATACGTAATATGGATAATTATTGAAAATTCATTTCTCAAGCACATCAGTTCTGGTAATGGAGATGAATGAGCACAATTTTTATGAAATTTACATTTTCACAAAACATTTTCACATCCTGCAGAATCATGTCATGGAGATTTATCTTAACACAAAAATGCCCCTGTTAGCAGTCTCTAGTACAGACACATACCAATATTTTTGTTATTTTTAAATATCAAGAACTAACGGTATTTTATAGCTTATAAAATTGTTTTATAAAATATAAATTAATGGTGTTTTCTCTAACATTCACTTAAAACAAATTTTACAAGTGATCATTATAACAGTAATTGGGATTTCAAAAACTAGCAAAGAGGAATGCCATATTGGAAGGAATGTTTTGCACACCCAAGGCCTAAGAGCAGGTATTGTGACCTAAAATATTCCAAATACTTTTTCTGGAACAGCAATCCATGTGAACACTCTTTCAGTGACCTTATTCCAGATTCATACAAAGTAAATTAATTATTCCAGAATAAAATCACTATTTGTTTTCAAACATAGCATACACACACAGGGGAATTATTCTCAAATAGAACATTAATAAAACTAAAACTATTCTTGAATAGCAACGTCAATCAAATCTTCCTCCAAAGATAAGATCTTAGAGCCAGCATGTTCAGCTTACTACTTTCAATGGTCAGTTGCTTGAGTGGTAGGTATTAAGAAGCCCTAGAATTGCAACTATATGTCTTGAAGTTTTAAAATACGAAAGCAGTTTGTTCCAGTCTCTTTCTCTGGGCAGCAAAGTTAGGCTGATTGGTTTATAATTCCCCAGGTCCATCTTTTTGTTTCTCTTTTTTTTTTTAAATAGCTATTTTCACATTGTAAATATATCAGGTAACAAAAATTAGAGTTCAGTCTTGGATTGGATCTGAACACAGCCCTGTGTACACCAGTACATCCTACATCTAATAATGATGAGTGCACATGGTATTGATCACTGTTTAAATGTTAGTATAGAAAGACAAATTATTTCAATCTACATATCAAAAGGATCTGTTATACTAATTTAATTATACAATAATACTGCCATACAAATACTTTGTTGTACTACATTCAGTAAGCCTACAGGCCACACTTAAAGGTGTAGCACAGTTCATCTCAATGTGGAGGCATTTTGATCAGAAATATTTGCTCCCTAGTGTGCATGTTCTGGGTTAAAGCAATATGTCAAAACACACTTATGGAACTATTAGGCGATAACTACACTAGAAGCATCTGTCGACAGAAGTCACTGTCAACCTGGAAATCTTGACAGACCCTCTGTCAACAGATTGCATCTACACACAACTTGCTCTGTCGACAGAGAACTGCCAGACTGCACTGCCCCCTGGTGCCAGGAAGTGGAATGGGAACTCTCCAAAGAGGCCAGCCCCACAACCAGAAGTCATCTCCGTGGACAGAAGTGTCCACACAGCACTTCTGTACTTCTGTCAACAGTACTCTGTTGACAGATTGTTATGTCTCAAATTTTTGAGGGATAATACTGTTGAGGCAAATGCAGATTTCCATCGAGACTGTCGACTGAATGCTTTATGTGCGCAGACGCTCCCTGAGTTATATCGATAGAAGCCCGTTCTGTCGACAAAACTCTCTAGTATGGACACAGCCTGAATGTTTTTTCTGGTTCTTTTGCATTGCAGTAACAGTGTACAGAGCAATGAACACATTTTTATGCAGTGTTTCCAAGACTGATCTTTCTAATGTGATAGATGCAAAATGTTTTTTGCATGTTATGTTGTCGGAAATGTTTTTAGATTACAGTACATCATTCTTTGTTATATATAAGGTCTGTTTAGATGTAATATACAAGGACACATTAATACCATTAATGTCACAGCTACGGTACACTGCAGTTGATCAACACATTAACAGATCTCTCCCTTGGGCAAAAGGGTATAGTTTGAATGTGTTTTTAGTCACAAAAAGAAAAGAGATGCTTGTCAGAGGCTCTATTATGCACATTTTAAATTTTAAAATTTCTGCATCTTTGTACTTTCTTCCATGCTATCCTTCATGTTTGTCAGAACATCATTGTAAATATTTGCAAATCTCCGTGAGTGTCTACTTTCAAATCCCTCCTTAAAATGATTTTTTGCTGTGATGTCTACAAAAAACCTGACAATAGTTAGGCTGTTGGTATGCCAAGACCATGGGCAATGATGCAGGCAAGTATTGTCTCATTGTTTCCTTGTCCTTGCATGCCTGTCTGTCTATCTGCCTCCATCTATTGTCTCTTTATATATATAGTGTGGATACTATCTGGGGCAGGGGCTATCATTTTGTGTTCAAAGCTTAGCTAATGAAGTCCCGGTCCATTACTAAGGGTCCTCAGTGCTACAGCAATACAAACAATAAATAATAATATCTCCAGTTGACATAAATTCACATAGTTCCCTTAATTTCAGAAATAGGGGTATGGTTCAAAGCATTCATTGTAGTCTTCGACCTCCCTCTTTTTAATGCCTCTGCTTGATGAACTACAAAGTTACCTAGAACCATGGTTCCCAAACATTTTAGTAGTTAGAAATACTCCGGCTTTTCAGAACAAAACACAGTATTTTTTTTACTGATGCAGGACACCAGATTCAAGAGTTCAAGAGACTAGATTCAACAGGCACACTAGATTTTTGACTTTTTTATTACTTTATTTTTTCAAATACATGATGCATGCTGAATTATGAAATCCTGTCTAATGCAGGTTCTTTCAAACTGTAACTTGAAAATATGGATTTCTGGCATATTTGGACACAGTTTAAGATTTTACCAACAATCATAGGCCTGGTTCAAGCTGCATAGGTGCACAATGATTGGTTGAATCTCTGATACCACCAGGCATAAGTCAGTTTTCAAGTTTAAACTATTTCTCAGTTTAATTTTTACAGAAATCATTGCTGAAATTCCAGACTCACAGAGACAACTGAAAGCAACATTTCATAGCTTTATCAATGAGCTCTCCATATTCTCCTTCAACAGAAATCCAGAATTCCTGACTTTCTAGATTTAAATACTTGGTCTTCAGCGTGGAATCACTTGATAAATTTAAGGCTTTGTCTACATTAAAGCGTAATGTTGATTTTAAGGCACTTAGCTTGATTTTAAAAATGTGACTGTCTTCACTGCAAGTACCATTAGATTGAATTTAAGAGGCGCTAAGGTCAACTTCCTCATGCCACCCCTCCGAGGTGGCATAACACCAAGTTTGATTTTAAAAGGTCAAATTATTGCTAATGTGGAAACAGTGTTATTTTAAATTGATTTTATTGGCCTCCAGAGGTATTCCACAATGCCCCATATGTGTCCATTCTGACTGCTGTCACCTTCACTGCTCTCCAGGTGTTCAGGAAGTACATAACAGGAAGCCCAGAAATTTGAATTCATTTTCTTTCTAGACAGAATGGATAGCACACCTCAGGAGTTATCACATCTAGCCATCATGAGTTCTCAGGGTTCTAGTTCTGATCAGCATTCTCAGGGTCACAAAAGAGTCATAGCATGGAGCCATCAGGAGATGCAGGATTTCATTTCTGTGTGGGGTGATGAAGCTGTGCTCAGCAAACTGTGGACCACCAAAAGACATACAAACATGTATGGGAAGATCTCCTGGAGCATGATGGAGAAATAGTACACCAGGGACACTGAGCAATGCTAGGTCAAAATTAAGGAGCTCACGCAGACTTATCAGAAGGTGAAAGAAGCCAACAGGTGATCTGGGTCATCTTCCAAAACATGCCGCTTTTATAAGCAGCTTGATGCACTTCAAGAGAAGGAACCAACCATTGTCACCAAGACTCCTCAGGAAACAATACTTGGCCCTCCAATGAGAGCAGCAAGTGTGAGGAGATGGAGGTTTATGAAGAGGAAGACACCGGTCAGCAAGCAATTCAGAAGGTGGCTGAGGAAGATGATCCTGCCAGCAGCCAGGAACTCGTCATCATCCTGGAGAAAGTCCTCTCATCATCGCAGGATGCTCCAGAGTTCAGCAATGCTGGAGAGGGCTCTTCTGGTGAGTGTAGTTTTTAAACTGCTACAAGCAGGTTGCAGCTGGGTTGGGGTAGAGGGTTACTTCTGTTAAGCATATTTTTTAAACTGCTACAAGTGGGATGTGGGTGGGCTGAGGGTGATCTGCACATCTGCAGCCCTGGGCCCCTAGAACAGCTTGTTAATATTTCTGGGGATGGAGTGCTTATCCTTTATGGAAATCTCCATAAAGGTCTCAGCCAGGTACTCTTTTATTTTTCTCATGAGGTTTTTGAAGAGCCCTGATTTATTTCAGCTTCCATGATAGCATGCCTTGCCACGACAAGTCACCAGTAAGTAATCTAGCATCATGGCACCACAGAGCATTCTTCCAAATTTTCCAGCCCTGTGTCAACAGAGTATGAATTTTTTTTCTTTTTTTTTCCTCCTCTATGTTATTCTTAGGAGGCTGATATCTCTTTTTGCAACCTAGAAGAATCATGGGAAATTTCATAAAAGTTTGACCTTTATGAAAACATTATCACACTGCTACCTAGCCATTTAAATTTCCCAGGACAGCCCTACAGCACCACATGGCTGGCAGTCTCTACATCTCTCTCATCCTCCATGTGGCTGGCATGCTCTCCTGGCCCCCTTTCCTCCCACTATGCAGCTGGAGGGCTTCCTGGATTCCTCCCACAGACACACACAACCACATGGCTGCAAAGGATTTATAAGACACCACCGAGAAAGTTTTTTCTGAGCTTTACATTTTATAGGGCTTTGTTTCAAAACCCTGCCTCCCTGCTTTAGTCACCAGGATCTTACGATGTCCACAATGAAATGGTCTGGAGAAGTTGCAGCTTCTGTTCTGCAGAAGTAGATTCACTGTCATCTTCAAGAAGCCAAAAGTGGCCTGGGAAAACAAAAGTTGCAGTGATTGTCAAACAGACACCCATTCATTGTGTGGGTCTGTGCATTGCCACATTTAAAATATGGTATCAAAATTTTGACTTTGACTGTCTTCAACAAGCAGCATGAGTAGAGTTGAAAAGGTCTGTGTGATTTGATGGAGGAAATGAGCAAAGCAAGAATTCATCCTGCAGCAACTGCAAGAGGCCCCGAAGAAGTGAGCCCAGAGCTATTGCTGATAGAAAGTGGACCCAGCAGTGGTGGAGAAGCATGCTCCAGCACAAAACCCAAGATTCAGCAGAGCTCCTGGAGGCTGTCAAGGAGCAGACCAACATCCTCCAGTCCATGCTCGCACTGCAGAGGGCCAATCACCACAGAACACACAGTTATGCAGCCACCTCACCCTATTGACCGGCCTCCCCCTCAATGTTCCTCAACCCCCCCTCTCTTGTGGATGGGAAGGCAAAGACAATCTTGTGGTCCACACCCAAGACCACTCCACACTGCAAAAGGCTCACATGCCCTCACACATGACAGCAAGAATCCATTTCTTCCCCTGCCTTATCCTTCACCCACCCCCAAAAATGCTGTTGTGAAAACCATAGTGTTGTTTATTGATTAACAGGGGTGGGGTGCAGTTGGAGGTGTTTTCATAAAGGTCAAACATACATCATTGGTGGGGGTATCACAATAGTTAAGTGCAGCAGATTCATGTGGCTGTCTGCTCATTCACAGAACTATTTTTCAAAGCATCCTTGATTTTCATAGCGTCTGTCTGAGGATTGTTGATTGCCCCTGTGTCCGGCTGTTCATAAGCACTGCCCAGAGCATCTGCCTCTGCCACCCAGGCTGACATGACATTTCCCCCCTCCCCCATTTGCTTCACAAATATTATGGCGAATACAGCAAGCTGAAACCATGGTGGGGATGTTGGCTTTGCAGCAGTCCAAATGGGTCAAAAGGCACCTGTATCTGGCTTTTAAATAGTCAAAGGCACACTCCACCACCATTCTGCATTTGCTCAGCCTCTAGGTGGGGTGCTCCTTGCTGTGGTCCCAGCTGCCTGTGTATGGCTTCATGAATCAAGGGAACAGAGAGTAAACAGGGTCATGCAATAACACTAATGGCATCTCCACAGCTCCAATCTTGATTTTCTGGAGTGAGAAGAAAGTCCCATCCTGGAGCTTTCTGTAGAGACCTGAATTTCTAAAGATGGATGCATCATGCACCTTTCCCAACCATCCCATGTAGATGTTGGTGAAACAAACTTTGTAATCCACCAATGCCTGCAACACCATGGAGAAGTTGCAGTGTATGTATTCTGAGGCCAGGTGGTCTGGGGCCAGGGTGGGGATGTGTTTTCCTTTGCCCCACTGCAGTTAGGAAACCCTATGGCAACAAAGCCATCCACTCTGTCCTGCACATCTCCCAGAGCCATGTTTTTTCACAGCAAATGGGCATTGATTGCCTGGTCTACCTCGATCACGACAGCCCCACTGTAGATCTGCCCACCACGAATTGTTTTCCCACTGATTGGCAGCTGTCTGGCATTGCAAACTTCTACAGAGCAATTGCAACTCACTTGTGAACTGCCAAAGCAGGTCTTATTTTGGTATCACAGTGCTCAGGGCAGGGGATAGCAAATCACAAAGTTCCATGAAAGTGGCCTTGCACATGAAGTTATGCAGCCACTGCTGGTCATCCCAGAACTCCAAAACAATGCAATCCCAGCAATGTGTGCTTGTTTCATGTCTCCAGAACAGGCACTCCATTGCATCCAGGACAACCAGCAGCTGTGCATTCCTGGTCCCCAGCATTTCAGTGTGGTCCAAATCAATGTCCACATTCTCCTCATCTTCCCACTTGCTTTGTCTAATAAAATACCACATGATTTTTCAGGTAGTGGCCATAACACACTGGACAATGGCTCTAAGCTGTTCAGGATCCATTTTAGCCCTGTGCAGTGGTGTGAGCTTGGGGCAGGCTTTGGAAAAATGGCACAAAATTCCTTGGGCCATTTGTTTTCCAAAGGCAGGGCCATGAACTCTGGGATGATTACATCGGCACCCACAAGCATTTGCAGTGCATTTTTCCCATAACACACTGGGACAAAAAGCCATAACGCAACAGGGCTGCAGGCACGGTGGGATAGGTACCCACAATGCTTTGCTGACACAGTTGAACCTAGCTAAGACAACAGAGACACACTACGTCAACTTTCTGGACATGAGTGGACACACTTTCGACTTTATAAAATCTAGGCTATGTCTACACTAGCCAAAGTAGCCAAATGGCCATTTCAAAATTTACTAATGAAGCGCTGAAATACACATTCAATGCTTCATTAGCATGCTGGTGGCTCCAGCACTTCGAAATTGACGTGGCTTGCTGCCGCGCGGCTTGTCCAGAGAGGGCTCCTTTTCAAAAGGACCCCAGCTACTTCGAAGGGCCCTTATTACTATGAGCAGATGGGAATAAGGGAACTTCGAAGTAGGCGGGGTCCTTTCGAAAAGGAGCCCCGTCTGGATGAGCCGCGTGGTGGTGAGCCACGTCAATTTCGAAGTGCCGCGGCTGCCCGCATGCTAATGAGGCGCTGAATATGTATTTCAGTGCTTCATTAGTAAACTTTGAAATGGCCATTTGCATGGCCATTTTGAAGTCTTTGGCTCGTGTAGACACGGCCCTAGTGTTACAAAGTCATCTTCAATAAATTCAACTTTATTTTACAGTGTAGACATAGCCTATGAGACTTCCTGAGTCCAGGTACACAATATTGGAATGGAATCAACTCTTACCAAGAATGGATTTAGAATCCAGTTGGTATCTGCATATGTATGATTAATGCCAAGAAAATGTTAATCAAAATGGGAACACAAGCCGGACAAATTAGTTAATCTTTGGTCTTTAATGGTATTTTGATTATTTTCACTATGTTCTTTAAAAGCTCTGATAATGCTAGAAATATCTCTATAACTCCCTCTCAACATGATATCACCACAAAGTTCCTTCATGAATCATTTGATGTTTTCTTTTATATCTGGTATATTTGTACTCTTTGAAGTGTTAGGTTCAGTGCATTCAATTTGCCAAATGTGTCCATTAGGTAAGCTAACATGGTCAAGAAGTCCACACTTCATATGCAATTTAGAAGGCCTGTCTTCCCGAGTGGGAAATTCTCATTTCATCCTGCAAGTCCAAAGGAGTTGTAATGCTTTCCCACAAGGCCACCACCAGAGCTCAGAGTGAAATGGAAGCTGCGTGCTCAGAATTCAACTATTTACACGGCACATAAAAACAATGTGTGTCCACTGTTTGGGATTTACAACTTTAACAATTGTAATAACAGTTTTAAAGGCCTTGTGTACTTCAGTCTGCAACTTCTGTGATGCCAAAGCTTGGCACTGAGCTATGAAGTGTATCCAGACTGCTGCGGATCCCACTTTATTTGTGCTGCACCTCCACTGTTCTTTCTGCTCATAACTGCTTCCTCGTCAATGCTTCTTTCCCACATGCATAGCCCAGCTATAACTTTCCTCTGCTATCAATTTATTAAGGATCTTGAATATTTGCTCAGTGCTTGTTTGGGTTGGGATTTTTTTTTCAAAATAAAAGGTCTTCAACTATTGTGCCAGCTTTGACAAATTTCTCATAGTACAGAAGCTGAGTTAGGTTGGCTTTATGTGTAGATTCATCAAGCTGCTGGGCAAAATATTGTCTCCCCATTTCTCAGTCCATCAGCTTGGTCTATCAGGGACATTTTCTCCAAGATCAGCAGTGCATCAAGAGATGGTATAATGTGACATAGGAATGGTTTGCAGCATCACGGCTGCTTGTTAGCTAGTTATAATTCTATAAATCTACTATTGCTAGAAATAGACACATCTTGCCTACGGTGTGTGTCTATTTGCAATTTGCGTGGAAACAACTATTTCTTTAGATATGTCCTTTTTCATTCCCAAGCAGGTATTCCCCCATGAACCATTTTTGGCTCACCAAGGCTACGTCTACACGTGCAGCCAACATCGAAATAGTCTATTTCGATGAATAACGTCTACACATCCTCCAGGGCCAGCAACGTCGATGTTCAACTTCGACGTTGCTCAGCCCAACATCGAAATAGGCGCAGCGAGGGAATGTCTACACGTCAAAGTAGCACACATCGAAATAGGGATGCCAGGCACAGCTGCAGACAGGGTCACAGGGCGGACTCAACAGCAAGCCGCTCCCTTAAAGGGCCCCTCCCAGACACAGTTGCACTAAACAACACAAGATACACAGAGCTGACAACTGGTTGCAGACCCTGTGCCTGCAGCATAGATCCCCAGCTGCCGCAGAAGCAGCCAGAAGCCCTGGGCTAAGGGCTGCTGCCCACGGTGACCATAGAGCCCCGCAGGGGCTGGAGAGAGAGCATCTCTCAACCCCCCAGCTGATGGCCGCCATGGAGGACCCAGCAATTTCGACGTTGCGGGACGTGGATCGTCTACACGGTCCCTACTTCGACGTTGAACGTCGAAGTAGGGCGCTATTCCTATCTCCTCATGAGGTTAGCGACTTCGACGTCTCTCCGCCTAACATCGAAGTAAACTTCGAAATAGCGCCCGATGCGTGTAGACGCTACGGGCGCTATTTCGAAGTTGGTGCCGCTACTTCGAAGTAGCGTGCACGTGTAGACGCAGCTCAAGAGGGTTAGGGCTGACGGTATGGAAGGCACTGACCTAAGATACTGGTATACAACTCACATTTATTTCACCAGGGACAGGATTTCACCCTTAATGTACAAATAGCATATTATTTATTGACAATGCCTATTTATCTTTGATTGTCTTCCACTTTATTTGTCAGTTTTCTGCCTTTCCTCTTGACTGCTGCCTTGCTGTAAAAACAGTGAAAGCACAGCTTTTTCATTTGTCACAAGTTTGGTGAGAAACTGCCATCTATGCTTACAATTTTTTCCTGTCACCTTTGCCCTTCATTGGCACAGTTCTACTCATCCTGAAGCGTAACTAAGTCTGTGTATTTCTAGTGATGCTGCATCACTTTCCTTTAGCCTGAAAAAGTTAAAATCATGGAATTTTGGTAAAATCTGAACTTTTATCATCACTGACTCAAATTTATTCTATTCAGCCTCTTGTGATAGTTTACAAGGTTTTAACACAGACATTGCTGGACTTCACTTTACTACTATAAAATAAATTGCAAAATGTGACCAGCTTAGTAGACTAAATTATTTTTGTGTATTATTAAAATTCAAATTCTGACAACACACCCCTGGTCCAGTGCCTATAAGCTACTCAACAACAGCTAGGCAATTGGTCTGCTGACATGTCCACTTGTCAAGCTCATTAGGACTGTTTCTCTATTCACCTTTCCTTCCCTCATTTATTTATTTATTTATCCATCTATTATTATCTCATCATATGGTACAGATAAATTGTGAACTGATTAGAACAGGGCCCTGACAGTATGTTATGTTTGTGTATACTGCCTAGCACTTCAAAATATTACAATAATACATATTATATTATTAATTATTATTATTTAGAAAAATAGTAGTTCACAACAAAATAACCCTTTAATTCTTTTTTCATGGTTCCACTATGCTCTACTTCTTGGCAGTAAAGAGAACTGAGGTAAAATTTTCCAAGTGTCTAAGTGACGTAGAACCCTCACACACGCTTTCACAAGTAATCTAACCACCTTAGCAGTGTATGTGAGTCGCCGAACACCTAAGCGGTGCCTATGCAACTTTTGAAAATAGGACTTAGGCTTCTAAATCAATACGATTTTTTTTTTAAATTTTCACCTGAAAACTCAGTGTGTAGCTCTTTTGCTTAAAGTAAAAGCAGTGCCAAAACAAAGCCCCATCGACTCTGCATACACTTTTAAATTCAGCATCAACTTTGAATTCCCCTTGTAATTTTAGAAACTTCTTTGTTGCAAATACATTGCATAATCGTTAATGTGTGGTTTTCACACTGTACCACATATAGGAGTCTGTACCTAGTGGCTACCTAAGGTTCACCTGGTAGATTACCATACACAGTTGTGTTAATTTATTGCTAAAACTAGAGACAAAGTCTCTGCCTTCCAAAGCAGCAAGTTCCTCCTCTACTAATGCAAGACAACTTTCCTAGTTCCAGAGTACCAGCTAAATTGTATCTTCAGTAAGCCATGCCTATTTGCATTTATCTGCTGTAGCTGCTATGCTTTTATGAAATGATGTAGTATATAAACATGAGTACTCATCACAAACAAACTGTAACTATAAACAATACAGCTCTACTCTAGCATTGCACTAGTCTGGCTGAATGGTTAACTCCTTAACTACCTATCCAGAGATAAATGTGAAACCATCTTAAAATATCTTTCTGATTAAATAGAGAAAACATACTGTTTTGTTCCCACTGATATGTCAGCAATCAAAAGGAGCTCATGTTCCCTGGCAGTATATAAACAAGCTATCCAATCCACAGCTCCAAAGCTAATCACTAACCAGACCCAGGGATTTTAGCCGCAGTTTGGATTCAGCAAGAGGATCCCCTCAGAATAGACTGGCAACCAGAAATAGGGACTGGACAAAACTGTTGAGAAGGATATTTTATAGAAGATCAAATCCAAAATCTGCTATAATTTAAATTCCACTGTATTACGGTGTTGTGCATCGGTATATGGCCAGAGAGGGCATGTTTGACAATGGAATGAAGCAGATAATAGCCTCCGAAGCCTATTTTTAGCAAAAATGACAGGATGCAAGACAGGATCTAGGAAAAGAGGAGTCACATGGATGGAAACTAGGGAACAAGAGAAGGTAGAGAAACACAAGGTGAAAAATAGAAATAGATCACAATTCAACAAGGTAGGACAATTAATGTGGTTACAGTTGTAACCACTGAAGTGCTTTGATTATCAAAGGCACGCATGGTGGGTGGAGACACAAAGTGCAATACCTGGGCTTCTGCGTGTAAACAGCCTTAAATGAGACACCCCAAATTGTTCCCAACAGTCTATAAAAAAAAAGGATATGTCCCCTTGACATTTGCCTTTCCTCATGATTGTCAAATCTCAAGTGCTCCAGATTAGCCTTGTATAGAAAAGAGCCAAAGCAATCACAGTTTAAATCGCCAAAAAATATGCTGCAGCATCAGATTTTTATAGGCAATGTCCTTCAAGGTTTTCAAGCTTGGAACGATTTTGAAGCATAAACACCTGCTGCTTTCAAGTTGGGAACCAGCCAGACCCTAGTGTGTTCTTTTGTGTGGGGTGGAGCTATAAATGTTAACTACCACCCACCTTAAATGCCCTGGAAAAAGAACAGTGCCTATATGGGCACTATAGAAAATAGTATATCCCACAGAAAGGGTGCCCTTGATTTTGTGGGTGAAGGATATTAAAACTGATCACATTTTAATAAATGAAGTTTATAAACCTCAGACTTACAAAGTATATTTAAGGACCAAGACAAACTGTGTCTCAATCAGTGATATATTGTGCTCTCTCCAGAAATGACACAGCAAGAAACTTTTTAAGCTTTGTAATACCTGAGGGGGGGGAAAGAAATCCTATTTAATCATTTTAACTGCATAATAATTTTCTACTGAAGCTGAGAGGTTGCATCTGAAGGAGCCTTTCTTGCTAAAATTAAACACCCTCCAGAAAATGCAACAGCATTTGGTTCCTAAGACTAAGAATCAAATTGTGAAACATTTTATGGGGGGGGCAGAAAGTCAATTAAGGGTGAGCTGTGGTGTAATGTAAAATATAGTTTAGTTGCAGATAATTACAAAGGGGAGTAAAAACAGCTAAAATAAGTTCTTAATAGTCAGATTTTTAAAGAGGAAATTAATCACATAGGAAGCGGTTATCCTGACATTCTGTGGAGTGGCAGGGGTTGGGGGAGAAGCTGATCCAGCCTGAGTGCCATCTCAGCTTTTTAAATGCAGAGCAGGAGGACGGAGGAGTGGGGAAGAGAAGTTGAGCCAGTCTGTGTGCCGGCTCTGCCTTTTACATGCAGAACAATGGTGGCAGGAGTGGTTAACTGAGTAAATGACAGAAATTTTTGCCGTTACTCCATTATAGATTACTTACTCTTTGACATCTCTACCGATGACAACTGTCTTATTTAATCCGATATTACATTCCCTGCCAGTTTGTGACTGTGGGATATGCACATTTGTAGGATGCTTCTGCCCAGAGTCAAAGTGAAATATAGTCACTGACATTGCTAACATTTGGTTTTAAGTCTTAAGTATCTTTAATTAAAGTGAAATCAGTAGGTTTCAGAGTTAACATACAGAGATGATTGGAGCATTTCACACTTTTCTGTGGTATTATTTCAGAGTGTGCAGGCTCCAGTGCTCTTTTCAGGCATAAAGAGGTAGAGGAAAAGCAGGCTCAACACTCCAGCAAAGAGTCAAAAGGGCCATGGGTTCCCAACTGTGCCTACCACTATCACAGGAGTGTTGGGGCTAAAACCCTGACCCTTTAAATCACTGCCAGAGTGCTGCAGGGTACACTAAGGGTGGCTCTGAGGTCTGTAGGGGGCTAACACAGTACACTCCAGGTGTGGCTGAGGGATAGCTGCCCCCAACCCTTCCACCTGAAGCCATGCCCCTTCTGGGAGCACAGAGCCACTGCCCACCACACACCTTGCCCGTGGGCCCAGCAGCTCTGTTGGCTGACCTGAGGAGATGGCAGAATGCAACAACGCCAAGGAAGAAGACACAAAATGTCATATATTTCACTCTAGCTGGATCCTAACATTCATAAAGATTGTTTGTTCCTCGCTGCTATGAAGAAACATAGCAGTCAGCCCCAGGCAATCTGTTTTGGCTCAAACCCCACTCATTGGCACACACCAGTCTGAGGTATTTTGACTAAGAGATGACATTTATTCCATCTAAAACATTTTAACATTTATGTGTTAAACTCCCTCTCACTTGAATATGAACAGATTTTTGTTGTTCTTAGTAGCTTAGCTGAACTTAATTAGGTCACATTTAAATAAAAAAATCTTCTAATTTCTCTAATCAGTTTTCTGGTTGGCAGGAGATGACAAAGTAGGACTCTTAATGCCAAGTTTTTGCTCTCCTCGGACATCCCAGAATACACTGAAGTGCCGACTTCATTCTTTCTTAGGAATAACTCTGGAACAGCAGTTCTCAAACTATGGCTCAGAACCCCAAAGTGGGCTTAGAGCCCTTTTTAATGGGGTTGCCAGAGCTTGCTTAGACTTGCTGGGGCTCAAGACAAGAGCTGAAGCCTGCATCCCTCTACCCACAGACAAAGCTAAAGCCCAAGCCCCAGCCCTGCTGCCCAGAGCCTAAACATCAACCCTGGGTGGAGAAGCACCAGTCACAGGCTTCCCGCTGGGGCTGAAGCACTTGATCTTCCACTTTAGCCTCCCTGCTCAGC